>NC_080419.1:40083130-40405380 GCF_029873635.1 Malania oleifera
CGCAATTTTACGAGGTTTAGCCGACTTGGCCTACGTCCTCGCCTT
Organism: Malania oleifera; assembly: GCF_029873635.1. Classification (NCBI taxonomy): domain Eukaryota; kingdom Viridiplantae; phylum Streptophyta; class Magnoliopsida; order Santalales; family Ximeniaceae; genus Malania; species Malania oleifera. Next base: position 40,083,176 of record NC_080419.1, read on the forward strand.
GAGCAACCACTCAAAGATTCACTAAAAACACTGCTCCTTAAAATGGGATGGAACTTCCCTTACAAACCGTTGCTTACAAGAGGTACAACTCTCTCCTTATCCGCTGCTCACAAGAGGTACAGCTTCCTCCTCACACCCGGTTCACAACCCAAACCGTGTTTACAATGAAATCTGAAAATAACACTCAAAACAATGTTTCTAACAAAAGCTTGTGAGTACAATTCAATTTCCTAGCACATTAACATATGATATAACTTGAAACTCGTGAATGTATGAAAATGATAAACTCATTTTATGTATGATATGCCTCAACACACGAATCCCTTTTTAACCAAAACTTTCGAGTAAAGATAAATTCAAAACGTTTTGGAATAATCTAGGGTTCTTGGTTCACTTTGCAAAAACGCACACTTATATAATTGAAGTGAACTTGTTGGAAAAAAAACTTTGTCTTGAATATACACTCAATCAAAATCACAAAGTTTTATTTTATGTAATCAACCACAAAACTGAGTATATTAATTTGCAGAAAAATATCCCTCAATTAAAATTATATTTATAAGTATCAAGGATATTAAATTAAGTTCTAATGTATCTAACGATAGATCCTTTTAGAAACCACACACTTGAATCAAACCTTTCAATGAGTCACACACCATAAAACAAATAATGATCTTGTTTAAAATAGCTTGGTGTATATAAAGATACTTTCAAGATCACTCTTTTAATCAAAACTAGGTTTTTCAATAAGAAGCCCTTTGAGAAAATATATGTATATTTATATACTCTTGAACCAAGATTTAATCTACCAAGTTAGATAAACTTTCTCAAGTAATGATCTCTTAGAAAATTAATTTTTGTACGAAAGGCACACTCAAGATCAATACTTTTCAATACTAGTCAAGAACAACCAATGAGATGATATGTAGAAATCACAAGACTAATAACTTGAAAGATCAAACCTCAATACTAGATTAAAGTACAGTAGAGTAACCAAGTTCCCTTTGAAAATCTGAATTGATTTTCCCAATCTTTGAAGATATGAGATTGATGTATAGGCAAACGAATAGCACTAAGAGTAGATAATCAAAAAAACTTGCAACAAGGTGTGTTCTTCTCTTTCTTGTGTCTCTTTTTTTGTTCTAGGGTTTAGATATTCATAATATATAGTATATTACCCTTAGAATTGATATCAGTTGTTGGATCAATAAGATACCTCGAGTGTCTTTTTAATATAGAACTGATTTTTAGGCTTTCCCGCTAGTTCAGGCAACCGAACTCGACTTCAGGCTCCTGAAGTGTCAACTTCAGGCGCCTGAGGTTCCAAGGTTAGGCGACTAAGGTACCTCTTCCAGGTTCTGTCTTTCCCATTTAATTCCTCAGGCGACCGAACTTAATTTTCAGACAACCGAAGAAATTCTTTAGGCTACTGAAGTGAAGTTCAGGCTACCGAAGTCCAAATTTTTATTTCCTTTTTCTAATTTTAGAAAATGCTTTGCTCTTTTTCGTGGGCCTTTTATAAAACATATTTTCCATGATTTCAAAAACATTTTTAAGTCTATGAAGGTTCCCTAATGATATACATGAAATGCATGAATCCTAAAATCATTCTAAGTTATGTTGAGCTTCAAGATAAATCATACGAAAATGTAGATACATGAGTTCTAAATACCCTTTCCTAAGATATTCTTGAACTTTGCCGCTTGCATCTTGATTCTCTTACTCTTTGAGTTCCATGGATCTTGCCAGGATTTGTTAACTTTCTGTGCATGCTTAGTGTAAGTCTTGTTCACAAACTCAATACACAGATCAAATATCAAGTGATTTGTCATTATCAAAACAAGATTGGACTCGTAGAGTCTTATATGTAGGATTTGTCACTTTTGGGGATAATGCAAAAGGAAGGATCATAGGTGTTGGTAAAGTTGGTAATGATTCATCACTCTTTATAGATGATGTTTTACTAGTTGATAGTTTAAAGCATAACTTATTAAGCATAAGTCAACTATGTGATAAAGGTTATAAAGTATATTTTGAACATGACAAGTGCATTGTTGGACATAAAACTGATAACAAAATTCTATTCACTGTTAAGTGTCATGAAAATGTATATACCACCAGCTTTGATAACTTAACTTCTCAACGTGTGACATGTTTCTATGCCATAAATGAAATTAGTTAGATTTGGCATAGGAGACTAGGGCACACAAACATGGATTTAATAACTAAACTAGTTAAGGGAGACTTAGTTAAGGGACTGCCTAAGACAAAATTTATGAAAGACAAAATTTGTTATGCATGTCAACTAGGAAAACAAGCATGATCTAGTTTCAAGAAGAAGAAAGTAATCTCTACTACTAGGCCACTCCAAATGCTACACTTAGACTTGTTTGGTCCAAACTCAATTCAAAGTTTAGAAGGAAAATAATACGCATTTTTTATCATTGATGATTATTCTAGATTTACATGGGTACTATTCTTAGGTCACAAAGTTGAAGCATGTGAACAATTTATTTAACTGTGTAAGAAAATTCAAAATGAAAAGGGAAATACTATCACTAAAATCAAAAGTGATAGGGGTAGAGAATTTAAAAATCAGGGTGTGGAAGAATACTATGATTCATTAGGAATATCTCATAATTTTTCAGCTCCTAGAACACCACAACAGAATGGTGTTGTTGAAAGAAAGAATAGGTTTATACAAGAAATTGCCAGAACTATACTTAACGAACATAAATTACTTAAGTACTTCTAGACTAAGGCAGCCTGTTATGCTCTAGATAGAGTCTTGATTAGACAATCTCTAAATAAGACTCCATATGAATTATGGAATGGCCATAAACCAAAGATCTCACATTTCAATGTCTTTGGTTGCAAATGCTTTGTACTTGGAGACAATGAACATTTAGGAAAGTTTAATGTGAAATCTGATGAAGGTATTTTTCTAGGATATGCCTTAGATAGTAAAGCCTACAGGGTATATAATAAATGAACCTTAACCGTTGTAGAATCCATTCACATTGTATTCGATGAATCCAATCCATTTGCTCAAAATACAGATAAGGATGAAATTGAGATTAATAAGGAATTTGAAAAACTATCTATTGCAGATAATTTGGACAAGAGAAATGAAGTTAAGGAAACATCTTCTAAAGATAATCAAGTATGTTGGCCTAACAAGGCTTACAATTCTTATTTTGATGCTAACAAATCATGATATGTTTAATATGGTTTGTTTCAAATGAAAGTTTTTCAAGAAGAAGGCAATGCTTAGAGAGAGTTCAAAGATTAAAAGGATGATAAAACTTATAATGATGGTACTATTCAAAAAGATCAAGAAAGAAAGATGATCAGAAACCCAAAGATGATAGAAGGACAAAGAGTCAATTGAAGATCAAAAGAATATAGTTTTAAAAATGGTTGAATATAAGTACTTCAAGTAAACTTCAAATATAAATTAAATTGAAGCCCTTATAAAACAAAAGAAATTTAGAAAAGTGGTGTTAGAAAAACCCTAAAGAATGTTTTAAAAAAAATCAAAGTGAATAAGGGTTCAAAAGAAGAAAATTTTTTAAATCTGATAAGCCAGGCAACTGTCTCCCTGTGGCAGGCGACTGCCAAAATAAGAAAAACTTTTTTAAAGAGGCAGTAGGATGCCAAGCGACTGCTCAAGCACAACCAGGCACCTGGGTGGTCAAGTTAGGCGACTGCCCGGGTTCTTGCAGGCGACTGCCAATATTCTAAGATTTCAATTTCCTCTATGGCAAGCGACTGTCAGGTCATGGCAGGTGACTGTCAGATCATGGTAGGCAACTGCCACTTGAATAGTTTTTAAAATACTCCAACAGGAAGATTTTTTAAATGAATTTCTTGGGCACTACTCTTTTGAAAAACTTAGGGATTACTCCAAGTAAACTTGGGGGGGCAAGGAATTACTTTTGAACATCTATAAATAGCCCCAAACTTTAAATATTTTTACACCAAAAATTTTATAGCAATCAAAATTCCGTAAAAGCTCTCAAACTCTCTTGTGTTCATCCTACTTCAACTACTGAGTTACTACTGATACAAATTCCGAAGTAGAGTCTTTAAAGTCTGAATCTTTCAAAACTTGGAAGATATTTGGTGATCTAAATTTAGTTTGAGCTTAAATCCTTTTATATTTGATTTACTTTGAAATATACTTGTGCTGAATCTTGTACTAATCTACTCTACAGTGAGAGTCTCTTTTGTACACAAACTTTTCTCTATCTTTTTTCTTGTTTATAGACGATTAAAGGTTGTAGAATCGTTGGACCGGACGAGGGAATATCATTTGGAGAGGCGGGCTCTAGCCTAAAGGAAGGAGTGGTTGTAATCGGTATTGTTCCACCCATCAACAAAACTGAAATTAGTGAATCCTTTGGTTGTTTACCAAAGGCGAGGACATAGGCTAGGTATAAGCCGAACCTCGTAAAACCTTGTGTCTCTCTTCTTCCTTACTTTTTATTTTTCAGCAAAACTTACAACCTACGTGTATGCTTTAAATTGTTAAATTCTAAGTGTATGGTTGTTAAATAGACTGGAAGATAATTTGTTTTGACTTGATCAACATTGATTGCGGAAATCGAAAGGGACTATGTTGGTTGATCATCCTAAACTTATTAATCTGAAAGTTTGTTTAATTACTAAACACAAGGAAGAAGTGTGATTATGGAATAACACAGGGCTTATATAAATTCTGCATGCTTTACATTTTGATACAAGGCTATTGATCTAAAGATCAAGATTTTGATTATTTTGTTGATTGGTTGTGGTTGACTTGATTTTGTGATTGCTTGTTGTGATTGTTGATATAAAACAAAGTATTAAAAAAAAAAAGAATTTTAAAATCCCAATTCACCCCCCTCTTGGGAAGCTGTTCTAATTTCAATTGGTATCAGAGCTTAGTTATAGCAAATTCCTAACAAGAAGCTATAAAAAGATCTAAATGGCAAACATAGGAGTATCTCCTTTTGGAGAGGGCCAATCCTCAACTCATCCACTAATCTTTTGTGGACACAACTACACCTTTTAGAAAAAGAAAATGCAAATCTATCTCCAATACATGGATTGGAAAATGTGGGAAGTAGTTATGGATGGAGACCTTATTCCCACTAAAATAGTAGATGGAAAACATATTCCAAAAGCGAAAAAGGATTTGATCGATTCAGATTATAAAATGCTTCAAATAAATTCGAGTGCTATAAATGCTTTGTATTGTGCTTTAGACATTAACGAATTTAATAGGGTCATCGCTTGCAATACTGCTAGAGAAATATGGGACAAATTAGAAGTTGCATATGAAGGAACTATTGATGCTAGGGACAATAGGATAGACATGTTAACAAGCGAGTATGAAGCATTCAAGATGAATCTAGATGAAACCATATCAAGTATTTACACAAAATTCACCCACATAATCAATTCATTAAGTGCCTTAGGAAAAACTTATACCACCTACGAAATGATTGGGAAAATTTTGAGAGGCCTTCCCTCCATATGGGAACCAAAGGCTACAACAATTACCGAAGGAAGAAACCTTAAGACCACCTCCTTAGATGAACTCATAGGTTGACTCCTTACCTATGAAATGGCTCTAAAAGAAAGAAATCTTGAACCAAAGTATTTAGAAATCTATTTCACTAAAAGAATCTAGCCACAGCTCAAGTGAAGAGGAAAGTGGAGGAAAGTGAAACAAGAGACATATATCAAGATGAATTAGCATTCATCACTAAGAGACTAGGTAAGTTTTATTGAAGGAATAAAAGATTTCTTAGAAAGTTCAATAAAAGGAAAACTAAAAAAGGAGAATCAAGTAGAAAAGAAAATAAAAGTAAAAATAAACCTCCAATATGCTATCATTGCAAGAAATCAGGGCATATCAAACCGGACTACCCATTGCTCAAGAAAGACAAGAAGAAAAAGAAGGAAGCTATGAAGGCTACTTGGGATGACTTAAGCTCCAACAAAACGGAAAACGAATCAAGTGGACAAGAGATGGCAAACATATGCTTCATTACGAATGACGAAGAGATAAATTCCTACTACTCTTCAACAGAATCTTGCAATGAATCTTGTGATGAGTCATGTGATAGTATGCCAAGAATTATAAGCTGGATTGTTTTCCCTATATAAAAGATTTATAAAAATTTCCAAAAGAAATATAACCTTGAAGGATCAAAATAAAGAACTATTGAAGCAACTTGAATCATTCAAAACCATTCAAAAAGAAAAAGACTCTTGTATTGAAAAGTTAGAGGAGGAAGTAAATAAAGTAACTCAAGAATTAGGCAAAACTCATAAAGAAAACTTAAATAAAAAGGATTTAGAAGCAAATGAACTTAAGAAATTAATAGAGGATAAGGAGAAAATTATATATAACTTTACAAAAGGTAAAGATAATTTTGAAAATATTATTGGACAGCAAAGGCTATATGGAAATAAAGAAGGAATAGGTTATAATTGTAAAACAAATAAAAAGAATAAGAAATTATACATAGGATACTTCGTCAAGGAAGCCAAGCACTATGCTAGCACTTCCTCAAACAACAAACATGAATACACTACTTGCTATATGTGCAAGACTAAAGGTCACGTAATGTATAATTTCCCATTAAAAAGAAAGTAGGTTAAAGTACAAGGAAAATGGAAAGTTAATAATGGAACTAACAAAAAAACAAAGAAAATTAAAAGAATTTGGGTTCTAAAGACTAACACAAGGAATCCTCCATTGCAGGTATGTTTTAGGAGAACATCGTCAATGGATAAGTGATACTTCGACAGTGGGTGTTCAAGACACATGACTGGCGATAAGACCAAGTTTACCACTCTCAGACAAAAGGATGGAGGATATGTCACCTTCGGCGATAATGCCCAAGGTAAGATTATTGGCATTGGGAGAATAGGAAAAGAACCTTCTATTACCATTGATAATGTGTTATTAGTAAAAGGATTAAAACACAATTTTTTAAGTATTAGCCAATTGAGTGACAAAGGGTTTGAAATAACATTTAAGAAAGAGAAATGTGTTATCCAAAATCCTAAGGAAAATAAAACCTTGTTTATAGCTCATAGAATAAATAATGTTAATTGTACAAACCTTGAGAATCTAGTGAATCATAAAGTAACTTATTTGGCAGCTATGAATGAAATAATTTGGCTATGGCATAGGAAATTAGGACATGATAGCATGGACCTATTATCCAAATTATCAAAGAAAAATCTTGTCAAAGGATTACCAAATACCAAATTCATAAAAGACAAGATGTGTGATGCATGTCAAAAGGGAAAGCAAGTTAAAACAAGCTTTAAAAAGTCTACTAAAAGACCCCTAGAACTATTACACCTAGACTTATTTGGTCAAACTAGAACCTTAAGCCTAGGAGGAAAACAATATTCTTTTGTAATAGTGGATGATTAATCAAGAGTCACTTCGGTATTATTCCTAGCAAATAAAGACGAAGCTTGTAACATGCTAATCACCTTATGTAAGAAATTATAAAATGAAAAGGGCTATAATGTAACAAGTTTTAGAAGTGATCAAGGTAGGGAGTTTAGCAACAAAGAAGTTGATAAATTCTGTAATGAATATGGAATAAATCATAATTTCTCAACACCTAGAACTCCACAAACAAATGGAGTGATAGAAAGAAAAAATAGAACCCTACAAGAAATGGCAAGAACAATGATAAACAAAAATAACCTACCTAAATACTTTTGGGCTGAAGCTGTAAATACATCATGTTATATTGTAAATAGGGTGTCTATAAGATCAAGTATATGCAAAACATTGTATGAACTATGGAAAGATAGAAAACCCAAGATCTCCTACTTTCATGTATTTGGATACAAATGTTTTATCCTTAACACTAAAGATGATTTAGGAAAGTTTGATGCAAAATATAACGAAGGTATCTTCTTAGACTACTCTACAATTAGCAAAGCCTATAGGGTTTATTATAGAAGAACTCTTACTATCATTGAATCAATACACATAACATTTAATGAATCAAAAAATTATGACAATAAATTAAGATTGATGAAAAAGAAGATATTCCACAAAAAGAAGAACATCTTGAAATAAAAGAAGAAAATACTAATGAAACTTCAAATGAAAACATTGTAGAAAATTTAGAACTACCTAAAGAATGGAGATATGCTAAAAGTCACCCAAAAGAACCAATTATTGGTGAAACTTCAAAAGGAATAACCACTCGGGCCTCATTGAAAAATATTTGCAACCATTATGCCTTTTTATCTCAACATGAACCCAAGAATATTGAAGAAGCCTTAAAAGATGATTCTTGGATTATAGCTATGCAAGAGGAACTAAATCAATTTGAAAGAAGTCAAGTGTGGGAGCTTATACCTAAACCCAAAGACAAATCAATCATAGGAACTAAATGGGTTTTTAGAAATAAAAAAGATGAAAATGGGATAGTTATAAGAAATAAAGCTAGGCCAGTAGCATAAAGTTATAATCAAGAAGAAGGTATTGATTACAATGAAACCTTTGCTTTTGTAGCAAGAATGGAAGCAATTAGGATGCTCTTAGCTTATGCAGCCTATAAGGATTTTAAATTATACCAAATGGACGTAAAGAGTGCATTCTTAAATGGATATATAAATGAAGAAGTATATGTCAAACAACCTCCAAGTTTTGAAAATTCAAAAAATCCAAATCATGTACTTAAGTTAACCAAAGCTTTATATGGATTGAAACAAGCTCCTAGAGCTTGGTATGAAAGACTAAGCAAGTTCCTAATTCAAAACAAATTTTCAAGAGGAAAGATAGATAGAACTTTATTTATAGTACAAATTTATGTTGATGATATTATTTTTGGAGCAACTCATGAGGATTTGTGTAATGAATTTGCTAAGTTTATGCAAAAAGAATTTGAGATGAGCATGATGGGACAGTTAAATTACTCTCTAGGGTTACAAATCAAACAAGCAAAAAATGGAACCTTCATAAATCAAACTAAGTATATTAAAGACACATTAAAGAAGTTTGATATGGAAGAAAGTAAACCTATAGGAACTCCCATGACCACATCAGCTAGTCTCGACAAAGATGAAAAAGGAAAACAAGTAGATACCAAGCACTACCGAGGCATGATAGGAAGCTTACTTTACTTAACAGCAAGTAGATAAGATATTACGTTTAGTATATGTATGTGTGCTAGGTTCCAATCGGCTCCTAAGGAATCACACCAAATAGCAGTTAAACGAATCTTTAGATATCTACTAGGCACACTTGAACTAGGCTTATGGTATCCAAAGGGAACTGAATTTGAAATGATAAGCTATTCCGATGCAGACTTTGTTGGATGCAAGATAGATAAAAAAAGCACTAGTGGAACTTCTCATTTTCTAGCACACTCTTTAGTCTCCTGGTCTTCAAAGAAACAAAACTCTGTGGCATTATCCATAAAAAAAGCAGAATACATAGCAACAGTGAGTTGCTATGCCCAAACATTATATATGAAACAACAACTAAAAGATTTCAAAATTCAATATCAAACTATTCCAATAAAATGTGACAACACAAGTGTCATAAATATTTCAAAAAATCTGGTATCTCACTCAAGAACAAAACATAATGACATAAGACTTACTTCTTGAGAGATCATAGGCAAAACGAAGACATAATGCTAGAATTTGTAAATACAAATGACCAATTAGCAGACATATTCACAAAACCACTCTCTGAAGAGTGGTTCATATTCATTAGATGAGAACTAGGAATGATGCATATACAAGAAGCAACCTAAATAGGTTTTTTGCTTGGTAAGCGACTGTCATGCTACTGACTTTATATTTTCTTGTTTGACAGACACCTGCCTTCTCCTAGCAGGTGACTGCCTCGTGACGAGTAGGGTTTTAAACCCTATTATATTTCTTTTTAACTTCCTTCAGGCACCTACCACTTCTCATCTCTCTTCAAAAATCCTCATTCCTACTCTTTTCCCAACCTATTTCTCTTCCAAATCAGCCTGAAACCTTGAATCAAACCTAACCTCTACATCATTTCGCGTAAAAACCTAAGGTTTATCAACTTCCCTCTTCAAAACAAACATGCCACGGATCAAATCGGTTGGTAACAAGGGTTCCTTCTCTTCCACAAGGATCAACAATGATGAAGTAGAGAAGTGGTTAATAACTCCTTATGCTAAAACTCTATATAGGAATCAAATAGCTTCAGCCGAACCAATCTTAGGTAACATACTTGATGTTACGTTCTTCAATTCTGATTTTCCTGAAATCATGGAATTTTTTAAGGAAATTGGGTGGGAATGGTTTATCACGTATCAAGAAAAAGGGTACTATCCAAACGTGGTTCGGATTTTCTAATATGGAGAATTTTGAAAATAGGATAAAAACAAATCTTCTAGGACAAAGTATTCATCTTACTCCCATATCTTTGGGAAAAATTCTTCGAGTCAAGCCAGGTGATTTTGAGGTTTAAATTGCTGAGAAAAAATGGATAATGACCCAAGGATTTACTCCAGATGAATTTTTACCCCTAGTCATAATTGATACACCTATCTCCTTTGGGCATCCACCACTTTACAAACATCTCAATCTCCAAGCTTTAATCTTGCACAAACTTATTAGATATAATATCCTACCACGCTCCGATTCTCATGATCATATTTCCCTCTTAGATTGTTTTTTTATGTGGTGTATTCTCAAAGGAAAAGCTAGATCTTCCAAGTTTACTTCTCAAATGGATCAATATGAAAGTTGATGCCCCTCGTGTCATTCTAGCATATGCTGGGATCTTAAATATGGTATTTTCCCATTTCAATGTTCTCACACCATCGTTCAACTTCACTAGCAAAACCCATTACAATATCTTTTCTAATACTATTCTTAAGCGTATGGGATATAAGCAAACTTCTCAAGGATGGTTTCACAAGGGACATTGTCACATCTCATATGCACCACCTCCTCAGCCTTCCATGTCAGCCCCTTCAGTCCAGCTTGACCCAGAAACTCCCTCTTGGTTCGTTCCAGTTTACAATCACTATATGACCTTCAGTGATGGAATGCAATCTGGACTTGGTACACTTCGAGAGAAGGTTTCCACTGTGGAAACTCATTGTTCAAGCCTTGTTCAGCATGTTGACAAGATTGAGAAACATTTGACTCTCTTCCAAAGGCAAATCTCATATTGATATTAGCTCTACTCCATCTAGTGATGATGAATCTACTGAAAAATCTAGTGAATAAGAAGAAAAGGAAGATGAAAGTGGGTCTATGGAAGCCTTCGATTGATTTGCTTCCTCTTTGTGATGTTTAAAACTTTTGCCTATGTATTAGTATTTCTGAGTACTTCACCGGATAGCATTTCCTTTGTGTTTGTAAGATCTACAAGTCCTATGTATTACAGCTTTTCACTATAGTTGTTTTGTATCACTCCCTTTTCCTTTTTGATTGATGTCCAAAGGGGAAGAGTGTTTGAGAGAAAGAAGTGCAAAAAGAAATATGCTATAAGCATATAAGAATATAAATGCATATGTAATGGAATGCTTGTTGTATGAATGCATTTTGAAAATGACATGGTTTGTATAAGTATATTTGGTATATGCTTATGTTTATCTCATGCTTGTTGAAAGGGGGAGCCATGAGCATTATTTCCTATTTTTTGCTCTAGATTTGTCATCATCAAAAAAGGGGAGATTGTTGGCCTAATAAGGCTTACAATTCTTATTTTGATGATAACAAATCATGATATGTTTAATATGGTTTGTTTCAAATGAAAGTTTTTAAGGAAGAAGGCAAAGCTTAGAGAGAGTTCAAAGCTCAAAAGGATGATAAAGCTTATGATGATAGTAATATTCAAAAAGATCAAGAAAGAAAGATGATCAGAAGCTCAAAGATGATAGAAGAACAAAGAGTCAATTGAAGTTCAAAAGAATATAGTTTTAAGAATGGTTGAATGTAAGTACTTCAAGTAAACTTCAAATATAAACTGAATTGAAGCTCTTATAAAACAAAAGAAATTTAGAAAAGTGGTGTTAGAAAATCCTAAAGAATGTTTAAAAAAAAAATCAAAGTGAATGAGGGTTCAAAAGAAGAAAATTTTTGAAATTTGATAGGCCAGGCGACTGCCAAAATAAGAAAAGCTTTTTTAAAGACACAATAGGGTGCCAGGCGACTGCCTAAGCACAGCCAGGTGCCTGGGTGGTCAAGCTAGGTGACTGTCGGTATTCTGAGTTTTGAATTTCCTATATGGCAAGCGACTGCTACTTGAACAATTTTTAAAATACTCGAACGGGAAGATTTTTTAAATGAATTTCTTGGGCACTATGACACAGTTCCTATAAGATGTGACAATACTAGTGCAATAAACATCTCAAAGAATCTTATATCACATTCACGAACTAAATGCATAGAAATTAAACATCATTTTCTTCGGGATCATGTGCAAAAAGGAGATGTGACACTTGAATTTGTATGCACAGATGAACAATGGGCAAACATATTCATGAAACCACTTACGGATGATAGGTTTATCCAAATTAGACGTGAACTAGGTCTGATGTATAGTCGAGAAGTTGCTTATAATTACATTAGACTACATAATTAAAGGGGAGCAACGTACATTAAAATTAATATTTGGTTAAATATTTCACATTTGGCAAAATTTTTCTTACATTTGATATTGAATTTAAAGCAAGGTTATTGCATGTTTAATTTTTTTTTTTTATACATTACAAATGTTGATGTCAAAATATACAATAGAAAGGGGGAGAACTAAATTACGTAACATGGGTAAATATATTTTTGATTGCAAAGATGAGATATATATTTATGTTAGAACATTTTTTTATATACCTTTTTGTTGATGTCAAAAAGGGGGAGAAATTAGTAAGCAAAAATGATAAAATGGTTTTTTGGGAGAAGTTAGTGATTTTATGGGAGTACAGTATAGACATATATACTACCAAAAATATTGCCTATTCTACGTTGTATATGAACTTTATTGTGTGTATTTTATATTGTTGAATTCTAAATTATGCATTAACTTAGGGGGAGCCTTGTTAGGCGTAACCCATTTTTGCTCGTGTATTTGTCATCATCAAAAAGGGGGAAATTGTTGACTCTATGAGTCCATGCCAGTTTTGATAATGAAAAATCACTTGGTATTTGACTTGTGCAATTGAGTTTGCGAATAGAGTCATGATTCAGAATGCACAAATGGTGAACTTGTATGGAAGCCAGGAGGAACCTAAAGTACATATTACTTGGCATAATCCATGGAACTAGAGGGATGAAAGGATGATGAAGCAAACTTCATATTCAAGATCTTTAACGGAATGGATATTTAGAATTGAATGTACTTACATATGTCATATGATATAACTCGAAACTCAAATATACCCTAGATAGACCTTAGGACTTATGCATTTCATGAAAAGTACATTTACATTAGCTCTAAGTTGAAAGAATTTTTTTGAGGCAAATTTTAGAGGCCTCATCGATGAACCCAATGGCCTCTTCGATGAATGTATGAAGGCCACTCGGCAATCAAGAGTGTTGTCTCATCGACGAAAAAATACCGAGAGCCCAAAAAGTTCAAACAATGCTCTCGTCAACAAACTCATGGCCTTGTCGACAAACAAGTGTTATACACTCGTTGACGAACTTACCCATTCACCGATGAAGGTCAGGATGCTGATTCATGTTTCAAAGCAGACACAGATTAAAACTCTTATTTTTAAATGATCCAACGTCCAGGATTTAATATAGGGCCGAGAACACTTATAAAAACAATTTCTAAACCCTAGAGCACCACTTTTTTGCATATCTCTTGAGAGCCTTGAACATATTGCATCAATCTTGGGCATATTTTTGAGAAGCCTTGAACATATTGAAAGACTCTTGCCTATACACCAAAGCATATTCATCAAGTTTGGGCATTGGTTACGTTAGTCAAAAGGCATTCACGCTAATATTTTGCAAGCATCGTTGGTATTGAGGTTTGAGTATTTTAAGCATTCAAATCTTATTTCTGTTTTCCCATACTCATTATGTTTAATATATTTCTTGGGAACAAAAATCATAATCTGTGTATTTTATATTCATTGATTGAATAAAATACTTGAGAAAAGTTTTCTAAAACCAAAATCTTTGAGATATTCAAAACTATGTTTTCATTTAAAGATTTGGTATTTAGTTATTGCAAAAATATTTGATTGAAAAAATCTAAAGATCTCCTAGATACATATTCTTGAGTAATAGTTTTCTAAAATATTATTTAAATCTTTATGATGTTCAAAGTCATATTTTTTATTCAAGGATTTAATCTTACAAGCTATTTATAAGAAATTATTTTTGAGAGAAATTCATTAAAGAGTAAATTTGTGATACCCTATGGATGAAAGACTTAAAAGGATTAGATGTTACTACCCATATCAATAAAGTGCACATTTCTTTTCGGGAGCTTTCCCATAAGAACTTCATAGTTAAGCGTGCTTGGCTTGAAGCAATCTTAGGATGGGTGACCTCTTGGGAAGTTTTCTCAGGAAGTGTGTGAGTGAAGATGAAACACACTGAAAAGAACACGTGTTGGTTTATGGGGCCAATCATTAGTCCGATAAGGTTCGCCACCCTTGTTGTCTAGTTCAGGTGGAGGAGGAGAGACACAGTGCTCCCTAACTGACCCAGATTGGGGCGTTACAAATGGTATTAGAGCCAACACCCAACCGGAAATGTGATGAGATTCACATTGCTTGGATTTAGAAATGTGAGTTCGCAATGAGGACGTTGCGTTCTATAAGTGGGGGAGAATGTGATACCCATATCAACAAGGTGCACCTTTCTTTTCAGGAGCTTTCTTATAAGAACTCCATAGTTAAGCGTGCTTGTTTTTGAGCAATCTTGGGATGGGTGACCTCTTGGGAAGTTTTCTTGAGTGAGGACAAAACACACTGAAAATAACACGTGTTGGTTTGTGGGGCCAGTCATTAGTCCGATAAGGCTCGCCCCCCTGTTGTCTGGTCCAGGTGGAGAAGGAGAGACACAGTACTCCCTAGCTGACCCAGGTTAGGGCGTTACAAAATTTGTCTGGTCCAGGTGGAGAAGGAGAGACGCAATGCTCCCTAGCTGACCCAGGTTAGGGCGTTACAAAATTTGTGACGCATATCATTATTCATATAACGATTTTTTTCGTTACATACATATTGAACTTCAAATTTTATCGTATGAGTATGTATTAGGTTTCTATTGTACTCACTAGCTTTGTGTACAAGCATTTGAGTTTTTGAAAAAATTGTAATTTTTTATGGTATTCATGGCTTGGGCTGTGAACCAGGGTTGAGGAGGAAGCTACACCTCTTGTAAGCAGAAGATTGTAAGGGAAGCTCTGTCCTAGTTAAAGGAGCGGATTTTAGTGGAATCCTTGAGTGGGTTGCCCAAGGCGAAGACATAGGCTAGGGTAGGCCGAACCTCATAAAATTTGTGTTTGTCTTCTCTTTTTCCTTAACTCCTTTTAATTCCGCTTGTATTTAAATTATCTGTTATTGTGTATGAATTAAGCATTTGATAAGGTTGTGAGTAATTAGGTAAAATTCTATGCTTGACAAAGACACACATTAAATTGATTAATCGTGAAACATTGAGTTAGTTATTAAATAGATTGCAAGTTTGAAATTGATAGTTTTCAAAATTAGAACTTGGAGGACTTAATTTTTTAAAATACCCAATTCATCCCCCCTCTTGGGATAACACCAGAATTCACAAGGCCTAAATTTGTTTTCCTAATGATTGTTTGACACAAAATATCGTTATGGAAGCATGCTAGTAGGAAGGTGAGGGAGCAACAGGGTAACAATCCTAGTCGCTTGCACTTCATTTGCCTTAAAAGTACTCTCCTAAGTATAACAAGGCAAATAATGCCACTATCTACATGAAGGAAAGTTATGAGTCGAATAAAGCCTAACACTTTGTGGCAATAAGAAACTAATGCAAAATAACACATTTTTCGCCTGAAACATAGGAAAAGTGCATAACCAAATTGCCCATAGGCTTAACCTTAAAAGTAATCCACTATGGCATTTATGAGAAGAAAAAAATGAGCTAAAGTCAACTAAAATAAAGTGCATGATTAAAGGAGGTCATGCTTATACTAAGAATGTCAATGAATTTAAAGAAAAAATAAAAATTGTCGTGTTTTGGGCATAATTTAGGGAACATTTTTAGCTCCTAGTTTGACTTAGAATAGGAGTAAATAGATGTGCAACCTTTGTTGTAAGGGCTTTCTATCCAATTTAACATTTCAACAATAGCCTAGTGCTTAACAGACCCAATGCTTCCTTATCCTTCTCTCTCTCACTCTCTCTTTCTTCTCTTTTTTATCTATGTTGATGCATCTTAAATGAGATTAGCCTGAACCACCTCAACTTAGATGGCGAACCAAAGGAGTGTCGATTGAGATTATAGGTTTTTATGTTCAATGAAGTCATCGCTAACATATTATTTCCTAGGTTTCATTAATTCACCTAGGTACTACAAATTCTTTGTCTCTAAGGTAAACTTAGGTCAAAGAAACTATAGTTTTGGTCTACTTAACCAGAATGGGGTTTAGGAGTATGATTTTATAAAAGAAAGGTATCAACAACCCCTACAAACATGTCCTAGTGAATGGTACTTGATTATCCTATGATTACGTCCTTTAGCACTTAATTTATCAAGACTTGTAATTTTTTCATGTTTATTTAAGTATTGACCATCTAATA
This sequence comes from Malania oleifera, assembly GCF_029873635.1. Classification (NCBI taxonomy): domain Eukaryota; kingdom Viridiplantae; phylum Streptophyta; class Magnoliopsida; order Santalales; family Ximeniaceae; genus Malania; species Malania oleifera. The sequence goes on from NC_080419.1 coordinate 40,099,942, forward strand.
TTGAATAGTCTCTCCAAGGACCAATGTGATGGAGTGCCTAAACATTCTCCCCCTAGATAGTTAGGAAAAATGACATTTTCTCATCTCCAATCTGCATTTTCCAATCTGAGGGGTATTACATGCACGTATACACATGCACATGTAGGAAGAATAAGTCATGCAAGGCACACAAAATTCAAAAAGTTTAACCTCATACCCTTTTTTAATCTCTTTGCAAAGATGTTTTGAACATTTTTGTGGGATTTTTTTAACAAAAATGGTACATAGCGACAACAAATATTTATTTTTGGATTTTCAAAATAGTAATAGCGACAACAATATTTATAACAATTGTTCACACACTTAAAACACGTATGCTAACACCACAATGCACATATATATCTACACATATATACATGCATAATCATGTATATATATACATCTCATATGCATTCATGCAAACTCATAAATATACCTGCCAGCAAAATAATATATCCTCATATGCTTTTGCATATATTCCACACACATATACACAAAATCATGCATACATACATGTCTAGTCATGTCTAAAGGACACATGCACATTAGTTCATTATTTCATCTTCGCACATTAGTTCATTATTTCATCTTCGCATTTGCACATTTTATTCATACACTACTCATGCATACTCACATAATACATGCATACACATACATGCCCTTATTCTTATGACATTCCTATGTACACACAAATACCTATACACATGCTTTCCTTTATATGCATGGTCACATGTTTACATACTTCTATATAAACTCCTACAAATTATCTCACATGTATAACACATAAAAATTTATATTTATTTATTTTACTTATATCCATGCACCCAATATGTTTTCCATTTACACATACAAATGCACAACTCATTTGCATGTCCTACCATTACCATCTACTTATGCATGCATCAGATGAATACCCATGCACATGTATCTACTACCAAACACTCCCATTCATACCTCTATACCCATTGCCTCATGCATTAATACATTCATATTCATATGAATAAACTCACCTTCATGTTCACCATGCATTCATGGCCAAACATGCATATATATATATATATATATATATATATATATATATATATATATCCTTACATATGCATACGTCCACATACATGCACATCTATATTCTACATTCATGCACATGCATTTATATTCAGTAACCCATCAATCATGTATACACACATGTGCTAAACATCATGCTTATACTCATTTGTTATCGGCCTATTCATGTAAAGCAATATACATATGTTTATGCTCTCATATATCCATAGATACATCCACAACAATGCACATATTCACGACTCCATATATGCATGTAATCACTCATTGACATGCATACACACATATACTAAAAATCATGCTTATTATATGCCCATACATGTATACAAATACACATATGTCTATGCTCTCATATATGCAAAGATGCATCCACTTTAATACACATATTCACAACTCTATATATGCATGCACTCACCCATTGACATGCATACACACATTTACATCATGGACATGAAAAATATGGCATGCATACTCCTTCTTATGCACATACATACACCTTCATGCCTATCCATACATATCATGTTATTTTCTTTATGCATAGTTTCATGTTCATTAAATCCATGCCCACATGCACATACTATCACTACATTATATGCACACAAACTAGTACATAAGAACTCCTCATAAAGTCACTGCTATACATCAATAACATTGAACTTACATTGTGGTCACAAAATGCACTCATGCATATACATGTAGATAGATATATAGATAAAGACACACAACCACAGAGAGAGAGAGAGAGAGAGAGAGAGAGAGAGAGAGAGAGAGAGAGAGAGAGAGAGAGAGAGTGATTACAAAAATATTACAAAAATAAGGTTGACGGAGGTTTAGCTGGTTATTGGGGTTGCATGGATAGGATAGGGACTTCAAAGGGAAAGAAAGGAGTTGCTAGAGAGATTGAAAGGGAGAGAGGGTGACCAAAGAATACACAACAAAGGTGGGAGGAATTTTTTTTTTTTGTGTTCCTTTCGTGTGTTTTTACTCTCTCCATTCAAATAGGAAAAGAAGGGGCTTAAATATAGGGAATGGAGGTGGTTGTTGACTATATAGTACAATTAAGGGGAAGGATTTAGGCAATGGCCATGGTCATGGTCAACAGGCTAGAAATTTGCACAAGAATGGGGGCTTCTGAAGGGGAAGAGAGAAGAAAGAAAGGATCAGACATTATTTCTTATGCTTCTAGCATGGTAGAGGGGTGCAAAAAGGCTCAAATGGGGATTTTTCGCTAGTTTTCATGGCAATTGATGCCTTGTCCATCATCAAGTGCGTGCAGGAGTGAGCCCAAGAAAAAGAAGAAGAAGAATGGGGGCTTGAAATGATGTCATTTTGGCCCTCTTCCCTTTATATTTTTTTAATATACTCCTAACTAAAACGACACTGCTTTGTGTAGACATCCTAATTTTAACCGGGCCTTTTTTTAAAGAGGGGGCCTCACCAAAATACACCAACATTCGGAAAAAAAAAGTGATCAAAGAAAAAGAGAGAATTGCAAGGTAGTGTGTAGTATAGGAATTTTGAGAGGAGTTCACACAAAGGAGCATGGTTTAGAGGCAAGTTCCCCCATACCAACAAAGAGGAGCTACTTAGAAAGCAATTCAAACACACACAAGAAGATAGGCACCAGCATTCAAAAGTCACAACAATGATCTAGAAGGACAAGCCAAGACCGAATAGAAGAGGATTCAAAGTTGGCAGAGTTAAAGATCAAAGGTAAATTCTTGATCAGTTTCCATGTGCTTAAATCGATAAGCTGGATGCAGGATTTGATCCAAACCATCTAGTAACTCGACCTATTTTCTCCAACCTGTGACCAACCCATTGACCTAGACCTATTGACCAACCCGTGGATCTAACCTAGGACCTAAGGTCCACTCGGACCTAGGTTCATGAACCCAGTTTGCTTTTAAAACAAAGGGGGGCCTGGCCCGTTTTTAAAACAGAAAGCCTGGGCCACCAATGTTAAAACAACCTAGGCCCAAATCTTTTTAAAAACCCGAGGCCTTGATTTTCAAAAAACTATAGGCCCAAATATTAAAAAATAAAAAATATGAAATAAAAAAACCTGGGCCTTGATTTTCAAAACACTCTGGCCCTAATTTTTAAAACCCAAACCCAATTTTTTTTTTTTTTTCACTATTTATCCCCAAGCCCCATTTTTTTTAAATCACTAGGCCTAATTTTTTTTAACCCTAGGGCCCAATCATTTTTAAACTCAGTCCCAAATTTCAAAATAGGCCTAGGGCTTAAAATCTTTTATCCAATAAACTAAAAAGGGCCCAGACCCAAAATTTTTTCCCGGGGCCCAAAATTTTAAATTTCATTTTTTTTACCCAAAAAATACCTGGGCCTAACTCCCCAATTCAAGAAGCCTAAGCCCAACAGTATGCTAAATCCAACTCCTTAATCCAAGAAGCCTAAACCCAACAGTAGGCTGAGCCCAACTCCCCAATCCAAGAAGCCTAAGCCCAACCATAAGCTATGCCCAAACCCCCAAACCAACCAAGCTTAAGATCAAACAGCCCATGCACAAGTTGAGCCCAAGCCATGGCTTGGCGGGTTGGCTCACTCATGAGTCAACCAGGCCCTACTCAATGGTTTGACTCACCTCTGAGTCAAACCAAACTCCAACCCGGCAGGTGACTCACTCCGAGTCAGATAGAAATCCCAACCATGGTCAAGCTCGACCTCTCGTTTGGCTCCTGAGAAAATCTTGAGGAAAATCCCAAGAAAACCCCATTAGAAAAAGCAAAAACACGCATGGAATTGCCAAAAAACGAGAGCATGAACCACTACATTAAGGAAGATGGGGACTTATCTTTTATCGAAATCATTCATATCTCCAAAAAACTCCATTTTCATTGCTAACCTGCAAGAAAGAGAAAGGAGACGTCATATCCATAAAATAGAAAGAGAAATAGATAGTGAGAAAGGGAATCGGGAGAGAAGTAGAGGGAGAAGAGGAGAGAGAAAGGTTAGAGTAGATCACAGAAGAGAGCGAAGGAGAGAGGGAAAAAAATAAGGAGAAGAAGCATTAAAGATCTCCAAGGGAGATTGCAGATCTAAGAGTGAGGAAAGGAGAGAGAGAGAGAGAGAGAGAGAGAGAGAGAGAGAGAGAGAGAGAGAGAGAGAGAGACAGAGAGAGAGAGAGAGAAGAAGAAGAAGAAGAAGAAGAAGAAGAAGAAGAAGAAGAGTGAAAAATCAAAAAAAGGTAAAAAAAAAAAAAAAGTTGACTTTTATATGTTGGGATAGTGGGTCACATTTCACCACAGTTGGGTGACACATGGCATATTCTAGTCCGTGTAATTTAAGGGCAACGTGGCCATCTCTGGATCGTCCGATTTGTGTTTTCTCTAGGCAGTCTAGATCATGTCACGTAAGCGATCCTAGCTCATTAGTTAGGGCCACCCAAAGGGGGATACGTGGCTGATGTCACCCCTTTTGTCACAAAATAATATATATACGACCATGTGTCCTTATCCTAAGTTGAAACGTGGGCCTGCTACAACCCGCCCCCCTCCCTGAACTAGTTGATCAACCTGATTTAGACTGGTCAAACTGGTTAACTATTTTATTGTTTATTTATATTTATTTATGTTATTTATTTAATTTTTAAATTTAGAAAAATAAAAAAATAACAAAAAAAATCCAAAAAAAATTGGGGAAACTCAAGAAAATATTTTGAAGGTAAGGAAAAAATAAAAATTAAAAATTAAAAATTGGGTCATTTTCATCTAGAAATATAAGAAAAAATTATTTATAAATCCTAGGAAATTTTGGAAAATATTTAAAAATTCTAGAAAAATTTTTATAAAATATGGGAATATTTTTTATTAATATTTTGACGATTTTATTGATTTTGGGAGGGGGGGGGGTGTGTCACTATGATTTAAAAAAGAGCAATGGGGTATTTTTAGACCTCATCTGTATCGGCTTTGAGGGGGATTTTTCTAACAAGATAACATTTTTGGAGGTCTTATTAGACATTCTTAAGTTACACCCAATTTTTCTTATATCCTATTAATTTTGTACATTAATTCATTTATTTATTAGTTTTTTTAAAGGAGTAAATTAAAGGTTATTAAATTTAATTTGGGGATAACTCTTAATTAATTAGGTACCGTTCGTAAAACGGGTGTGTAGAGGAGTGTGAATACCTTCCCCTCGCATAACCAAACTCCCAATCTCAATCTTGGTATACGCAGACTGAGACTACAAGGCCCTTGACTTGAGTTTAGTTTACAGACAATTAAATGAGAAGTAATTAATTGTTCTAACCGCACCAAGGAAAAATAGGTTAGTGACGACTCCAAATTCAAAATTTTCAAAAATCAAATTTCATTCCCTTGCCTCCCAGGGCACCCCACTCTCGAGACGTCGCGATACTTTGGACACCCACGTTATTTTTTAAACTAGGCACTTAACAAAACAATGTCATTTTGGCTAGGCTTGTGGGCAGGCATGCACACCTGCGCATAAGAAGCCATGCGCGAGCACTTGAGCCAACTCACTAAGGATTTTTTTTTTTTTTTTAAATTTGTCATTTTTGGTTGAAATTTATTCTTTTTTCCTCTCTTGGACAAAATGGGGTGCCAACAATCATTCCTTCTCCATCCATTCCTCCTCCTAAATTTTATTTCCATTCAACTCCTTCTTGTCTCCCTCTTTCTACAATTTTTACAACTCTTCATTCCTTATCTCACAAGGTGCCCTTTGTAAGCTAGGCATTTATCCTAAAACTTTTTATGGAAGTTGGCAACAAGTCCACTTCACCCAATTCACCATTTCTTCTTCTCAATCTCTTTCATTTTACAAGGTGTTTGATCATTTATCAAATATCTTTTTGGCACACTCATGTGAGACCCTATTATGCCACTAGTTACTAGGGGTTCTTTATATTATTATTTGTATCACATGCAGTAAAAATTTCAAGCATCATTAACTTGTCAAATTCAAGATTTATTTGAATGAGCTACATCATTGAAGTGCTAGGCATAGGCTTGTAGTTGAATTCACATACAGAATTAGTAAAATAACAAACAATGGAAAAGATAAAGAAGGTGACTTCACGAGGCAAATATAATATTATTTTTACATACGGACGGATCTTTGGATATGAGTTTATCCCATTGCCAATATCTTATCCCATAAGTGGTAATATTAATACTATTAATCTCACAAGTGGTAAAATTTTTTGACATCATTTATCTAAGGGCAATGCATCGAATTGCATCTTACAATCACTACTTAGAGTAGGCTTATAGTTGTTCAAACAAAAAAAAAAAATTATAATAGTTAATAGCATAAAAGATGGGATGGAATTCTTGGCACAATCTTTTTTATGAATAGAAAATAGTTGATATCTCATATGGACTTATTTCAATTGGAAATTACAATAATGTTTATCTCAATTTTCATACTTTTTTCTTTAGATAGAGTAAGAAGTTGGGCCAATTTGAGGAAGCAAATGCTTTGATCAATTCACAAAGTGAAAAAAAAAAATGACAATACATTTATTTACACTTCTACTTTTTTGTTTCTACTAGTTTTTAGCTATTTTCAAAAGAAACTAAAAACTAAATGTATGGTTTTTATTTATTTTAGCACTTGTTAAAATATTTTAATATTCAAAATTAACTTTATAGATTAAATCATTCAATCTATACATAATTTTATTTAATTCAAATGAAATTAAATGACCTAGTCAATTTAAAATACAATTGAAATAAAAAATAGCCATAAATTTTCTAAAAATTTGAAAAAAAAAAATAATAATAATTTAAAATTTATTTTTAGTATTTTTTCAATTTTCATGTATAATAATATTTTTTTCTTGTAGAAATAAAAAGTGACTTATGAAATATTATGTTAATGTTATAATGAAAAAAAAAGAAAAAGAATATGTACAATCTCTATATATTTTACAAATAAGTAAAATGTCCTCTGATTGAATCTCCTTAAAAGTAAATCCGCTGATTTGAGGGCTCAAGATTATTCTTAAACGAGTTGATGGTAGAACTTCCGAGCAATCAATTTGATGATCTATGTAAATTGAGTTTATTTGATCTTTTTTTTTTATCTTTAATAGACTTGTCGATTGAGGACATGATGTGGATCTTCAGAATGATCAATTTAATGATATACAAAAGCCAGATTTGTTTAATCATCTATCTATTTGATGAGATCCGCCAATATAAGGGTTTAAAAGAGCATATTCTTCATCAAACTAATGATAGATCTCTCAGACGATGAAGCTGCTGATTCGTTGAAAAATGAAATCGTAACCAATTTCCATGAGTGTGGACTTAATCGCGAGCAGTCGATACTTGGAAGAAGATTCAATCAACCATATTGATTGTGTTGTGCCAAGCACCCCACTTGTGTCAAACACCAATATTACAATTGTTGATTAAGGTGTAATCCTAAGAGGGGGGGGGTTAATTGGATATTAAAAAAAAATAATCCACTTAATTTCCTTTTACACACTTCTTATAAGTTTACCAACTACTTCTAGTTGCTCAATTATGTGTAAGTGTGGCAATCCTATCTATACATGCAATATACTCAATTTAAATATAGCGCGGAGAGGTTCAGCCGACTTGGCCTACGTCTTCGCCTTGAGCAACCACTCAAGGATTCACTAAAAAACCCTGCTTCTTAAAGTGGGACGGAGCTTCCCTTACAAACCACTGCTTACAAAAGGTACAGCTCCCTCCTTATCCACTGCTCACAAGAGGTACATCTTCCTCCTCACACCCGGTTCATAACCCGAGCCGTGTTTACAATGAAATCTGAAAATAACACTCAAAACAATGCTTCTAACAAAAGCTTGTGAGTACAATTCAATTTCCTAGTACATTAACATATGATATAACTTGAAGCTCAAGAATGTATGAAAAACGATACAATCGTTTGATGTATGACATGTGTCAACACACAACTTCATATTTAATCAAAACTCCCAAGTGAAAATATATTTGGAATGTTTTGGAGTGCACTAGGGTTCTTGATTCACTTTGTAAAGATGCACAAGTATATTTGAAGTGAGCTATTTAACAAAAATTTGACTTGAATACTACTGAATAAAAAATCACAAAGTTTTCCTTCAAGTTCCAATATTTTAATCAAAGTAGGTTTTTCAATAAGAAGCCCAATGAACAATATATATATATGAATATGTGTTTATGTACTTCTTGAATCGCAAATCAATCAACCAAGCTAACAAGTTTTTCTCAAAACATGATCTTTTCGAAAATCAGTTTTTATATGTGAATACACACTCAAGATCAAAACCTCTTTCTAATGATAAACACATAAAGAGATGAGAGGTTCTTGAAAAGTAATAACTTGACAGATCAAACCTTAATACTGGATTAAAGTTTAGTTGGATGAATGAATGCCTTTTTTATTTCAATAGAGATTTTCTCAACGAAGATGGAAGAAGATTGAAGTGCAGAAAATTGGCTCTAGGGTTCAAGTCTTGCAATGAGATGTATATCTTTCTTGTTGTGTCTCTTAGCTTGTGTTATAGGGTTTAGATATTCATAATATATATTATATTACCCTTAGAATTAATCTCAGCCATTGGATCAATAAGATACTTCGTGTGTCTTTTTAATAAAGAACTGATTTTTAGGCTTTCCCGCAAGTTTAGGCAACCGAACTCGACTTTAGGCTCCTGAAGTGTCAACTTCAGGCACCTGAGGTTCCAAGGTCAGGCAACCGAAGAGCCTTGGCCAGGTTTTGTCTTCTCCATTTAATTCTTCAGGCGACTAAACTTAATCTTCAGGCAACCGAAGAAATTCTTCAGGCTATTGAGGTTTGAGTTCAGGCGACCGAAGTCCCCATTTTCTCAAATTTTCATTTCTAACTAAAAAATCTACTTGACTCCTTTTCTTGGGTCTTTCATAAAATATATTTTTCATGATTTTGAAAACATTTCAAGGTCCATGAGAGTTTTCTAATGATGTACATGAAATGCATGAATCATAAAACCATTCTAAGTTATAATGAGCCTCAAATTAAATCATATGAAAATGTTAATACATGAGTTCTAAATACCTTTTCCCAAGATATTCTTGAACTCTGCCGCTTGCATCTTGATTCCCGTACTCTTTGAGTTCCATGGATCTTGCCAAGATTTGTTAACTTTCCGTGCATGCTTAGTGTAAGTCTTGTTCACAAACTCAATGCACAGATCAAATATCAAGTAATTTATCATTATCAAAACAAGATTGGACTCGTAAAGTCAACAACAATTAATGCTATTGAATATATAAAAAACTAAAGTAATGTAGAAACTAATAATAAAAGATAGTAAAAAACCAAGAAAAAAATTTAATGAGGTTCGGTACAAAATTACTTACGTCCTTGGGCGCCGACGATCATCCACTAATTCTTGACAAAGTATAACTTTGAGGTGTGTTTTACAAATGGAGAGTTAAGAACTTTATATAGCTTCAACCTCAAGTCCAAAAAACACTTCTCAAAAATGTGGGCCAAACAAAGAAAGAATTCAAAAAAACTTTTCTACCAATATGGGACAAAAAATAACAAATCTTCATCTTGACAATAAATTCAACAAATTTTTCGATCACCAACATTCTCTGAAGTTCCAAATCATCGGCGCCTTCTAAAAATATTCAGACTTGCAGGATATTGATCAAGTCCAAACAATATTTGAACTTGATTGTTGTCACAATCTTGATTAACATATCTGTGGGATTTTTCAACTATAGTAATCTTCTAAAGAAGTATCTTACCTCCATAAATAATATCCCGCATAAAATGAAACCAAATATTGATGTGCTTCATTCGTGCATGGTAGACTTGATTCTTTCCCAAATGAATAGCACTATGGCTATCACAGAACACAACAATGTGCTTCTGAACAACTCCCAAATTCTCAAGTAAACCCTGCAACCAAATAACTTCCTTAACAACCTTTCAAGCTGCCATGTACTCTAGGTAATGGTAGACTGTAAGGTAGACCTCCAACTCACTGAACCATTAGCAAATGTAAAAACATATCCAGTCATTGATCGACATATCCAGATCTCCTGCAAAATCAGAATCCACATATATCCAACAACCCGTTGATCAATACTATTATTTTTCTCAAATACTATACCAACATCAATCGTATTCATAATATATCTTAAAATCCATTTAACATCTTGCCAATGTCCTTTACCCAAATTATGCATATACCTGCTCACCATACTAATAACTTGTGAAATATCAAGTGTTGTATAAACTATTGCATACATCAGACTTCCAACAGCACTTGCATAAGGAACCTGTGACATATACTTACATTCCTCGACTGATTTAGGAGACAAAACTACATTAAGTTTGATATGAGGAGCAAGAGGAGTGTTTACTGGTTTTGCCTATTCATACATGCCAAAACTCTGTACTACCTTCTTCAAATACTATTTATGAGACAAACTAACTCTTCCTCTCATTATGTCTCTACGAATCTCTATGCCAAGTATCTTCTTTGCTTCACCAAGATCTTTCATCTCAAACTCTTGATTTGACTGAATTTTCAACTTGTTGATTTCTTCCCTATTCTTTGAAGCTATTGACATATCATCAACATACAAGAGTAAATATATAAAAGATCCATTTTTGTAGCACGCGAAAATAAACACAATGATCATGTTTATTTGTGATGTACTTGTGACCCATCATAAACTGATGAAATCATTTGTACCACTGTCTTGGAGTCTGTTTTAAATCATACAATGATTTCCCAGGTTTACATACCCAATTTTCTTTTCCAGCAACTTGAAATCTATTTGGTTGAGTCATATACATTTCCTCTTCCAAATCACCATGTAAAAATGTGGTTTTTGCATCGACCTGAACTAGTTCAAGATAAAATTATGCTACCAAAACTAACAAAATTTGAATGGAAGAATATTTAACAACTGGAGAAAATACCTCATTATAATCAATGCCTTCCTTTTATGCATAGCTCTTAGCTACCAATCTAGCTTTGAAGCGAACATTATTTGAATACGAAAATCCTTCTTTCTTTACATAAACTCATTTACAACCTATTAGTTTCTTACCTTTGGGCAGCTGGGCTAGCTCCCAAGTCTAATTCTAATGAAGAGACTGCATTTTTTCATCCATCGCTCTTTTCAACTTGTCTGATTCAAAGTTCCTCATTGCTTCTTTGAAAGTGCAATGAACATTATCATTCACAACTAGAAGTGCATAGGCCACCATATCATATACTGAGCAGGTTTTCGAATTTCTCGTCTTGGCCTCTACGAAACAATTTATTCTTGTTGCTGTGAAGATTCTCAAATTAAAATCTCTTCTTCTTGTACACTATTCCCCACCGTAACTGGAGAGTTACCTTGTGTAGTCTCATTTCTCACTAGGTTTCCCAAAATTGTCTCAACCTTTGCCCGTTGTTGAGTACCACAGGTCTTTTTTTCAATTGGTGACTCCTTGCGTATTGTTTTCTTCATCATCGCAAGTTCATCAAAAGTCACATCCCTACTTATAGTCATTTTTTTTTTGTCTCTAGACACCAAATACGGTATCATTTTACTCCTACACTAATTCCCATGAATATTTCTTTCTTGGCTCTTGGATCCAACATAGATTCTTTAACATGATAATAAGTCATATAGTACCAAATACATTTAAAGAATCATAATCACTAGCAGGCTTTCCAAATCATACCTCATAGGGTACTTTTCCCCCTACTGCAGATGATGGTAGAAGGTTGATGAGATGACACGCATATCTAATAGTTTCATCCAAAAACCTTAAGTCTAACCCAACATTAGACAACATACATCAAACTTTCTCCAGCAAAGTCTGATTCATGCGCTCTGCCACCCCATTCTGTCGTGGTGTATCTCTAACCATGAAGTTTCAAGAAAAACCTTCATCCTAACATACCTTCATAAAAGGGACATTCTTATATTTACCACCATTATCTGATCTGAGTCATTCAATCTTTCTGCCAATTTGAGTTTCAACTAACTTTTTTCACTTAAGGAAAATATCTCACACTTCATTTTTATGCTTCATAGAATACACCCAAACCTTTCTGTGAAAATCATCTACAAAAGTGACAAAATAATGCATACCACCCAATGAAGTCGTTGTTGACCTTATAGGTCACACCTAATTTTGATAATGAAAAATACTTGTTATATTTGACGTCTATCTACGGATGTGTACATGTATATAATTGGAAAATCAAAATAATGGCACATGAAGTAGAGCTTGAAGACCCTAAAGACCATATTTGTGTTGTACTTTAAATTCATTTTATGTAATGCAGGTCTGTAATAGTAAATAAGAGAAAAATGGTATGTAATAATCAAATGCATTAAATGCATGATATGATAGGTAAGCTCAACAAGACCTAGAATGACCTTAGGACCCACATGCATGCATAAACATGTGTGCTTATATGAAAATGGTGAATGTATAAGGGGATTAGAACCAAAATGCATTAAAAAGGAATGTTTGGTTGACCAAAACATTCAGTCGACCGAACCAGTCAGAGGTCAACATTTTGACCATAGCTCAGTCGAATCTACCGTGCCAAGTTCATACAACTTGGTTGACCGAACTCCCACGTGAGTCAATGTTTTGACTCCTCGGTCAATCGACCAGATTTATACAGGCAATTCTCTGGTCTACCGAACCCCCACGTGGGAGAATCCAACTACCCGGTCAACCGAACTACCTAGTTCAAAATCATTTGGTCAACCGAACCACGCAGAATTGGAAAAATCGCCCTTGAGACCCTTAGTCCGGTCTACCGAACTCTCAGTTCATTTTTTGCATGGTCGACCGAATTTTGTCACTTGGTCAACTGAACCTCAAGTTTGGTCGATTGGTGCTCTCGGGTTGGAAAATTATTTTACCACGATTAAATTTTTAAACAGGGTTAATTGTGCAAAAACGTTTTAAAACAATCCTAATAATACACTATGTGTCCTGGACATTTATAATTATGGGGTAGTCTATATATACCCCCTCATTTGAAAAGATTAGCACAAAATTAGCAATCTTGATTAGGAAAATTCTTTGAAATTTAAAAATCTCGTATACGCATTTTGAAGCCTCCTACACTCACTCTTGCTAGTTCTTATTGCTAAAATCCCATTATAAGTGTGTGCTTGAGTGTTCTTATCATTAAGCTATTGCTCTGCCTTGTTTGGTTGATTGAGATTTTTTCTTTAAGAGCAAAGCTTAAATTTTTTCCTAGGAGACTATTGATAAGTCTTCCTTAGGAAAACTTTATTTGAGCTTGTGAGTATTGCATTCTCATTGCAATATCTCAAGGAGTTCACATTACTTTTTGATTACTAAAAATATTTTCAAATATCTTGTGTGATTTACTTTGAAAAATATTTGTTGAGATATTTGCTTATGTGCTAAAAGATCTTTGTAGTAGTATCCTTTGATTGTTTTTATCATTTTGAATACAAAGATCAAATTGTTTTTATAAACTAAATTTGAATATCCCTTAAGGTGTATATTTTGAGAAAAATATTTGTTGAGATATTTAAAGTGTGCTAAGGATATTTGTTTATGCATTGTGATTGAAATAATTATTTTGACACAAAGATCATATCACTTACACTCTCACGCATTGATTGCAATATTTGCATAAATATTTGAGAGTAGACATTTAGACCACATTGAGCTTACTTCATCATATCATTAGGTGGTGTATTGATTAGATTGGTACATAATCTGCTTAGATAAGAGCATTCTTGTTGTACAAATATTTTTTTAAGAAATCTGCTGTATTCCAGGTGTGGTTTGAGGGGGCAGTAATTCGGCCTGGTAAGGATTGTTTGTAAAGGTTGAGGTCAACCTTGTGCTAATTGACCTAGTTGTTTAGGTGCCGCTCCACCCGTTAAGTGAGACTTATAGTGGTAATCATTGTGCTTGTTAGCCAAGGCAGGGACGTATGTACTTTGTCGAACCTCAATAACATTTCTGGGTGTGATCTCTTATTTACCGCTTTCTAGTGCATGCTTAGTTAATTTTATTGTGCAATTTTATTTCCACTACATATTTAAATTAATTGAATTTATCTGCATTAGTTTGACCATAAGGTTTTGTAATACTGCTGTTAGGGGATTTACCTAGGGCATCAATTTTGAAAATACCAATTCACCCCCCCCCCTCTTGGGTTAACGATAAAGCTAACAACCGTTTTTGTGAGCCTCCATACATTTGTATGGATATAGTCTAAAATACCTTCAGTCTGGTGGATTGCAGTACCAAATTTCACTCTAGTATGTTTTCCCAGAATGCAATGCTCACAAAATTCAAGTTTGCACGACTTTGCACCCTTCAACAAACCTCGCTTAGCTAATTGTTGCAAAGATTTTTCTCTTGCATGTGTCAATCGCATATATCATAACTTGGTTGTATTTGAACCTACATTTTTCTCAGAAACAACAGCTACTGAGCCAATAATTGTACTACCTTATAAATAATACAAGTTATTTTTCTTTATTCCTTTCATCACCACTAGCGCACCTGATTTAATCTTTAAGGTTTCATCTTTCAAAGTGATAATGAACCCTTTAGATTCCGAGGTACCCAATGAAATCAGATTTTTTTTTTAAGCTTGGAACAACCTAACATTAGTCAAGGTTTTAATAGTTCAATCTTGACATTTCAACTATATTGATCATATTCTAGTTATTTTACAGGTATTATCATTTCCCATAAAAGCAACTCCACCATCTAATTCTTCAAAATTAGAAAATCATTCCCTATTGGGACACATGTGATAGGAACAACCAGAATCCAAAATCCACTTACCAAAAAAATGTGACGAAGATGTTCCAACAAGAGAAAAATTTGACTTACTTCCATCATCATTGGCTATATTGGCATTAGAATGTGCTTTGCCCTTATTCTTTTGCTGTAATTTAGGGCAATCTTCCATCCAATACCCTCTCTCATGACAAAAGGTGCATTCATCTTTAGCAAGTCTCACATGAGATTTACTCCTGCTTCCAGGCATACGACTCTAAGAACGTCCCCTTATTGTTAGTGCTTCTGCTCTTTTCTTATGGACACTTTGATCCTTCTTTCTGCATTTAGTACTAATCAATGCAGTACAAACAGCATCAAAAGTAACTTTATTTTTTCCATACAATAAAGTGGTTGTTATATGTTCACAATCATTAGGGAGAGAGTTCAGTAACAATATGGCTTTATCCTCATCTTTCACCTTTTCTTCCAAATTTAACAAATCGGCCAAAATTTTATTAAAAGCATTTATGTGGTCATTAATTGAAATACGTGGTTGATACTAGAAGCTAAATAATTTCTTTTTCAAATAGAGCCAATTTTCTAGACTCTTGGTCATAAATGTATCTTCCAATGTCTTCCACAATGTTGGCCTTACAAGGCTTAAAATCTTGTTTTAATGATAACAAACAATAGGAACTTAACATATTTGATTAAGTGATGACATTTCAGGACTTAACTATGAGAAAGCAAGGACAAGTGTTCACAAGGATCCATTGAAAGCTTATACTTCAAAGAAGGATGATCAAATGAAGCTTAAGACATGGATTCCAAGACGATCTATAAAAGCTTGAAGAATATGAGAGCATGGATTTTAAAGAGAAAGCTCAAAGTATACTAAAGATTGAAGACAAGATGGAGCCAAAGAAAGCATGAAGACTTAAATGCTTAGAATGTCAAAGTCATATGAAGTCTTTATGTAAGTACTTCATATTTAAATATCTTATGAAATACTTTGAAGCTCTTTAAGATGCAATTAAGACTTAGAGACAAGTTTTTGAAACTCTAGAAAGTGATTTTGAAAAAGTCAATTGAGTTTTTCAAGTAACAAGGGTTTAAAATCTTTAAAAAAAATGAAAATTTTTTAAAAGATGAACTACTCAGCCGACTGACCAAAACAAGCTTTATTTGCTCAGCCAACTGACCAGATTGCACTATGGCTCCTCAGCCGACTAACCTTTAATAAACCTTTGAAATCTTTAAACTAGTCTGTCTAGCCAACTGACAAAATTCACTTAAGTTTGGTCAGCCAACTGACAAAGGGACTATCCAGCCAACTGACCTTTTTCAACAATGTTCAGTCAGTTGACTGACATTTAAATAAATTAATTTCTAGATAGAGAGAATGGAGTTGGCCGACTGTCCAGCCGACTGACCCTGTACAAAAATGACCCGGTCGAGTGGCCCAGCCGACTGACCTTGTGGGAATTTTAAATTTTGAACTTCAATAGGAAAATTCAAGAAAAGGGTAAATATGTAGAAAATTTTGAAATAAATGATCTTAAGAAGAAAAATGAGGATCAAGCCAAAATCATTTATAATTTTACTAGAGGAAAAGAAAATTTTGACAAAATGATTGGATCTCAAAGAATGTCTATAAATAAAAAAAGGCATAGGGTTTAATGGAGTGGAGAATACAAGGAGAAAGAACCCTATATGGGGTACTTCACAAAAGCATCCAAAGATTATGCTAGAACTTCCTCTAATGCCCATGCTCACACTATATGCTAACTATGTAAGAAGAAGGGACACATAAAGTTTAAATGTCCATTAAAAAGAAAGGGTGTGAAAACTAAATAAGTTTGGAGAGTAAAAGAATGTTCTCTTGTTAAACAGTCCAGACCCAAGAAAATATGGGTACCAAGATCTCAAAGATGAGTTTTTGACAAATGAAAATAATATTGTTGGCCTCAATCAATGAATGAATCATACAAGGCTTAACATAGAAAGTATTAAAGATGAATTTTAGGAATTTATATGAAGTCAAAAGTAAGAAAATATGAGCTTATTGCATGAATTTTTAACTAAGAAAAGATATTTGAGAATAAGAAATACTTGAGCAAAATTGTAATACAATGCAAATGACAATGATGCTCCCTGCTTATGTGCTATGTTGATTTGCTACATGCTTAAATGCTAATATCTTGATAATGTCAAAGACATGAAAATGATTTGACTTATATTAATGATTTATGGCTCACTATATATTGAAAATTTGAGCATGACAACATAATTATATCCATGAGCATGTTATGATATTGATAATATTGACATGATATTGGTATTATTCTTGATATTAGTATCCATGAGCACATACATGATATAAATCAATATTTGAAGCATGAGATGATAAACTTAAAAGGATAATTGGTATCAAATCTAAATGCATTAAATTCAGGGGGAGTGTTATGACTTATTGCTTGGATTATGATTTTCCCTAATTTTCAATTGGTATCATAAAATAAACAAATTGGTATCATGAATTAATGTCAAAGAGGGAAAGAATGTTGAAAGCAAAGATGAACTATAAATGACATATATGAATATGCATGATGAATTTTAGCTAACATATATGTTGTGCAACATGTGCTTGATTGTGAACTTGAAGATGTTACAACACATGCAATATGAATTACAAATATGAAATATGCATGACTATTTGACTATTGAAGCACACTACATTGCAGCATATTGGGAAATGTGTTTTCATGTGATATACTTGTTCATATGTTCATATGCTCAAAATGTGATTTTATTTGAACTTAATCATTTTCGATATCTAACTCTTTTTAATTGATGTCAAAAGGGGGAGAAGTTTTGAGCAAAAATTGAGCTTGATAATTTTAAGATTGGAGAGAAGTATTTGAACTTGAATGTTGATATTGATCTTGAATGATGTAATTTTGATACATGAGCATAATACTGAAATTAATATTGAAATTGACCTTGATATTACAAATATTGTTAAGATGGTGCTTATTGTAAAGGGGAGTCTTTTTAATGCTCACTCAAATTTTTGCTCTTATTTCTTATCATCAAAAAGGGGGACATTGTTGGCTTTACAAGGTTTAAAATTTTGTTTTGATGATAACAAACAAGAGGAACTTAACATATTTGGTTAAGTGACAAGATTTCAGGACTCAACTATTAGAAGGCAAGGTCAAGTGTTCACAAGGATCCATTGAAAGCTTATACTTCAAAGAAGGATGATCAAATAAAGCTTAAGGCATGGATTCCAAGAGGTTCTATTAAAGTTTAAAGAATATAAGAGCATGGATATTAAAGAGAAAGCTTAAAGTATATTAAAGCTTGAACACAAGATGGAGCCAAAGAAAGCATGAAGACTTAAATGTTTAGAATGTCAAAGTCTTATGAAGTCTTTATGTAATTACTTCATGTTTAAATATCTTATGAAATACTTTGAAGCTTTTTAGGATACAATTAAGACTTAGACACTAGTTTTTGAAAACTCTAGAAAATGATTTTGAAAAAGTCAAAATTAAGTTTTTCAAATAACAAGGGTTTAAAATCTTAAAAATGAATGTTTTTGAAAAGGTGAACTACTCACCGACTGACCTAAACAAGCTTTATTTGCTCAGCCGACTGAACAGATTGCACTATGGTTCCTCAGTCGACTGACCTTCCGTAAACCTTTGAAATCTTTAAATTGGTCTGTCTAGCCGACTCACAGAATTCACTTGAGTTCAATCAGCCAATTGACAAAGGGACTGTCCAGCCTACTGACCTTTTTGAACGGTGTTCAATCAGTCGACTGATATATAATGAATTAATTTCTAGACAGAGAGTGACCCAGTTGATTGATCCTGCGGAAATTTTAAATTTTGAACTTCAACAGGAAAATTCTAAAAATTATGTTTTCAAATCTAAATGTTATAAAAACTTGGGGGACACTCCAAGTAACTTGGGAAACAAGGAAACTCACCCTAAAAAGTCCATAAATACTTCTTTAACCCCAGGAATCAAACAACCAAGCAAAAATCAACAATCAAGCATCCTACTTTCAATCTCTCACAAAGCCCACTTTTGCTCACACTCTTGTTGAGAGAATTCTACTGAATTTATGTTGATCAAAAGCCACGAATCTAACTTGCTACTAAGTTTTTCAAATCCTAAGAAAGAACCTCCGGTGATATCTTATCTTGAGCTTCAATTCTATTTCATCTTGACATTTAAATTTTGAAGTACATAGTGTTGAATTTGTACTAACCTACTCTGTTTGAGAGTGTTCTTGTACGCAGTGTTTATTTCGTATTTCTTGTAGTTCTTGGACAATTCTAGGTTATTGGATTGTTGCCCAAACGTGGGGTATCGCTTGGAGAGGTCATTACTCTAGCCTACTGAAGGAGTGCCCAAGCGTGGGGTATCGCTTGGAGAGGTGATTACTCTAGCCTACTGAAGAAGTGCGTAATGGTTTTTTTCCGCTCAAAAAGGAACTGTTATAGTGGAATCTTTAGGTGGCTTGCCTAAAGCGAGGATGTAGACTGGGAATAAGCCGAACCTCGTAAAAACCTTGGTTTCATTCTCTTTCCCTTACTTTCTATAAATTCCAACAAACATATAAACTACGTGGATGATTTAATTTCTTAATCATATATACTACGTTATTTAGAAATTAAAAAAACTGAAATTCAATTTGGTATTTAGGATTGCGGAAACCGAAAGGGAGTACGTTGATTGATTAATACTTTGCGTAAACCTCAAAGGGAGTATGTTGATTGGTTAACACCTAAAGACAAATTAACTAAGAATTTATTTAAATTCTCAGTTGCTTGAAATTTGAGTTGTGGTTTGCATTGAATCAAATTACATTCACTACAAGGCTTGAAACAATCACACACATAGGGTTATTAACAAATGTTGAAATTACCAAAGTGCTGAAAATTATATTTTCTTGAGTATCATGTTTTTGATTACTTAGATGTTGATTGGTTATGTGAATTTTTAAGTTTTTGATCACTTGTGTGTGGTAAATCAATTGGATTGGTTGATTGGTTTTAAGGATTGCTTGTTTATTTAAGTTTTTGTGGTTGTGGATTGAATAAAGAATTAAGTTTTTGCTGTGTTGTTCATAAATCATCAAGAGCTTAAGAATTCATTAAAACATTTGAATGAAATTTTAATAGCCCAATTCACCCCCCTCTTGGGACTACACCTCAACTTTCACACAATTTCTTTGCAGATGTCTCCATCATAACACAATATTTATGAATCTTAGTGAGACATAGATGAATCATACCACATGTCTGATGATTGATCTTTTCCCAATCTCCGTCACCCATATCCACTGGTTTATCATCCAAAGCAATATCTAATTCTTGCTAATACAAGATGTCCATCACGTCACATTGCCACATACCAAAATTATTGGTACCATCAAATTTCTCCACCTCAAACCGAGCATTAGCTATTGTCTTTGACAATCATGTCGTAGCCGTTGGGGTTGGAGTTTGTGTGGACAGAGTTTCTTCCATTGCAGTTTCTACCATCTTCTATATATTCAATAGCGACCAACAAAGCAAAAGGCCCAAGATGAATAGTACGTACCAACTGTGTCTACTATGTTTTATCCTATGAAATTCCACTTTGACCAGGCCGACCTGTAAGGAGCGACTAAGCCACTATGGTCCTTGAGCACTCACTTAGGCAAGGTCTTTCTTAGGCATCAAATGTGGAATCAATAACAAAGGAACACCTTCGTATCGACAATATTCAACCTAACTCTGATACCAATTGTTGCGTCGGACACCTCATTTATGGCAAACACCAATACTACAACTAATGTTATTGAATATATAAAAAAACTAAAGCAATACAGAAACTAATAATAAAAGACAGTAAAAGAAAATAAGATAAGAATTCAACGATGTTTGGTAAGGGTTTACCTTCGTCCTCGGGCGCCGACAATCAATCCACTACTTCTTAATAAAGTACAACTTTGAGGTGTGTTTTACAAATGGAGAGTTAAGCTCTTTATATAACTTCAACCTCAAGTCCAAAAAACACTTCTCACCAATGTGGGACAAACAAATAAAAAATTCAAAAAAAAAATTCTACTAATGTGGGATAAAAAAACAACAGATTGGAATTTGAGTATTCAATTACCGAGGTTGTCAAAGAATGGAAAGTTTAGTCATTGATTTTGTTATTCCTAGTCAAAATGTGATAAATATATAACTATAGGAAATATACAATTTGAAAATTTAATTGAAAGACTTCATTAATTATAGCATATACAAAATTAGTTACAATCTTTTATGTATGTTTTATTTGGAATTTGGAATCTTATATTATGATAAATATTTAAAATACTGAAGTTACAAATAAACTCAAATAAGATCCGATAAGATTAACCCTATGTTTTGAGAAGTTTTGGATTTGGATTTGAATAAGATGTTATATAAAATTACATTGAAATTTGTTTAAATTCATCCAAATTCAAATTCAAAATATGTACTTTCAAAGGCAACGTAATAATTTTTTAACAAAACCTTTTTGTTAATCATGCAAATTAAAATTAGATTTTGATTAGGAATAAAAAATTGGATTGTGAAGCCCTAATTATCTATATTATAATTATAAAATTAATGGATCCAAGCTCTTATTTCTAATTTTGTGCTTTTGAATCTTTCATAGTTACCCTCTTAAATCTAATATAATAGGATAATACTATAATTTGTATAGAGAGATTTGTGTCTCACGGCCAATTAGTTGGAGCAAATGTTATATAAGCTCAAGCTTTATTTGGAAATAAGAGAAATTTACATTGTTAAATAAACCAAGAAATAGCTTGTAGCAATATTTGCTTGTGAAAGAGAAACACAAAAAAGAAAGTATATATATATATAAAAGGTAGAAAAGGGAGAGCCCGCCAACATATATAATCTATTCTTTATAAAGGGGTGACCTATAGGTTATGATTGAGTTTATCCCTTCCAATATTTTTTACCTCATTAATTGTGAAATTTCCAGATGTTATTTTTCCAAGTTCAAAATTTATTTGAAGTTGAAGGACATTTCATCAAGTTGTATCATTAGAAATAGTGACTAGGTTTGTAGTTATGCCTCAAGTGCTAGTGGGGAAAAAAAAAGAGAAAAAAAAATCTTAACAAAAGAAAAGATGGGGCAGAATCAAAAGCGCAATCTTTTCTCTGAAGGGACAGATATAATGATACTTGTCTCGTAAGTGGTAAAAACATAGTACAATTATTGAAATTCAAGATTCATTTAAACTTCATAGATAACGTATCACGTGATAGTTTAAAGCATTAAGGTTTGTGGCTATATTACAAGTAGCAATATAACATAACCAAAAAAAAAAAGTGAAATAGGGAGAGAAAAAAGAGATCTCATATAATATTAAAAAATTACATATGGTGAAATTAGAATTGTTTTGAGCAACAATTCTTTTTTTATATAACCAAAACATTCTTTTAAAATTTAGGTGTTCATGAAGGAAGCTCCCTCTAAGATATGTTTCTCTACCTAGTCACCAAGAAGATAATAAAACATGATTGTAATCATCTCATTGACAAGCATCACTACTAAATTTCATTCTTGGGTGCACAAGCATCTTTCTTATGCTAGTATATTCCATCTTTCTTTTGTTCTTTTCATTATGTTATTTGCCATTTCAAGCTAGAGCAAAATTTTAAAGTAAAAAGTTTTATACTAAGTTTTGTTCAAATTCACACAAAATCCAAATCCCAAGTTCAAGCTTTTCTTGGAAAGGTAATGACTTCGAATCAGATATATAGTTGTGAGGGAGCTTGTACATGTTTGCAAACTCCCTTAATGTGTTGTCTTGGAATTAAACTCATTTTGCAGTGGAATGAGGAATAATGACTTTTAAGCTCTTATGGCTTTTCTATTGCTCAATCTTTTCTTTTGGTTTCTTGGATTCATACGTACAAGCTGAAAAGCAATAATATTTGGGCTATTAAACCTCTTCAATTGTGTTCTTGAACTTAGAGAAGCTATAATTCTTAAGGCTAGGACACGGCCCTCTTGTACTTCTTTCATTCTATTTAGAAATTGAAAGGGTACTTACGTTATGTTTGGTTTATGGGTTTAACCTACAATTTTTTGGAATCTTCATTGATTGCCGAGTATTCTCAAGTCTAATTCACATTCTATAGTTATAAATCTCATTATCAAGAAAAGTATGTATTCTTACAAAACTTGTAAACATTAGCATTTCTATTCCCATCTTAAAAGGTGGGTATCTAAATTCCAAACTTAGAAGAATCAGCAAAATAATAATAATAACAATAATAATAAATAAATAAATAATAATAATAAAAAATGAAGTGGCAAAAAAAACCAAATTATATTTTTAAAATCCAAAAATACCTTCATTTCTTTATAACCTATCTCAAGCCTGAGTTACAGCTCTCTCTCTCTCTCTCTCTCTCTCTCTCTCTCTCTCTCTCTCTCTCTCTCTCTCTCTCTCTCTCTCTCCCTTTCACTCTCCCCCACATGTATAAACTTTTTAAAATAGTGTTGATAATATTAGGATGGAAGTTGGTACTATTGAATTTTATGGATTTTAATTTTGAATTTGTAGATTCATAAAATAATGTGAAAATGTTAAAAAAAAAAAAAGAGGGGGTTTGTAGCGGGGGGAGGGGGTGGGAAAGAAAATACTTTTGCACATGATTAAACATAACTTGACATGAATATATATGAATTGCATATTATTATTTAGAAATAGGTGCTATAACGACCTGCTTAATAAACTAGTTTTTTTTTTTATACTATAATGATCTACATGCACTGATACCATACTGGGGGTAAACCCAATCATTAACTTAAGTAGCAAGAAGCATAATTCAAATGAACATAACCATATGTAAATATATATACAATACCAATACATGCAATACTAGAGTACTAACATGTTTCCCAAAATATACACATATATCTGTTCCCCAAAATACCCTTAACTATGTTGGGATATACAAAAATCCTCCACAATACTCACTTCACTGATAGGGCACTACTAAAGCCCCTCTATCTGCGAGCCTGGTCTGCTCGCCTACTTGGATCACCTGAAAAATATTTCAACACTAGAATGAGCCAACGCTCAGTAAGACGAAATATGCTATTACTAGTGTATGGCAAATGAGCTACAACATTATGAAAATCTATTTTCATATCATGTATAATTGAATATGTAAATATAGTACAAGTGATAAAATCCACCACCCTTTCCATGTTGCTTAACAGAATAGTATTGTACATTACTATTCAAAATACTTCTAGTGTATATAAGTATGTTCCATGTTGCGGTAAATCTGTACATATGTAATAGTAACTAAAATGTTCCCTGTGGATAACTATGTGTCATGATTTAACCCCTCATGGCAGGGTTGTGTGGCCCATAGGCGGGATCTACACCGGCTGGCCGACTAGGGTAAATCACTATACTCCATCGGTCTGATCTGCCCACATCAACCCATATCTGATGGGAAGCCTGTCCACGTCAAGGGCTTACGTGATCGACCTACTACCACGTATTATATAAATAGGTGGTTGCACTTATAACATAACATAATATCTATAACGACGGTATCGTACTCTGTAACAGCATAGTCCAACAGGGTCTGATATTATATAATATATCTCTAGACACCACTATCTGATTTACCATGATTCTGAAATAATTGTAATAACCATGATGCTGCATAAACTGTAACCGTAATTCATACGTCACCAAGAAATGTATAATCATAACATTGATAACTGCGTAATCATAGTACTGAAATTCGTGTAATCATGGTACTAGAATTCGTTTAATCATGGTATTGAAATTCATAAAATCATGATATTGAAATTCATAAAACATATCTCCATACTATATTCATATTCTCAAGCCACACCATACTTTAATACATAATTTTCATAACTTAATAAACTGTATAATATTTTAAAACACCTAGCATAGCATATTTCCCTTACTTGACTACTAAAAAGCCCCTATGGTATACTTGCCTAATACCCGCAAGGCCTCCTATGTAACACCCTGAAAACAACTGTTGCCATAACAAAATATCAGTATTTCTTTGTCTACATTATTTCCTATAACTGTCAAAAGGCCAAAAATGGACTAAAGACCTTACCGTGAATTTGGGATGAAATCCAACTCAACTTTTCCAACAATCAGCTCTGGCGGACTTGCAAAGAACTTCGCCGGGAGCGTCATGGTAGCCTTAGATCTTCGATCCTGTGAGTACTGAGCCCAGAAACGAAGAGAGAAGTGAGAGAGGGACGTAGAGAGAGAGAGAGAGGAGCGTTGACAGTGAATAAAAATTCGATTTTTCACTATTTATAGGACTAGATTCGTCAACGAGACACACCATCATGTCGACGAGTCCTTTAGTAAATTCGTCGATGAACCCCTATATTCGTTGACGAAATTCAGAGCAGCCTAAAACTTTCACTCGGTATTTTCTCATCGACGAGACATAACTTTGTCGACGAATTTCCTTATGCGCTTGTCGACGAACCACTGTATTCATTGACGAGTTTCCTAATGTGCACGTCGACGAACCCCTGTATTCGTCGATGAGTCCTGGGAATTCCTTGAAATTATTATTATTATTATTATCTCCAAAATGTGATGTTGTCAACGAACGCGGAGCATTCATCGATGAAGTCTACTGCCTCCTTCTGTTCCTATTTCCATTTTCCTCCCTTTTTATTATTAAAATAATATTATTTTTCGAGTCACTACATTCTCCCCTCCTTATAAAGTTTTGTCCTCGAAATTTACTATCTGTATCTATATCCATACTCTCCATCATTCAGTAAAGGAAAAGGGTCTACTTATTTTATTACCTGCCCTCACTTATGGCGAAGGAATACCGTGGTTACATGGGTAGTTCTGGGAGAACACAACCATAAAAGAAAATTTCCCCCAAAACCAAAATACTACCTAACCTATACTCTACATTACAATTACACTAGACTTAATAAAATAAAATTACCATCTTAGCATATACATCAATACTAAAATTCATCGAATAAATGGGAATACTTCCGTCTGATTTCATCTTCAAGCTCCCATGAGGCTTCTTCAATTGCGTGGTTTCTCCATAGAACTTTCACTAGTGGTATCCTTTTGCTGCGTAATTATTGTTCTTTCCTATCTAAGATCTGTACTAGAACTTCTTCATATGCTAAAGCCTCACTGACTTCCAATTTTGCATGACTGATAATATGGGAAGGATCTTGGACGTATTTCCTTAGCATAGAAACATGAAATACGTCATGAACTCGAAATAGAGATGGTGGTAAAGCTAGCCGATAGACTACTAACCCAATCTTCTCAAGTATCTCAAATGGGCCAATAAACCTAGGATTTAACTTACCTTTTTTCCCAAATCTCAAGATCCCCTTCAGCGGAGTTATTCTCAGAAATACATGATTACCCACTTCAAATTCCAGTTCTCGGTGGCGAGTATCCGCGTAGCTCTTCTCCCGACTCTGCGCTGCACTGATTCTGTCTCAAATAAGTTGGACTTTATCACATGCTTGCTGAATTATCTCTGGACCCAAAAATCGCCTTTCACCTACCTCATCCCAAAAAAGAGGAGATCGACATCTCCTACGATATAATGCCTCGTAGGGTGCCATGTCGATGCTAGTCTGATAATTGTTATTATAAGCAAATTCAACTAGCGGTAAAAACTGAAACCAGCTACCCCCGAAGTCTAGCACACAAGCACGAAGCATATCTTCTAACACCTGGATTGTTCTCTCAATCTGACCATCGGTCTCAGGGTGGAAAGTCGTGCTGAATGCTAGCTGAGTCCCTAGTGCCTCCTGTAAACTCCTCTAGAACCGTGATGTAAAATGTGGATCACGGTCCGAAACTATGGATACCGGCACTCCATGGGATCGAATAATCTCCTGTATATATATCTTTGCTAACTGGTTCATAGGGTAGATGACCTTAATAGGTAGAAAATACGCTGTTTTTGTTAACCTATCAACTATTACCCAGATGGCATTCTGACCATGCAATGCTGGCGACAGCCCAGTAACAAAATCCATGGATACGTGGTCCCACTTCCACTCGGGAATGAAAAGTGGCTGCAACTAACCAGCCAGCCTCTAGTGCTCAGCCTTAACCTGCTGGCACGTCAAACACTGCAGCACAAATTTTGCTATCTCCCTCTTTATGCCACTCCACCAGAAATAATCTCGTAGATCCCTATACATTTTCATACTTCCAGGATGAACGATGTATTGAGATCTGGGTGCCTCCTCTTAAAATCATCCTCCTGATGCTATCATCTGCAGGCACACACAATCTGGTGTGGAATCTCAAAGCCCCATCATCAGAAATACTGAACTCTTCCCGCTGACCATCCTGTACTCTGGCTATCACCTACACTAATTCTGGGTCATCTCTCTGAGCAACTTTAATCTTTTCATACAATGTGGGTTGTACAACCAAACTGGAAATAAGCGTCTGGGGATCATCTTCCACTAATTCCACACCGAGTCTTTCTAAGTTCATCAGAATCAGATGCTGAACTACCGCTGCTAACTATGCTGTGTCTCTTGATTTACGGCTCAATGCATCGGCTACCACATTTGCTTTACTTGGGTGGTAACTAATGGTACAATCGTAATCCTTGATAAGTTCCAACCACCTCCTCTGTCGCATATTCAACTCTTTTTGTGTGAAGAAGTACTTTAGGCTCTTGTTATCAGAAAATATCTCACACCTCTCACCATATAAATAATGTCTCCAGATCTTAAGTGCATGTAAAACCACAGCCAATTCTAGATCGTGAGTAGAGTAGTCCAACAGGGTCTGATATTATATAATATATCTCTATATATCACTATCTGATTTACCATGATTCTGAAATAACTATAATAACCATGATGCTGCATAAACTGTGACCGTAATTCATATGTAATAATACTAAGAACTGTATAATCATAACACTGATAACTGCATAATCATAGTACTAAAATTCGTGTAATCATGGTACTAAGATTCGTATAATTATGGTACTAGAATTCGTATAATCATGGTACTGAAATTCATAAAATCATGATATTGAAATTCGTAAAACGTATCTCTGTACTATATTCATATTCTCAAGCCACACCAGACTTTAATACCTAATTTTCATAACTTAATAAACTGTATAATATTTTAAAATACCTAGCATAGCGTATTTCCCTTACCTGACTACTAAAAAGCCCCTATGGTATACTGGCCTAACACCCGCAGGGCCTTATACATAACACCCTGAAAACAACGGTTTCCAGAACAAAATATCAATATTTCTTCGCCTACATTATTTCCTATAACTGTCAAAAGGCCAAAAATGGACTAAAAGACCTTACCCTGAATTTGGGATGAAATTCAACTCAACTTTTCCAACAATCAGCTCCGGCACACTTGTAAAGAACTTTGCCAGGAGCATCGTGGTAGCCTCAGATCTTCGATCCAGTGAGTAACGGGCCCAGAAACGAAGAGAGAAGTGAGAGAGGGACATAGAGAGAGAAAGAGAGAGAGAGAGAGAGAGAGAGAGAGAGGAGCGTTGAAAGTGAATAAAAATCCAATTTTTCACTATTTATAGGGCCAAATTCGTCGATGAAACACGTCACCTCGTCGACGAGTCTTTCAGTAAATTCATCGACGAACCCCTATATTTGTCGACGAAACTCAAAGCAGTCCAAAACCTTTGCTCGGTATTTTCTCGTCGATGAGACGTAGCTTCGTCGACGAATTTCCTTGTGCGCTCGTCAACAAACCTCTGTATTCGTCGACGAGTTTCCTGCTGTCGACAAACCCCTATATTCGTCGATGAGTCCTGGAAATTCCTTGAAATTATTATTATTATTATTATTATTATTATTATTATTATTATTATTATTATTATTATTATTATTATTATTATTATTACTATTATCTCCAAAATGTGATGTCGTCGACGAATGCAGAGCGTTCGTCAACGAAGTCTATTGCCTCCTTCTATTCCTGTTTCCATTTTCCTCCCTCTTTATTATTAAAATAATATTATTCATCGGGTCACTACAAGTGTACTATTAGTTAGCTATAAGTTATGTAAAAATTTGTAACCTTATTTTCATTATTGTTTTTTATATTGTGCTTTCCATGAGTTGGATAATTTTAAGTTTTAGTATTTTATCTTATTCATTGAATTTTGTGTTAAACTACTATGTAAAAGTGTTTTTTTTTGTGAAAAATTCTTTGTCCAACTTACGAATATTTTGAAAAATAAAAAATTATTTTATTATCATTCACCGAATTAAACTAAACATTGAAATATTGCATGCCCTAGGAATCTAACAACTTAGTGTTGTATCTAGTTTGTACTCTTTTACAATCCCAGCCAAATAATTACTACAAATGAGTTAATTGACTGCAGCTAATGAGCACTCTAATCCATAATTTTATCTAGTGTTTTGAGTTATTTAAAAAAAAAAAAGACTCATGTGCAATAGATATCTCGTCCATTTAAATTGTATCACATAAACTATTTGACTCCACACAAGCATGCTTAACTTGGTTTTAATGGAAAGGACACAATTATTCTTGCGGCACCAAAATTTTCGTAAGTTTCTATATTCATTAATCATCATCATCATCATTATCATCATCATCATCATCATCATCATCTCTCTCTCTCTCTCTCTCTCTCTCTCTCTCTCTCTCTCTCTGCCATGTTGATATATATGTCTGCAATGCCCACCTCCCACGAGTTGATTGACACAGTTATCTGACATATGGCTCAGATGAGGTCAAAGTGGTAGACCACAATGGTACTATAAAGACAAAAGACGTTCCCCTCCGAGAAGATAGAAGACTTCCCCCACGGTAGGTGAGCGATGGCTACCAATGTGAACGGCAGCCGTGGTTTGTGAATGACAGCCACCAATGTCAACGATGGCTATGGTACGTAAACCACCACCACCTACCATGGTAGGTGAGAAGCCACCACCTACCGTGGTAGGTGAGCCGCCCATGTGTTTCTTCCATGGACCAAAGGCTATAAATTAGACCCCCCCCCACTCGAGCAAAATACGCGTCCCGATTGCAAGTTGTGTCCTCTTCTATTTTTCTATTTGTTATCCTTTCACCTTTGAAGCTCATCTAGTGAGTGCATGGTTGGATAGATTGTTGTAATAAAACATTTTGTGTTATCCCTTCAATCATTTTTTTCAAAGCAGATCTTGGTGTTGTTATTTTACATCCCCCCCCCCCCTTGGTATGATGCTATTTGATTATATATAGTGTTGACTTTATTTAATTATTTTGCCCTGTACAATTATGAATTCTCAAATCAAAACTTAAGAATTAGAATGATATAGACTTTTATGTAACTACACATATTGCAGAAGTGCTTTTTAGAAAGAAAAAAAAAAAGTGTTGAGTTTAATAACTACTGATAATAAGTGTTGAATTGGAAAAGTATTGAAAGCTATAAGTGATATTTGGTTGTGTTTAAAATAAGTAGTATTTGGAGACATAATTTTATTTGATTTTTTTTTTATATTTAACAAACTTATCGATTAAGGGCATGATGTGGATCTTTCAAATGATCAATTTAATGACAGAAGCTAGATTTGTTTAATCTTTGATATATTTGATGATATTTGCCAATTTGAGGGTTGAAAAGATTATATTTTTCATCAAACTTGTCGCGACGTCCTAGACCCGCCAAACACGAGCAAGGGTGTGGCTGCGAACTGGGAAAAATGGTGTGAATTTTGAAAAAGAATATTTTTGTGGAAAAACATGGTGTATGGAGTCGCCACTAACCTTTTGAAGTATGGTTAGAACACTTGATTACTACCCAATTAAAGGTAGAATCGGTCTGTGTTACCAAAGTCAGGCTTGGGAGTTCAATTGAGTGAGGGGAAGAAATTTGCACCCCCTACATGCCCATTCTTTATGAACAATACCAGATTAATCGAAAATTATTCTTTAAACAAAACTTAATAAGCCTATAAGATTACTCCTTTCCAAAAATAAAAATAAAAAATGAAAATACTATATAAGTATTCCCTAAGAACCGGGGCATATCGTACTCCAAAGAGTTCATGCATCCCTTTGAAATCATCGGACTGGAAAATCAAAAAAATAGGGTACAAAGTACGCTCCAGGGGTTTTTGAAATTTTTAAGTATGAAAATAATATTCTGGGAGGTTTTCGAACTCCTTCGGGATGGCACGGACCTCAAAAATATTTTTGTGGTTTTCCTAAGACTTCTCTGGATTTTTTTTGTGATTTATTCAAGTGCAAAAACATTTTCGGAACTTTTTGATTTTTTTGTGATTTTTAATTTTTTTCCCGAAGTAATTAAATAACAAAAAGGGAATTAAGGAAAAATCTGTGACAATTGAAAAAAATATGGAAAATAAAATGGAAGGCTAAACTAGTTTCACACCGGTTCAGAAGACCCAAACTGGCTCAGGAATGAGGGTCGACCAGTTTTAGGCCCAGTATAGGCCAAAGAGTTTAAGTTATGGGTGTGGACATATGCATGGATACTGAGTGCATTGGCATGTGTGCATGTGCATATGTTGTCTATGTGTATGAATGTGCATGCATGTGCATGAGTGTTGAATGCATAGGTGTGTACATAAGTGAATTTTTATGTGTGTGGGTGTGCATACATTTGCATGTACATAGAGCGCATGGGTGCACACATACATGGATGTGTGAGTATGTGGGTGTGCATGCATTTGCATGTACATAGAGCGCATAGGTGCGCACATACATGGATGTGTGAGTATGTGGGTGTGCATGCATGTGCATGAGCATTAGAATGCATGAGTGTGGATATGCATGAATGAAAGTGTACGTGTGTGGGTGTGTAAATGCATATTCATGCATGCATGCATGTGTGTGTGTGTGTGTGTGTGTGTAAGTGTTAAAATGACTTAGAATATTTTTTAGGATTTTTCTCTTATTTTTCTAGATTTTTTGGTATTTTTCCTGAATTTTATTAGTTTTTTATGGATTATTTGAAACTTTAAAAGAAATTATTTAGAATAAAATAAAATAAAATAAAATAAAAATTGGTTCCTATCGATTTCGGTAGGTGGTAGGATCGGTCCAACATCGACCAGTCCATGAGTGACTGGTTTAGGCCGGTCAAGGCTAGTGCACCACGTAGCGTGACACGAGTGGATAGACAAAATGGGTGAGGATAGATGATATGGCCACATCTTGCCGTTGAAGGGAAAAGAAGATCAAGTGGATAGGAATGGGCTATGCGAAACATCTGTGCACATGGAAGAGGGGATGCCACGTGTCATTGATCGGGTGATAGAAATAGGTGTTGAAAGGACTTTTGATACAGCTAAATTGTGGCCATTGACGAAGGAAAAGATCCAATGGCTATGGAAGGACTCTCCCTATCATTAATGGCGCGGTGGATTAGTGCGCCACGCATCGCCTAGAGGAGCGGGCTACCATTAACGTTTCTAACACAGTTTGTCTAGTTCGTTGATGACGTGCTAGATCCAACGGCTGAGAGACGAAGTGCATTCCAGCACTGATTGCTTAGGCCACGTGTCACGTGATGGATGGGGCATGCAAGCACAATGATGGTTCCTGCTATGGGGCAATCTCATCCATCAGTGCATATCATAGAACAAATGGTTATGGAAGGATCTGACACGCGGCTTGATCGAACGGGCAACAAGGTGACACGTGGAGAAATCTTACAGTCTCGAGGCAAAGTATACTCAAACCAACTTTTTTTGCTTTTCTCATTTTCATCTCTCTTCCCTCGAGACCCTTTCCCCTTCTCTTCCCACTTCTCTCTTTCCCTCTGCTTCTCTTCGAACTGAACCCAAAAACCCTAGGATCTCTATGGCATCCTTCTCCCTTCTCTACAACTCTCTTTTCTCTCCTCTCAATCTTTCTCAGTTCCTCTCTACTCTCTTCTCTCTCACCCTCTTCTCCCTTTCTCCCAATCCCTCTATTCCTTTTTGCTCTCTTCTCTCTCACCCTCTCTATAACTCTCTTTCTCTCAATCCTTCTGTTCCTCTCTTTCTCTTGATCCTCTATTTTCTCCTCAGGTGGCCCAAAAGAGATAGGTGGCTCGGACATTGCCAATAACCACCCATGCTCTGTCAAAATCAAAAGAACCTGATCCCTGGTTCATTAGTTCGCCCCTTCGAGGAAGGTCGGCTTGAATCACTATTGTGACGACCTGCTTATTTTCCCCACATATATTTTTTTCTCAAAATATAATAAAATCAATATCATAATTCTTAACTCAGCAGATCATAATCCACCTGAACCGTGGGTACCAGGGATACATCAGAACACATAATAGAAGCCTAAACAGTAGGAAACAAACATTCATATACATCTTATTATACCATACATCACAATACCAGAGTTACTACAATCACTGTATATATATATATATATACAACACTCAACCTAAAAAGATGTCTTAGGGCTATTTCCAAAAAATACATCCAACCCTATCAAAATACTTACCCTTCTGGAAGGGCAGACCAACCGTACTATATCAGCGGGGCTTTACTTGCTCTCCTATCAGGGGCTCCTAAAATGTTTATGAAATTTAGGGGTGAGACATCTCTCAGTAAGGGAAATAAACTAATACTAGTGTGTGACATCATGAGTATTCTGTGTTAAACATATACCATACAGAACATATTCAGTAACTGTTTGTCAAATCTGGGAAACATATATCATCAAAACATGGTAGAATATACTGCATTTTCATGAACATATCTCATCACATATAATAATAATAACACAAAAACATTCCTGGTAGATTAGCTGACTGTTGTCATGTACCCCCACGTGACTGGGTTTTGTGGCCCGAAGGCGGGACCTGACAATGGTTGGTTGACTACTGTCAAGTCAAAAGTATAGTTTGTAAGTCTGATGGGTCTGACAGACCTGGTCCATACACCAGGGGCGCTCACACACTTCTTAAAAACCACATTGATCATCCAATCTCACACCACTCCGTACAGTGGCGTTAACACAAATATCATGATCATGATGACCATGGACACATAGCAACGGTACCATGCAAGTGTTAGCCTAGACCAAGCCAACCAGGTTTTAATATCATAAAACATATACTGAAATTGTGATACATTGATATTTCATATCATTAATTACCACATCAATCATATCATTTTGCATATATATACGTATATCATGAAAATCATCGACCCGTACGCCGGTATTTCACATTTTACCATAGCTCGACCCATATGCCGGCAAATTATAGCACAGCCCATACGCTGGCAAATTATTTCCATAGTTTGGCCTGTACACCGGTAAACATATCCATAGCTCAACTCATACGCTGGCAAATCATACACATAGCTCAACCCATACGCCGGCAAATCATACACATAACTCGGCCCGTACGTCGACAAATATATCAAAATCTCGGCCCATACGCCCATTTTCCATCATAAAAATCCATATCATTCACATTCCCAGAAAACAATATTTCATATTAATTTCTACTTATGCCACACTAAATCATAAATAAGTATATTTATTTTCTGAAATTGAATGCTATAACAATATACATATTTTCATAAAATACTAGCTTAGTTTATCCCCTTACCTGATTCTTGAAAAGCCCTTAATAAAATTTGTCCCACACCCGCAGGGTTCCTCGCTTAACACCCTGGAAACAACATTTCCCAAAACTAAAGTTCAATATTTCTACACGTATAACACTTTTTATAATTGTCAAAAATCCAAATACTGAGTAGAAAGCCTTACCCTGGATTTGGGATGGTTTCCACCTCAGCCCTACCGATGATCCACTCTGGCAGACTTGCAGAGAACTTTCCCAGGAGCGTCATGGCGGCTTCAGATTGTTGAACTGGTGGAAATCCAGCCCGAAATCGAAGAAAGAAGGAGGAAGGGCTGAAGGGTAGGAGAGAGAGAAGCTTTGCGCAAAAAATTTGTCCAAAAATGAACTTTAGGCCTATTTAAACTGTGGCCTTCGTCGACGAGCCACGTCACCTTGTCAACAAGGTCAATACAAAATTCGTCGACGAACTCTCCCCTTCATCAACGAAATTCAGAAACCCCAAAATCATCCCCTCAGTATTTCCTCGTCGACGAGCCCAATTATATTTTTGTTGACGAATCCCCTATATTCGTCAACGAGGAGCTGAAAGATTCCTAGGATTTTTCCTTTCCAAAATGCAATGTCGTTGATGAAAGCTTTGCGTTCATTGATGAAGTTGACTGCCTCCTTTTGTTTTCGGTTTCCATTTCCCTTTTTTTTATTATTTAAATACCATTACTTTTCGGGTCATTACAGTTATTGCTAAGAAATTCAATTTTGGGCTCAAGATAAGTATCTCTTTCACACTTTTATTTTTTCTTGGTTGGTTGGTGAGATTTAGTTTTACTAGTGATCGATGATGTCAGCTGTTTGTTCACATTTGGGTGTCTGTGTGTGAGTCTGTTCAGATTAGGGTTTAAGGTGGGTTAGTGGAGTTGAAGACGAGTCAACCCATCTTCGACTCGGTGAGTGAATGTTAGGGTTCACTCACGTGAGTCAACCTGTGAGTGTGTGAGTCAAACCACGAGTCAACTCGGGTGAGTTTCAGTGAACCTAACCGGGTGAGGTCCACACGTGTCTGGGTCATGTGTAGGCCTTTGGGGGTGTTTTATTTCAAGTGGGCTTATTCAAAAGTGGGCCTCGAGTTTCGTTTTTAGTTTTAATTGGGCTTGTTTAAAAATATTGGAAATGGGCTCTTTTTGAACACAAGGTGAGTGGGTTTATTAAAAAAAATGGGTATGGGCTCGGTTTAAAAACAGTTGGTGGGCTTGGGTCAATAGGTTCAGTGGGCTCAAGTTTAAAAGAATTGTCAGGGGGCTTGGGTTAATGGGCTCAGTAAGCTCAGTTTTAAAAGAATTGTTAGGGGGCCTCGATTAATGGGCTCAGTTTAAAAAACCGCGGGCTGGGTTTTTACTAATAAGGTTGGACTGGATCATTTTTAAAAAACAGGTTCGAGCTTTATTTTTAAAATGGGCTAGGGATTTATTTTTAAAATGGACTAGGGGTTTATTTAAAACCGAGATGGGCTTTGAACCCGAACCCTAGTTCGAGTCAAGTGGTTCAGATTACATGGTCATCGGCTCAGACCCAAGTATGGGTTTAGACTTGGGTTCAGATCAGAGGATTCAAATCTTAGTGAAATTCAGAAAGAGCTTCAAGTTCGAAATTAAACCCAAAGCTTAGGGAATGAGCACCTACAATCACACACAATCTCAATATGGATTAAATGGAATTAAGCTAGTTAAATGTCACCTCTTCTCTTCTCTTCTCTCCTCCTTTCTTCTTTTACAAACTCTGGGTTTGTTTGGCTTAAGGCATCTGACTTAGCACTTCTGCAACCCTCCTCAGTCTCCTCCCTCTATAGGACTCTTCTCTATTCTCTGCACGTTCTAATGCAGACTTGGTTCTGCAATTTGGGTAGAACTTTTCCTCTCTAACTTTCTCTCTCTCCCAATTCTAGTAGGATTTCTGTATGTTTTTTCTCTCTCAATTTTTGCAGAGTAATTATGTACTCCCTCTAGTCCCCTACTATAGTTCTGGGACTCCCTATTTATAGGGAGTCTGGGGTGGCCTTTAGCGCCAACTTCCTCAGCATTTCCCCACCAACGACTGGTGTCAGGGAATAATTCCCTGCACGTGTGATTCCTTTTTCTTGATTTTGTAAATTGCTAATCAATTCTCCTTCTTTTCTGCGCAGGAGAATTGGAGCCCAAGTGGCAGATGAGGAATGGAGGGCTTTCGGGCGCTCCAAGGTGGCAGCCCGGGAGTGGAGTACTCGGCATCTATTTTTTGTTTTTTTGTTTTTTTTTTTTTTGCTTTTTGAATTTCTGTGTTCTTATTTGTTTTTATTTTTGGATTTCATCTGCTAATAGAATGATTTTGCCTTGTACGCAGGTAAGCTAGGGAGGTCCAGTTGGCAGCCCTAGAGTGGATGGCATTGAACTGTCTGTTTTTTTCTCTTTTTGAATTTTCTTCTCTTTGTAATTTTTGTATAAATGTATGTACCCCTGTTTTTCCCCTATACTGCAACATTAATGTGTACACTAGTGACATTTGTATATTATAACCTTTTGCATGTAACCCATATGTAACATTCCATTGTGTGTATTTTATTTTTACTTCCTCTATCTAGTATACTTTTGCAACTTTCCCATTTATATGCCTCAATGCCTACGCATGCATGTGTACACACGTGCCCTCTGTGTTGAACAACTAATGTACCCCTTCCTAAGTCACTATTCTCAGCATTGACAAATCTTGACCAAATATATTGACCAATTTTGACCAGACCAGTTGACCCATTTTGAATGTACCTATTGAACAATTTTGACTGAACTAATTAACCAATTTTGGCCAATGTCAACCAAACAAATGTGATCGTCAGGATATAACTTTAATACCTAAACACCAACTAATTTTGAAATTAAGACCCAATTTCAAACGATCTAAGATTTTGAAAGCTCGATTCCAAGTTTGGGAACTCTTGAACTCATGGACACTTAAGAGACTCGATTAACTAAGACTAATCCCTAGGTTTTGAAATTAAATCTTACAATGATTTTGGAACTAAAGGTCCATACTTGATCCATTATGAGGACTCTAAAAAGATCTTTTTGAATTTTGAAATCCTAGGCTTATTATAAGGAAAAATGAACTCTAAACTAACTTTTTGGATTTTGAGAATTAAGTTGAACTTGGATAATAAGACCTAAGCCTATCATGGAGAATGATAAATCCAAATTTTAAAGGATCACTTTCGATCAGAATGAGTACCCTAAACTAATTTTGGGTTTTTTTAAAGTACAACCAAACTTAGAGAATTGGACTTCAACTCAGAAATTGAAGGGCAATGAAGCCTAGCCTATAATGACTTCAAGAACTATAGGACTCCAAAAATGGCTCAACTTTTTTGTTGAAAATCATGGGTACTCAGGGTCTTAATTTTAAATCCCCAGGTCCTTTAGATCTCAAAGCTAACTCTTGCTTTGCTAGGTTTGCTTGGGGTGGCCTGGTTAAAATTGGGGTGTCTACAATTGTCCCTCTTTGCAAGCTTCGTTGTTTCAATGTAACAATAGGATCTCTCCTACATTAATTGAAGTAAAGAAGTTTGCAAAGATAAAACACACTTATTTTAACTAGGCTAGAGCTTTGGACAATTAACTTCAACTGCCTTAACTTCTACATTAATATATATATTTTTCAAGTTACGATTTGCATTGGATGTGATTAAACTAGGTGGCAACAGGTACACTGACTTGAGCCAAAATTCTTCAAAATGGCTTGCTACAGATGTGATAATCTGACCTATGGCAGGTTCGATGACCCAAGCCAAAAATTTCCTCAAATGGCTTGCTACAGATGTGATAATCTGAGCCATGGTGGGTTCGATGACCCGAGCCAAAACTTTCCACGAATGGCTTGCTATGGATGCGATAATCTAATCCATGGCGGGTTCGATGACCCGAGCAAAAACTTTCCTTGAATGGCTTGCTACGGATGTGAAAATCCAAGCCATGATGGGTTTGATGACTCGAGCCAAAAATTTCCTCGAATGGCTTGCTACAAATGTGATAATCTAAGCCATGGTGGGTTCGATGACCCAAGCCAAAAATTTCCCCAAATGGCTTCCTACGAATGTGATAATCTGAGCCATGACGGGTACGATGACTCGAGCCAAAACTTTCCTTAGATGGCTTGCTACGGATGTGATAATCTGAGCCATGGTGGGTTCGATGACCCGATCCAAAACTTTCCCCAGATGGCTTGCTATGAATGTGATAATCCGAGCCATAACAGGTTCGATGACCTGAGCCAAAAATTTCCTCAAATGGCTTGCTACGAATGTGATAATTCGAGCCATTGCGGGTTCGATGACCTGAGCCAAAAATTTGGGTATTTAGGTAGGAAAAACGGTTACTTTGAGACTCTTTGAAAAATGAATTTTTAGGTTTGAAACATAATTGACCTACCGGGGATGATCAATCAGGATCGAAATCCCAAGATCTTTTGGGAAAGTCGGTATTTTGGAAAATGGTTACCCTACTAAGGGTGATCGATCGGGTGCGAGACCCCGAGATTCTTTTGGAAAATGTCCTCAAGATTAGGGCTCAGATTTACTCCACTTGGGATGATCAATCGGGAACTAATTCTCGAGATTATTTGGTTGTTTTTAGATTACCCAATTTAAAGTTGAAAAACCAATGCCTCAATTGGTTCTTAGGGTCAGCTGCCCCAGTTTCAGACATCGAACAGACAAGAACGGTTCAATTAAGGTTGCCAAAGGATTATTCACAAGCTTATTTTACAAAACAAGTATGAATGCATGGTTTCTTGTTGCTATATGAATGCATGTTGCTAACTTGTGATGCTAGAATGCAGGGATATGTTGCTATATGTACATATGCATGATAATGCATGTTACATGATGTGTATGCATGCTGCTACTTATAATGCGAATTCCTTTCCTTATTTTGTTTTCTATGTAATGCATGAAATGCAAGAGGATGCAAGACCTTTCTTTTACCAATGTGCCTATAATCAACTACCCAATCCCTAATCTTGGCCGTGCTTTTAAATTCCAGTCTGATATGAAGGCACCTGACTTTGCTATAATGGAACACGAAAACTGCCCCAATTTCATTCATCGGCCACTGATCTTTGCTATGTTCTCAATTCCTATTCTGACATAAAGGCACTTCAATTAGTTCCAATAGGATTGCCCCAGTTACATTCATCGGCCACTGACCTTTGTTATGTGCTCAATTCGTATTCTGACGGGAAAGCTCTTGAATTGGCTCCAACAGGACTGCCCCAGTTACATTCATCGGCCATATTTTCAAATTCCACTTGAGTAAGAAAATTTTTGAATTGGCTCTCCTCAAACTTGACATGAAATCTACCCCAGTTGATGCATTTGTGACGGGTCCTGTTCATCCTGTATTTGTCAAACGAGGGCTTTCTTTGGATTACGTCCTTAATGTTTGGAAATTAATTTTAAATTTAAATGAATAAACATGCAATCATAAAACTCAATCTCATTAGGGATATAAATGAAATGCTCAAGCTTGCTTTATTTTTTGTGCTTGTTTAACAGAAAGCAACTTTACCAGTGTCTTGTAGCTTTGCTATTGGCTTAGGAAATCATATTAATGAGCAAACCCCCTTTTATTATTATTATTATTATTATTATTGACACCCTAACCAGATATCCTTTCTTGCTCATATCAACTTTATGTCTAAGGTTTTATTGAGTAATCTAATTAATACTCCAACCTCAAGGTGGACTTTAAGACATGGGATGAAATGTAGGTTAGGGATTTCGGTTTTAACAAGAATAAGGAAACTAAGGCTCAAAAATCCCATACCATAACAAAAAATTTTACCTCAGTTTGGGACGCATTTGCAAAGTATTGACCGAACTTGTCACTTGAACAAGCTGCCTACGTACCTTTTCAGGATCAGATCATTACATAATTCAAACTCAACTTTGAGTCTGACAATCATTTTAGACAATAACATGTACCAATCAGGTCAAGACTTTTTCTATGACCGTAATGTAGGCTGGGGGTATCGGTTGAAGAAAAAAATAGATGTATAAGGCTCAAGATTTTTAAACTTTTCAAAGGACAAATTGGTCAAAGATCACATATGAAGTATGTCTCATTCTTTTCTTTCTATTTTCTTCTTATTCCCTTTTTTCTATGCTTTCTTCTTTCACTGAACATGAAACCCATGCTTTTTCCTTTCATGAGGGGACATTGACTTTGTTTCATTTGAACCCCTTTTGGGATGAAACCTTTATGAAATTGTCCCAGTGTGAGGTGTGATCCTTTGACAGGTTAACCAAGAAGATTGAAAATTTTAGGCTCAATGGGACTAGCAAAGGGTATTTTCTTTTCTTGATTTTCTAGGTAGCGAAAAGAATGGCTTGCCGTCACTTTGGCAGCTAATTGTTGTCTCACATGATTTGATAAACCATTGAAAAATATTAGCCCAGCTCAATTTTTGGGAGATGACTTCTTTGAAGATAATGATTTAATACTTAGGCTCGAAGAGTTTAACAAATGATAAATGAGCGTTTGGTTCTTTTTAGGGGAAAGCTGGTTGGCCAAGAATGGCCACCCTTCTTTTGATTGGAATATAATCATCATATTTTTAAGACATTAATCTCACAATGGGGTTGCTAGTAAACTTTAGCTTTGAGGCTTTCACTTGTCATCTTTTCTTCTCCTCTTTTCTTTTTCTTTTTGTTTTTCATTTTTAATTTTTGTTGCTAACTCGAAGTGGGACTGTTCAGGTAAACATGCTTCCTGTGTCAGTGCGAAAAATGTAAGTAAAAGTGGACAACATTTGGAACAAATGGGATGAGACTGAAATGCATTTCATTTAAGTCAAATTTCAAAATGTTCAAAGAAAAAAGACAACATTCTCCTATTTCATGATCCCTCTTTCTCATTTTTCTAATTGGCCATTCAATCCATCAGTATTAACTATGCCCTACGCCATGGTTAGGTAGCGAATTCTCTATGTATACCAGTCACTTTGTCATCGAATTCCAAACATCCAGCATCTCTGAGTGACTGTACCTTGTGCTTAAAGGCCCAGCAGCGGTCAATGGCGTGACCAAGGGTGTTGGAGTGATATGCGCACCGGGCCTCCAGATTGTACCACAGCGAGAGGGGATGCCGTTCAACTATTCCGGAGATGACCAAGATTAGCTTTCTTTTGAGCAATAAAGGGAACAGTTCTAAATAGGCCATGGGAATTGGTTCCACTCTATTAGGACTGATTACGCGCCGAAACTGCGTAATTGGACGCTTAACCCGGGCTTTACCGTTTATATTTTTAATTAAATGTCCAAATTTATTCAATATTTTAATAAAGTGTCAAAATCATCATTCTTGAATTTTATTGCACTATTTATGAGAATTTGGTAATTTTTTGTCACAGGAAAATTCCCGGGAATCAAAACCGACACCTGTTCGTATTTTGTACATAATTTTTTCCATCCAAGCTCCGATTGAGACGATTAAAATTTCTAGAGAAAGACGAAAGGATTATCTACAACTTTCATGTTCTGAGTTTTGTAAGATACAGGCTCTAGAAGAGCATAATTTGCAATGAACAGAGAATGAAAAAAATGAAAAAAATATAGCAATTCGGGTTTCCTATTCGGGTCTAGGGCTTTCCCCCCTATCCTATTTAACCCTTCTCTTTCTCTTTCTGCATAGGCAGCCCCCATGGCTCCCCATTCTCCTCTTCTCCTTCTTCTTCTTCTTCTTCTTCTTCTTCTTCTTCTTCTTCTTCTTCTTCTTTAGTTTGTTTTTTTTTGTTCTTTTCAATTCTACTTCTCTTCCCTTGTCTCTCTTCCTTCCCTTTGTCTTTCCTCCCTCACTCTCCCCCTTTCCTCTGTTTTTCTTGGCATCCTCTGCCCTCTTGCAGTATGGCCAGCCTCCTCCACCATCTTTAGCAGTCCCCAAGCACAGCAGAACACTAGCCGACTCCATAGCAGGACCACCAAAGCACAGCAGCAACTTCTCCAGCACAGCAGCAACTTCACAGCTTCGTGGATTTGTTTCTCTCTCTCTCTTTTCCTTTCTTTCTTTCTTTTATTTACTTTTCTTTGAATCGTGGAATATTGAAGAAAGTTTAGTTTTTTTTTAATGTTATTGGAGTTTTCTTTCTTTTTGTTTAAGTTGAGTAATGTTGGGTATTTCATTATTGTTAAATTAATCTCTTTGTTTATCTAATTGATAGTTATTTTAATTTAGCATTTTTAATTAAATTCAGATATTTTTTTTGTCGAAATTCGATTTAGTTAGGGTCTATGATTAGTAAAGGTTGTGTTTTTATTGTGTTCCGTTATTGTTTACGTTTTATTAAATTTCCATTGAATTCATGTTTGCATTTAAATTGTGAGTCTTGAGTTGATCTCTTAATTGTGCTAAAGGTTCGATTTTTAGTAGGTTCGGTTTTTTTTTAGTATGTGTCTAGTTTAGTTTCCATTGTGTGTTTTTAATTCCATGTTCTAGGTTGCCATTTTTAATTAACGCGTGTCCCAGTGTTTCCTTAAGTAGACTAGGGTTTTCATTATTGTTATTTTAATTCCATGTTTAAAGTTTCCATTTTTAGTTAGTATGATCTAGTGTTTCCTTAAGTAGACTAGGGTTTTCATTATTGTTATTTAATTCCGTGCGTGATAGTTTTAGGACTTTAATTTGTGTTTTCATTTAAGTCTCCACAATCTTGAAAACCCGAATCTGAATTGAGTTCAGTACCTTTTTAATTTCGATTGGAAGAAAGTAAAATCTGAGATTAAAACGCATTCCCTGAGGAGACGATCTAGCCCTTGGGCTTAATATTACACGATAGAACTCTTATACTTGGGATAGCTTTTGAGCTGCTCATTTTTCGAGTGAGTCAAGTTTTTGGCGCCGTTGCCGAGGAATGTTGTTCTTAGTCTCAAATTTGCGTTTTTCCCGTCATCTTTATTAGTTTTAAGAAAAAAAAAAATCAGAAAACAAAAAAAGAAAAAAAATTTCGAGTTTTGAAAAATTGGGCAGCCTGCACCGCGCACGATAATGGAT
Organism: Malania oleifera; assembly: GCF_029873635.1. Classification (NCBI taxonomy): domain Eukaryota; kingdom Viridiplantae; phylum Streptophyta; class Magnoliopsida; order Santalales; family Ximeniaceae; genus Malania; species Malania oleifera. The sequence continues at coordinate 40,143,533 of NC_080419.1, forward strand.
TTTATGCAGCTTGAATATGCCACTGAATCCTCTTCTACTATTTTGCCTTATGATGAGCTTAATTTCATGATGCAGCGCGGGAGGACGTCACTGCTACCCGAGTTCTATGGGACGAAATCTGAGTGCCCATATCAGCACTTAGCAGAGTTTGAATTAACCTGCAACATGTTTTTCTCTCATGCTAGAGCTGACGAATCTACTAGACTAAATTTATTTCTTGCTACTTTGCAGGATAGGGCACTGATTTGATTTCATTCCTTGAGACCTCACTCTATCACTAATTGGACTGATATGGAGCGTGAATTTCTACATGCATTTTGTCCCTCACAGAAAACTCAATTTTTACAGGAACAGATTCTTAATTTTGTGCAGCAGGATGACGAGACATTTAGGGCTTGCTGGGAGCGATTCAAGGATCTACTAAGCACTTGTCCACATCACGGGTTTGACTCATGGAGGTTAGCTGATTATTTTTTTACTACTTTTACCCCTGATTGCAAGTGTTTTGTCCAGACTATGTCTAATGGAGAGCCCGTCAGCGAGGATCCAGATCAGGTATTATCATTCTTTGATTACTTAGCTGACAATGTCCCACAGTGCAATACACGATACACTCAGGCACCCATGACTGCACACCCTATCAACACAATTAGTGGTGATGATGCATATGAACCACCGGAATACCCAGATATTCCTCCACCTCATTACCAGCCACAACAGATCCCTCAGAGTTGTATGCCATTAGAATTTTTGGAGGATAGCATAACACAGATGGCGAACATGCTCCAACAATTCATGCAAACTCAAGTCGATCATAATAATGAATTGCGGGATACCATTAAAGCGATAAGCACACAGTTGGACATCTTAGAAAATGAGGAAACACTCGCAGAACTTCAGCCTAGTTTTCAAGAGTACCAGCAACCGCAACAACAAATACATGATATTTCTCTTGAGACAGCAGAGGCCACCATCACCTTCAATAGCGAGAAAGACGACCCCCAATCTGAAATGCTCATCATCGGACAAATAGTTGTCCCAGCACCGGAAGTTACAGCTGAAATAGATGAATTCAAAGAAAAATTAGAGGAAACAAGCCCAAAAGCGGAGCAGTTAGTTGATGAGAAGACTAATACTTATACGAAGTACCAACCTGTGGTACCTCATACTCCAAGCTCAGAAATCGTGAAACTGTCACTCCCGCCTGAATCAGATGTTAAGGAGCCTAATGTGGAGGCAGACTCTTGCAGTGGTATGATGATATGTACACCCAATAAAGAGGGTGACCAGTCTGGTGAGCATATAATTTTCAAAGAACCAGGTAAAACCTTTAATGTTAATGCTTCTGAAGAACTACAGGTAATTATTCTGATCATTTTCTCTCAACCATTAGTTCGTAAAGAAGCACATTTCCTGGACACAATGTTGAATAAAGACCCTTTCTTGTGCACACACGAGGGTCGACCTGCACACAAATTGTTTGGTATTTTGACACGCATTAATTCATTTAAGGTTGATTTTCGTGCAGGTATGACGACTGATCGATTGTGGCGGCTCAAATTTGGAGAACCGCCGATGCAATTTATAGACCTGCGGCCACTAGACGAAATTCCTCCAGAGCCTCCGCCAAGACAATTGTCATGTTTTTCTTTCTCTTATTTTCCTTTTATTTTATCTTATTTTATTTTTAGTTAGTTTTCAGGTCTATTTTCTCGTAGTTCGATCTTTGTTTTCCATTATTTCGCCACTCAGGTACGCCTTACTTTTCCCGTACACAGTATTTTCTATTTCCCCTATGCTTTCACATTGAGGACAATGTTCCACTTTAGTTGGGGGGGATGAGCATTCGCATGTGACACTGTGCACATACACGTACTGGGTTTTAAAAAAAAAACAAAAAAAACAAAAAAATCAAAATCAAAAAGAGAGAGAAAGAAAGGAGGAGTACTGAAGGATTACATTGCATTACGCCATGCTTAACACTGACTCATACCTTTCACATACTTGCATATAACTTATGAATGACACACTTAAGTCAATCATGCATAGTTTTCTCTTTATATGATCTTATGACTCCATGAAGAATCGATTGGTAGTACATTTATGTTAATTTGACTATATAATTTCTTGTATTTATACGGCATCTCAGGAGGCTGAATAAACACATTCACGTGATTCATTGCACTTAGGGTTTCCTGTGAGCACTGAGAGAGCACCTGTGGTGACTATGACACCTTTGTGAGATATTCTTGAGCTATTTATCGTCCTTTTGAGCGTTAATATCAAATCAGAATTCATAGAACTCAATTCTCTTTTTCTGGATGATTCCTTGTACACTAGTCTTTATTTTTTATTTGCTAGCCTAGAGGTGACACCTAGTGGGGAGATAGAAACCTAGGTCTTGTAGCCTACTCAAAATGTGATGGCTGAGCCACCCCTAGAGATAAACTTAATTCATGGACCCCTATTCGAGCTCAATTCCCATTGATGGTATGAAGATTACAAAAGAAGTGTTATAATGTCCTTATTGATCAAAAAAAGACAGAAAATGAAGAATGAGCAGAAAAAAAGAATAAGCAACACATATGCGCATGAAATGAAATGTCAATGCCGGCCCAAATACATATCACAAAAAGTCAAGGACGACACATATTTTCCACGTATGAAGATTCTTCAACCGGTTAATGCCTCAGATGTATTCACGAAAAGTTTGTGAATGAGTTGATCTGGGGTGGTCTCAGTTGGATATGGCGAGTAGGTGAGAAGATGCTAGGGTGAAGGACCCGACACCTCATAGATAGGTTAGATCCTTTCAAGACTAGTTCACTCCATATACCTAGCATTTGTTCCTTTTTAATATGTGGGATGTTTGATCGCGACATTCTTCCTCACATATGATGAGTGAACCCATTTTCTTTGAGTGTTCTTGAGGGTATACCAGTTAGGCCGAGTCAAAGCGACCGTTCTGTAGGTGTCCACTGGCATCCTAGGTGTACTGAGTCACACACATTACACACACCTCAAGAGTTTACCTATTTATACTCGAACTTATATGATTGCATTAACTCTGAATGTGCCACTGATTAACTTCATGTGAGTATAATGCTCTTAAATGACATATAAACGATGAAACTTGCATGGGTGACGTGTTTTGGAGTCGTGTGCATTGAATATGAACGAGCTTGTGTGAAATTCGGTTATGTTCTTGTATATGAAGTGGTATAGTTATGTTACATATGCATTGATTTCATGATCACTGGAGTTTATAGTTGTAGATACCACCCTAACATTCATTCACGTCATTTGCTAGAGACTAGAAAAACGTTAGTTGGGGGGTGTGATTACGCGCCGAAACTGCGTAATTGGACGCTTAACCTGGGCTTTACCGTTTATATTTTTAATTAAATGTCCAAATTTATTCAATATTTTAATAAAGTGTCAAAATCATCATTCTTGAATTTTATTGCACTATTTATGAGAATTTGATAATTTTTTGTCGCAGGAAAATTCCCGGGAATCAAAACCGACACCTGTTCGTATTTTGTACATAAATTTTCCATCCAAGCTCCGATTGAGACGATTCAAATTTCTAGAGAAAGAGGAAAGGATTATCTACAACTTTAGTGTTCTGAGTTTTGTAAGATACGGGCTCTAGAAGAGCAGCATTTGCAATGAACAGAGAATAAAAAAAATAAAAAAATATAGCAATTCGGGTTTCCTATTCGGGTCTAGGGCTTTCCCCCCTATCCTATTTAACCCTTCTCTTTCTCTTCCTCCATAGGCAGCCCCCATGGCTCCCCATTCTCCTCTTCTCCTTCTTCTTCTTCTTCTTCTTCTTCTTTAGTTTGTTTTTTTTTTGTTCTTTTCAATTCTACTTCTCTTCCCTTGTCTCTCTTCCTTCCCTTTGTCTTTCCTCCCTCACTCTCCCCCTTTCCTCTGTTTTTCTTGGCATCCTCTGCCCTCTTGCAGTACGGCCAGCCTCCTCCACCATCTTTAGCAATCCCCAAGCACAGCAGAACACTAGCCGACTCCATAGTAGGACCACCAAAGCGCAGCAGCAACTTCTCCAACACAACAGCAACTTCACAGCTTCGTGGATTTGTTTCTCTCTCTCTCTTTTCCTTTCTTTCTTTCTTTTATTTACTTTTCTTTGAATCTTGGAATATTGAAGAAAGTTTAGTTTTTTTTTAATGTTATTGGAGTTTTCTTTCTTTTTGTTTAAGTTGAGTAATGTTGGGTATTTCATTATTGTTAAATTAATCTCTTTGTTTATCTAATTGATAGTTATTTTAATTTAGCATTTTTAATTAAATTCAGATATTTTTTTTGTCGAAATTCGATTTAGTTAGGGTTTATGATTAGTAAAGGTTGTGTTTTTATTGTGTTCCGTTATTGTTTACGTTTTATTAAATTTCCATTGAATTCATGTTTGCATTTAAATTGTGAGTCTTGAGTTGATCTCTTAGTTGTGCTAAAGGTTCGATTTTTAGTAGGTTCGGTTTTTTTTTAGTATGTGTCTAGTTTAGTTTCCATTGTGTGTTTTTAATTCCATGTTCTAGGTTGCCATTTTTAATTAACGCGTGTCCCAGTGTTTCCTTAAGTAGACTAGGGTTTTCATTATTGTTATTTTAATTCCATGTTTAAAGTTTCCATTTTTAGTTAGTATGATCTAGTGTTTCCTTAAGTAGACTAGGGTTTTCATTATTGTTATTTAATTCCGTGCGTGATAGTTTTAGGACTTTAATTTGTGTTTTCATTTAAGTCTCCACAATCTTGAAAACCCGAATCTGAACTGAGTTCAGTACCTTTTTAATTTCGATTGGAAGAAAGTAAAATCTGAGATTAAAACGCATTCCCTGAGGAGACGATCTAGCCCTTGGGCTTAATATTACACGATAGAACTCTTATACTTGGGATAGCTTTCGAGCTGCTCATTTTTCGAGTGAGTCAAGGACCCCCTCCACGTTTCTAAAAGTCCGGGGGGTGGATAAGGGCTCACAAGAAATGATCCAGGGTTTCATGCCAATATGTGTGGTCTAGTCGATGGTGGACCCCTGTCCGCTATGCTCTTTTGTGTCAAGTACCAACCATCCGACATCTCTCAGTGACTGCACATTGTGCTTAAAAGGCCAAAATTTTTCGATCGAATGACCTATTGCCCCAGTGTGGTACTCGCATTGAGCACTTGGGTCATACCACTTTAGGAAAGGGGGTGTGACAGGAACCCCTAAAATAGTTGAGATTAACCTTTTTGCCAACAGCAAAGGGAATAACTCAAAATACTTCATCGGGATAGGGTCTATTTTCTAGACTTTCCTCTGGACATCTCTATCCTATGTCTGAATATTTGGCTGGGCAGGTACATGCGCGGAAGAAACAATTAGAGGTTTTGTGCATGCCAATGCTGTTTGGTCAGCGTTAGGTTTGAAGATAACATTGTTTCTAGGCATACTCCCCTGATGGTATAACCCCTCTATCCTCTGAGCCTCCTTACCTTTCTTTCTTTCGTCCTTTCTTGGAGGGCTCTATTCTGACTTGGTGCATTTTGTTTGCCTAGTATTGATTGCCCCTTCAATTCTTCCTTTGGTGACTGCCCAATCGGGACCATTCCGGGGGGTGCCCCTGGGGAAACGGAAAACACATGTCCTTTTGATAGGGTCGTTACATGGATGAACTACCTTCCCTTTTTCAGTCAAAGGGTGACCCCATGCTATCGTTTCTTTTCTTTGATGAGAGTACTCGCTCGTCCTCTCCTCCATGCTCTTTGTAGTTAAAGTTGCAGCATGGTTGTATTGAGCAATAAAAGTTCGAGTCAAATTCTTCCAAGTGCAAACTTTTACTTGGCTACACCATGCTAGAGCCTCCCTTGTCAAACTATTTTGGAAGCAGTAGGCGAGCAAATCATTGTTGTCAACATGTGCCGCTATTTTTTGGATATACATCCCTAGATGAGCTAAGGGGATTTCAGACCCACTAAACTTCCCAAAGTCTGGGATTTCAAACTTCTAAGGTAAAATTCAATTTGGCACTAAATCGACATTAAAGGGCTCATTCGAATCGAGATGGATTGCTTCCTCTATAGCCTGTAACTGTTCTCCCACTATTCTGTTATTGTAGTTCATTTCCAAGCTAGGGGTTTGTTCTTCATCCATTTCTTCAGTCAGTTCCATTTATTGAGCATCAGGGATGATGACTGGCAGTGTCTGGTCACCTCTATCTGGTTGGAAACATGGGTTCTAGGTCATTAGAATGAATGTGGGCAGGGGTTTTTGAAATTTCTAACTATGAAAATAATATTCCGGGAGGCTTTTGGACTCCTTCGGGATGATATAGACCCCAAAAATATTTTTATGCTTTTCCTAAGACTTTTCTGGATTTTTTGTGATTTTTCATGTGCAACGAAATTTTTTATTTTTTGTGATTTTTTAATATTTTTCCAAAAGTAATTAAATAAAAATAGGGAAATTAAGGCAAAATCCGTGAAAATTGAAAAAAAAAATATGGAAAATAAAATGGAAAGCTAAACCGGTTTCACACCAGTTTAGAGGACCTAAACCGGCTCGGAATGAACCAGTTAAAGGGGGTCGACCAGTTTTAGGCCCGATCAAGGCCAAAGGGTTTAAGGTATGGGTGTGAACATATGCATGGACACTGAGTGCATCGGCGTGTGTGCATGTGGAAGTGTTGTCTACGTGTATAAATGTGTGTGCATGTGCATCAGTGTTGAATGCATAGGTGTATACATACGTGAATGTGTATGTGTGTGGGTGTGCATGCATGTGCATGTACATAAAGTGCATGGGTGTGCACATATGTGGATGTATGAGAATATGGGTGTGCATGCATGTGCATGAGTGTTAGAATGCATGAGTTGGATATGCATGAATGAAAGTGTATGCGTGTGGGTGTGTACATGCATGTGCATGCATGCATGTGTGTGTGTAAGTGTTAGAATGACTTAGAATTTTTTTTTGGGATTTTTCTCTTATTTTTCTAGTTTTTTTGGCATATTTCCTTAATCTTATTAGTTTTTTATGGATTATTTGAAACTTTAAAATAAATTATTTAGAATAAAATAAAATAAAATAAAAACTGGTTGCAACCGGTTTGGGTAGGGGGCACGACCGGTTCATGAGTGACTAGTTTAAGGCTAGTCAACGCCAGTGCACCACGTGGCATGACGCGAGTGGACGAAAAAAATAAGTTAGTATAGCTTATGTGACCACATCTCGCCCGTTGCAGGGAAAAGAAGATCAAGCGGATAGGAATGGGCCACGTGAAACATCTGTGCGCACGGAAGAGGGGACACCACGTGTCATCGATCGGGTGACAGGAACGGGTGTTGAAAAGACTTCTGATATGGCTTGATCGTGGTCGTTGACGAAGGAAAAATCCAAAAGCTATGGAAGGACTCTTTCTGTCACTAATGGCGCGGTGGATTAGTGCGCCACGCGTCACCTAGAGGAGCGGACTACCATTAATGTTTCTAACATGGGAGATCTCGTCCGTTGATGAGGTGTTGGATCCAATGGCTAAGAGACGAAGCACATTCTAGCATTGATTGTGCGGGCCATGTGTCGCGTGACGGATAGGGAAGGTAGGCGTAAGGATGGTTCCTATTACGGGGCGATCTCGTCCGTTGGTGCATATCAGAAATCCAATGGTTATGAAAGGACCTAACACGCGGCTCGATGGAACGGGCAACAAGGCGACACATGGAGAAATCCTACGGTCCCAAGGCAAAGTATACTTAAACTAATTTTTTTTGTTTTTCCCATTTTTGTCTCCCTTCCCTCGAGACCCTTTCCCCTTCTCTCCCTTCTTTTCTCTTTCCCTTCGCTTCTCTTCGAACTGAACCCAAAAACACTAGGGTTTCTATGGCATCCTTCTCCCTTCTCTACAACTCTCTTTTCTCTCCTCTCAATCTTTCTTCATTCTTCTCAACTCTCTTCTCTCTTACCCTCTCTGCAACTCACTTTCTCTCAATCCCTCTATTCCTCTCTTTCTCTCGACCCTCTGTTTTCTCCTCTGGTGGCTCAGAAGAGAAACGTGGCTTGGACATTGCCACTAACCACCCTTGCTTTGTCAAAATTTGAAGAATCCAAACCTTGGTTCACTGGTTCGCCCTTTCAAGGAAGGTCGACTTGAACTACAACTATAGAGAAATTCAATTTTGGGCTTAAGATAAGTATCTCTTTCCCACTTTTATTTTTTCTTGGTTGGTTGGTGTTGTTATTTTACATGCTCCCCCCTCCTGGTATTATGCTATTTGATTATATATAGCGTCAACTCTATTCAATTCTTTTCCCCTATGCAATTATGAATTCTCAAATCCAAACTCAAGAATAAGAATGATATGGACTTTTATGTAACTACACATACTGTAGAAGTATCTTTCAAAAAGGAAAAAAAAAAAAGTATTGAGATTAATAACTACTGATAATAAGCGTTGAATTGGAAAAGTGCTGAAAGTTATAAGTGATATTTGGTTGTGTTTAAAATAAGTAGTATTTGGATACATAATTTTGTTTAATTTGTTTTTATCTTAAACAGACTTGTCAATTGAGGGCATGGTGTGGATCTTTCAAATGATCAATTTAATGATATACAAAAGCTGGATTTGTTTTATCTTTGATCGGTTTAATGATATTTTCTAATTTGAGGGTTCAAAAGATCATATTCTTCATCATAATAATGATAGATCTCCCAGACGATGAAGTTTATGATTCGTTGAAAAATGAAATGGTAACCAATTTCCACGTGTGGACTTAATTGTGAGGAGTGGATACTTGGAAAAAGAATCAATTAGCCATATTGATTGGAATTTGAGTATTCAATTACTGAGGTTGTCAAAGAATGAAAGTTTAGTCCTTGATTTTGTTTTTGCCTCTTCCCTTTCTCCAAGTCAAGTCCCTTTCCTTTTTCTTTGCTTATGGGGATCCCCTTCTTGAGAAGCCAACCAATATTTTTATAAGCCAAGATAAGGGTTGGTTTGAATCTCAAGAGTTCCCATGTCTTACCATGTGTGCTTGTGTATGGAGTTTAGGCTAATGGGTCACTTCACCATATTTTAATTGGTTAAGCACATATCCCTCTTTTGAGTCTACCATTCATGAGGTCCAGTGTAATTTTTTTATTAATTTGAGCTCATTAGCATAATTAACCAATTGTTTATGTATTTTAATTTGAGTAATTAAGCTTTTTTTTTAAAAAAAAAATTGCATCGCAAAGTTTTTTTATGTTTACAATAATAACTCATTGTGCATATGATAATAGTGTGGTAATATTATATATATGCATATAAGGTAAAGTGCATTATTTTATCATTTAATGAACATAATTACCAAAAAAAATATGTAATTAATAATGCAATATATTTTAATAAAATTTAATATTATATTTTTATTACATAATAATCTTTTTCCTTATGTTTAGTGCTTTATAGTTTATATTATAATAGCATTTTAATATAAATATCATAATATAAGACGACAATACTATAATTTGTGTAGAGGGATTTGTCTCACGGCCAATTAGTTGGAGCAAATGCTATCTAAGCTCAAGCTTTATTTGGAAATAAGAGAAATTTACATTCTTTAATCTACCAAGAAATACCTTGTAGCAACATTAATAAAAAAGTGTATATATAATATTATAAAAAGGTAGAAAAGGGAGAGCCCACCAACATATATAATCTATTCTTCACGAAGGGGTGAACTATAGGATATGATTGAGTTTATCCCTTCCGAAGGATATTTCATCAAATTGTATCATTAGAAATAGTGACTAGTTTTGTAGTTATGCCTCAAGTGGAAGTGGAAGAAAAAAAAAACATAACAATAGAAAAGATGGGGTAGAATCATAAGCACAATCTTTTCTCAAAAGGGGCGGATATAATAATACTTGTCTCGTAAGTGGTAAAAACTTAGTACAATTATTGAAATTCAAGATTCATTTAAACTTCATACATAACGTATCATGTAATAGTTTAAATCATTAAGGTTTGTGGTTATATTACAAGTAGCAATAGAATATAACAAAAAATAAAGAAAAGCGAAATAGGGAGAGGAAAAAGAGATCGCCTATAATATTAAATAACTACATATGGCGAAATTATAATTGTTTTAATCTACAATTCTTTTTTATATAACCAAAAAATTCTTTTGAAAATTAGGTGTTCATGAAGGAAGCTCCCTCTAAGATATGTTTCTCTACCTAGTCACCAAGAAGATAATAAAACATGATTGTAATCATCTCATTGACAAGTATCACTACTAAATTTCATTCTTTAATGCACAAGCATCTTTCTTATGTTAGTAGATTTCATCTTTCTTTTTCACTTTTCATTATATTATTTGTCGTTTCAAGTTAGAGTAAAATTTTAAAGTAAAAAGTTTTATACTAAGTTTTGTTCAAATTCACACAAATCCAAATCCGAAACTCAAATACAATCCCATCAAAAAGAGAGTAAGTCTCTTTTTCTTGGAAAGGTAATGACTTGGACTCAAATAATTGCGAGGGAGCTTGTGCATGTTTGCAAACTCCCTCAATGCATTGTATTGGAATTAAACTCATTTCGTAATGGAATGAGAAATAATGGCTTTTAAGCTGTTATGGTTTTTCTATTGCTCAATCTTTTCTTTTGGTTTCTTGGATTCATATGTACAAGCTAAAATGCAATAATATTTAGGCTATTAAACCTCTTCCATTGTCTTCATGAACTTAGAGAAGCTAGAATTCTTAAGGTTAGGACAAGGCCCTCTTGTACTTCTTTCATTCTGTTGGAAAATCAAAAGGGTACTTACGTTATGCTTGGTTTAAGGGTTTAACCTACAATTTTTTGGTATCTTCATTGACTACCGAGTATTCTCAAGTTTGATTCAGATTCTATAGTTACAAATCTCATTATCGAGAATGGTATATATTCTTACAAATTTTGTCAACATTAGCATTTCTATTTCTATTTTAGAAAGTGGGTATCTAAATTCCAAACTTAGGAGAATAATAATAATAATAATAATAATAATAATAATAATAATAATAATAATAATAATAATAATAATAAATGAAGTGGCAAAAAAGATCAAATTATATTTTTAAAATCCAAAAATACCTTCATTTCTTTATAACCTATCTCAAGCCTAAGTTACAACTCTCTCTCTCTCTCTCTCTCTCTCTCTCCCCGACATGTATGAACTTTTTAAAACAGTGTTGATAATATTGGGATGAAAGTTGGTACAATTGAATTATATGGATTTTAACTTTGAACTTGTAGATTCAAAAAATAATGTGAAAATGTTAAAAAAAAAAGGGGGGGGAGGGTTGTAGGGGTGGGAATGAACTTTTGCACATGATTAAACATAACTTGACATGAATATATATGAATTGCATATTATTATTTAGAAATAGGTGCACTATTAGTTAGCTCTTTGTAAAAACTTGTAACCCTATTTTCATTATTGTTTTTGATATTGTGTTTTCAATAAGTTGGATAATTTTAATTTTTAGTATTTTATTTTATTCATTGAATTTTGTGTTAAAATATTATGTAAAAGTATTTTTTTTGTGAAACAATATATGTCTAACTTAAGAATATTTTGAAAAAATAAAAATTTATTTTATTATCATTCACGAAATAAACTAAACATTGAAATATTGCATACCCTAGGAATCTATCAACTTAGTGTTGTATCTAGCTTGTACTCGTTTACAATGCCAACCAAATAATTACTACAAATGAGTCAATTGACAACTCCTCAAAGTAAAATGAAATCTTTTAACCCTAATTTGGTTAGATGTTCGTGTAGCTTTCACTTGTTCCCACTTCATGCTTGCAAGGACTCAAAGAGTAGAAGAGAAGATTGAGCTGCAACTTGCTAAGTGCACTCTCATGTCAACTAGAATTTGTAACAATTTGGCAATTATTAGTGGACAATGCTGAGCTCAAGAACACTATAATCCACAATTTGATCTAGTGTTTTGAGTTATTTAGAAAAAGACTTACATGCAACAGGTATCTCCTCCATTGAAATTATATCATATAAACAATTTGACTCCACACAAGCATGTTTGACTTGGTTTTAATGGAAAGGACACTAGTATTCTCGTGGGACCTAAATTTTCGTAAGTTTCTATATTCATCGATTAGCATCATCATTATCATCTCTCTCTCTCTCTCCCACTCCCCCTCCCCTTCCCCTTCCCCTTCCCCCTACCCCTATTATGCTATTTGATTAAAGTATCGACTCAATTCAATTCTTTTTCCCTATACAACTATGAATGCTCAAATCAAGAATAAGAAAGATATAGACTTTTGTGTAACTAAAAATATTGCATTAGTGATTTTTTTTTTTAAAAAGAAAGTGTTGAATTTAATAAGTACTGATAATAAGTGTTGAATTGAAAAAGTGTTGAAAGTTATAAATGATATTTGATTGTGTTTAAAATAAGTAGTATTTTTATACATAATTTTATTATAGGGTACCAATACATGATTCTTTTTAAACATGTTTTAAATTACAAATATTGATATTTTTTAATTAACAATTCATTAATAATTATTTTTATTATTTAAAAATTTAAATATTTTCTTTTAAAAAAATAACATATGATTAGTATTTTTAATTAATAATAATATTTTTATTAATGTATATTTATAACATATTACTATCATACAAAATTATGATAAAAATAATCTTATTTGTCGTAACGTCCTAGAGAAGGGTTTGGAATGGCGAGGGATAATAATATTGAGAGTTTAGTGGAGCCGCCACTAACCTATGATTTACCTACACTACAATAAATAAGCTTATTAGTGACGATTTGAAATAGCCACTAATAATTAAAAAACAGTCATTAATAGTATTAGTCACGGTTTTATCAGTATTAGTGATGGTTTTAAATTAGTCACTGTATCCACCTTGACAAATACTTATTAGTGACGAATTATACAAATCGCCAGTTATAGTGGAGTATTAGTGATGGAGAAAATCTGTCACTGTCACTATAAAATCAACATATTCTCGATTCAAATTCATCACTAAAACCCAAGTATTAGTGACGGTTTTCATAACCGTTACACTTTTAGTGACGGTTACTAAAATCGTCACCAATAATATGCTATTAGTAACGATTATTGAACCGTGACTAATATTTGACCTTTAGTCATGAAATTGAGCCTAGACAAAATATTGATTATATAGTGACGGTTTTAGTCCTTTAGTGACGATTTAGAAACTGTGATTAAATACTTAATCCTGTCATTGTTAGCGACGTTTTGAAAACTGTCACTAATACTTTGAAATTTTTTTTTTTTTTTTTTTGAAAATTCCTATAAAAACATGTAATTACATTTTAGCATACATAAAATTAAACCAGAATTACTAAAAAATTCATAAATTATTAAAATTAAAAACACAAATTGTTCAAAATTAAAATACATATAATTACAAATTCAAATTAAAATATATAAATTACATTAAGTTCAGATAACAAGAAATACAACAAAATTCAAAAGTTGCGCACATCCAACTCGACTGTAGTGGTTGGCATCATCGTAGTGTTCTAGCAGCCGCAAACCCTTCAAAATAATAATTATAAAAGAAATAAGCTAGTATACAATGTTTAAACATATATGTATATACTATAATTCAAAATGATTTGATAGCAAAATGATCGGACATTAGGACATAGTGTAAAAAAATGATACAATTGAAACTAACTAGGTTTGATCAGTTGGAATTTACCCCACTCGATTTGGACCTTGTATGCCCGAATTGTAAGCTAAGTGCTTAAAATGAACTAAGTTTACTAAGTTTGTTTGTATTACAAATTTACTTCTAAGTAGGAAAAAAGCTCCCAGGGAGAATTTTTTAAGTACCGTCAGCTCTAGCACGTCCAGGTAAATGTGACGAATATGTCACGACTAACCTCATTCATTTTTGACCTCGTATACCCGAATTGGACACCTAAATGCTTAAAATGAACGAAGTTTACTATGTTTGCATTCTAACTTTACTTCTAAGTGGGGAAAAATCTCTCGGGAGGAATTTTTGGGCACCGTCAGCTCCAGAATGTCAGGTCAATGTGATCGATGTGTCAGGACTGACCCCACTCAGTTTGGACCTCGTATGCCTGAACTGGATACTTGCCTGTAAGCATATAATTTTCAATTGGGCATGAGTTTTTGGGCACCGTTAGCTCCGACACATTCAGCTCAATCTGATGGATGTGTTGAGACTGACCCCACTCGGTTGGGACCTCATATGCTTTATATGGACACTTGAGTGCTTAAAATGAACTAAATTTACTAAATTTGTTTATATTCTAACCTTACTTCTAAGTAAGGAAAAAGCTCCCGGGGAGGAGTTTTGGGGCATCGTCAGCTCTGGCACGTCTAGGTCAATGTGACGGGCGTATCGGGACTGACCCTATTCAGTTTAGACCTCATATGCCCGAATTGGACACTTGAGTGGTTAAATTCAACTAAGTGTACTATGTTCGTTTCTAAGCGCATAATTTTCAATTGGCATAGAATTTTTGGGTACCGTTAGCTCGATCTGGTACGTCCATCTCAATGTAACGGATGTGTCGAGATTGATCCAACTTGGTTTGGACCTTGTATGCCCAAATTGGACAACTAAGTTCTTAAAATGAACTAAGGTAACTATGTTTGTATTCTAACTTTGTTTCTAAGTGGGAAAAAGGCTCCTAGAGATGAGTTTTTTGGCACCGTCAGCTCCGAAACGTCCAGGTCAATGTGACAGACATGTCGGGACTGACCCCACTCAGTTTGGACCTCGTATGCCCAAATTCGACACTTGGGTGGTTAAATTCAACTAAGTGTACTAAGTTTGCCTCTAAGCGCATAATTTTTAATTGCCATTGTTGACCCTATGGGTCATACCCTGTTTTGATTATGACAAATACTCGGGTATTTAATGTCTACCGAGTTGATGTGTAGGTTTATCTTGGCGATATCATATGATGGCACTCAGAGACCCAGAGGAAAATGAAGACCCTGAAGAACCTAGTTATAATTTAATTGTTCTAATTTCTATTCGGGTCTGTAATATTTAATCAAGAAAAGGTCTATAATAATATGCCTTTCATACATGTAGGAACTACAAGCTCAAACTGAATCATAAATAAAACTGAACTTAGAAAAGACCCTAGGACACTCACACACTCACTTGTATGTGTCATTCTTTTGAATTTGCATGAAATAGGACCGAATTGCAAAAAATGTGCACCTTCGGTCGACCGACCATTTATGTTCATTTGGCCCTCGATCGACCGAACCTGGTCCGGGTCAAATCGGTTGACCACATCCCGGTCGACTAAACTCTTGTAGTTCAAATGGCTTTGGTCAACCGAACCTCCCTGAAGTCAATATTTTAACTTCCTAGTCAACCGAGAGAAAATTGTATACGACCAACCTGGTTGACCGAGTTCCCACATGTGGGAACTCAACGGTCTAGTCGACCGACATGCGTAGTTCAAAATCAGTCTAGTCGACCGAACCTCAGAAATATTGAAAAATTGCCTCGAACATACTTGTCCGATCGACCGAATGGGCAGATCATTTTTGGCCCGATTGACCAAACTCCAAGAACTTGGGTCAACCGAACTTGTCTTGGTCGACCGGTGCTCTCAGGTTGGACTTATTTTTTACCGTGGTTAACTCTGTTAAATAGGATTAAAATAATTAAAAATCATTAAATTTTTTCTAATTATTTCAACCATGTCCTTAACGGTTATATTTCTAGGGAAGTTTATAAATACCCCCTCATTTGGGATAATTAGCATGAGATTAAATCTTGATTAGGAGAAATTCTCTGAAATTCCCAAAATCCATAATACTCATTTTTGAGCCTCCAATACTTATTCTTACCAGATCTTACTACTCAAATATCTTTTATAAGTGTGATTTAAGTATTGTTGTTCCATAAGGATTGCTCTCTCACGATTGTGTGTGTTTGTGAAATTATTTTATTTGAGAGCACATCCTCAAGTGTTCTTAGGAGGCTTTATCAATAAGTCTTTCCTAAGAAGACTTTGTTGGAGCTTCTGAGTATTGCATCATCATTACAATATCTTGAGAAGTTTCTATTTGATTTTGGTTGCAAAAGTTCTTTTCAAATCACTTCCAATTATCTAGTGTGTTTCATCTTGATAAATCTTTGAAAAGATATTTGTTTGTGTGATAAAAATATTTGTTGCAATATTCATTGATTTATATCATTTGTTAAATACAAAGATTAAACTCTTTTTTGCAAACCAAACATATACATTACTTGAGCATCGTACGATTGAGAAAATCTATTGATTGAAATATATATATATATATATATATATATATATATATATTGTTTGCCTAATATCTTTGTTTGAGCACTTAGATTAAATACGTCTTGTGATAGAAATATTATAGTCATTGCACTTTCACGCACTGATTACATCGATTGCAAATATATTTGATAGTTGATATATTAAACCACATTGAGCTTACTCATTATATATTGTTGATGGTGTATGTGATTGCACGTAACTAGGTACACATCTGCTTTACTTGAAAGCATAATCATTGTACAATGTCATTGATTGTGAACATACAGTTGTATTTTCCGAAACGGGCCTGAAGAGGGAGACTAGCCCTTTCAAATAGTCCTGAATTGGCTTAGACCCGATTAGGAAAGTTAGATGCACCATCCTGTTAAGGTGAAGGTTAAATTCAACCCCACTAATTGACCTGGTTGTAAAGGTTGAGGTCAGCCCTATGCTAATTGACCTGATTGTAATTGGTGCCGCCCCACCCGTTAAGTGAGCCTTTAGTGGAATTCTCGGACTTGCAAACTAGAGGGGGGGTACGTAGGCACAATTGGCTGAACCCCAATAACATATTGTGTGCCTTGTTTATATTTCTACACTTTATATTTACCGCACATATATGTTATGGTATGAATGATGCGCTTGATTTAAATTTCTGCACATTATATTATTAGCACATTTGGAATTGCATAGAAAGACCCTAGGTTGTATTATACAGGTATTTCATTTAACCTAGGAGATAAATTTTAAAATTCCAATTCACCCCCCTCCCCTCTTGGGAATACACTAATTCTAACAATTGATATCAGAGCCTCGTTGCACTAGACTTGAACGTTTTTGAAAAAAGATCAAATGACTTAATTGGGTGTATCCTCATTCGAAGAGAGACAATCACCTTTCAGTCCTCCTATATTTTGCGGTGTCGATTGCACCACGTGAAAAATTAAAATAAGCATTTTTATAAAATCAATGAACTGGAGGGCCTAACAGGTGATTGTAAATAGAATTTGTATGCCTATAGAAAATGATATTAATTCGATGCATGCAAATTCATATGTCATGGATTTATTATATTGTGCTTTAAACTCTCATATTTTTCATGAGTTTATGGCATGTAGAAATGGATCTGGGTTGAGCTGGAAAAGAGATATAGAGAGACCCAGGAAAAGGAAACCATCACTCCAGAGATGTCATGTTTAGATGATTATGAAGTGGTAAGTAATAGGGATAGTGCATCTAATTCTCACTCTAACTCGTTTGAGGATTCATGTGTTGAATGTTGTGCTGCTACATATGCTGAATCATCTATTGAATACCATGATAATTCTGTTGATGATGCGTGCAATGATTTTTATACTGAATGCTATGTCGTGTCATATGATGAATCATCTAATATTCCCTATGATAATACTATTGAGATTGCATGCAATGATTCATATAATAACTATGACATATCTTATGATGAATCATGTGCTCAATTGATAAATCAAAGCATGCCTTCGTATGAAAAGCTAGATAAAACTTTATTGAAAATGAATAAATTCCTAGCAAAGTTATCTAAGCAGAAATCCATTTTGAAAAATGAAAACAAAAGCATGGAAAAGCAATTAAGAAAAATGAAAGATTATTATGTCATCTTAGAAAAGAGAAAGATTAAGAACCATCACTAATATAAGCATATTAGTGACGATATTTCTCCTAAAGCAATCTACTTACTAGGACATGGGTTGCTCGCTCTATTTTATCTTCAACTCATCCAGATTCTCATTTGTGATGTCAAGCACACTAGCGATGTTAGCCATGGCATCACCAGATATATATATATATATATATATATATATATATATATCTGGTTTTGCTTCCTAGATAATATCAGGAGTTGTTTTTATCTATCCACTACTATATATATATATATATATATATATATATATATATATATATATATCTGGTTTTGCTTCCTAGATAATATCAGGAGTTGTTTTTATCTATCCACTACTATGGAGATAGTCTCATAAAAACCCTACTATTATGTAATCATGTTCACGAGCAACCCACCCATGCACGCAAACAAAGAAAGAACGAATGAGGGCGGGAGGATGGAGGGATAGAAGGGGGGAGGAAGAAGATTGGGGGAAAAGATGAGAAATCAGTGTGGATTTTAGGGTTTTACAAAGTTTGAGTATTACTGACAGTTTTGTGATTTTTTGTGTAATCCCAAGAGGGGGGATGAATTGGATATTTTTAAAATTACTAGGTCAAGTGTTCTATTTTTATGTCCACAATCAATATAGCACAACTTAAGGTCTATCTAATCCAATATTAATCTAGCAGATATAAGACTAATTTATACAAGTATCGCAGTTCAAGTATTTCCCAGTCAAACACAAATTAAAATTTTAAATGCATAAGCAGTAATATCAACGGATAAATATAAGCACGCAAGTGTAGGAATGTAAAGAGTATAGGGAAAGAATGACATAGATTTTTATTGAGGTTCGGCCAATACTACTTACATCCCCGCCTCAAGCCAACCCACTTGAGGATTCACTAAATGCTCACTTAACAAGGTGGAGAGCAACGTTATTTACAATACTCCTTACGAGGCGCAGTCTCCTCGGCTTACTTACGAGCGAAGCCAAACCTTGAAACCTTATAGGTCGGTGCCTACCTAACTAAATTATCCAGGCTGAGTCAAACTCGTACACCTTATAAGACGGTGACCTCCTCTTCCGACGATACCATACTGCCGAGAATACAACAATATGAAAGTTTGGTGTACAAATGTAGTGCTTCTACAATAAGCAGACGATGTACAAATTTAAGCTTATATGCATTCTTGTATGATGGGAGTTTAAGCTCAATAGATAATATAGGATATCTCTCAAAAATGTATTTATGAAATATTGTGAGAGATAATGATAAATATGATCTTTGTTTCAAATATATACTATTTGCTAAGTGTATAACAAAGATCTTTAAACACTCAAGTAATATTTCCAAAAATATTTTTCAATAATAAAGTGTAGGAGATATTGGGAGCTTAGCCTATAAAAATATTTTTGCAATAAACACAATGTAAGCTTTTGAATCTTGCAATGAGTATAAAAAAAGATTCACAAGCTAAGCGGAGTTTTTTCCCAACAATATTTATCAATAAGAAATAATATGGGAAAATCTCAAAGCTAACTCTTAAGAATGATTTTCAAAAACAAATGTGTTGGCCTAACAAGTCTGACGAATCTTATTTTGATGATAACAAATCAAGGGAATTTAACATGTTTTGTTTAAAGTGATGATGTTTCAGGAATCAAGCATTAGAGTTCAAGATCAAGTGATCACAAGAGTTATTGAAAGCTTACTTTCCAAAGACAAGTGATCAAAAGAAAGCTCAAAAGATCAAAGATTGACAAATCTTATGAAAGCTTAAAGAATAATGACGCTCAAGGTCAAGATGGACTCAAAGAAAGACATATGTGAAGACTTTACATTTAAAACGATTAAGTCTTAAGAAAGTCTTATGTAAGTACTTCAATTGAAAGTCAATACGGATGATTTGAAGCTCTTTAGGAAAGATTATAGACTTAGAGACCCATTTTTAAAACCTTGGAAAATAAATTGTTTTCAAATTTCAAATCAAAAATTCCAAGATTAAAAGTTAAAAGAGTTTTTAGAAACAAAATCTTAAAAATAGAAAACTGAATGCTCAGGCACCTGACTAAGTTTTATCAAGCAACTGACCTTTTATATGTTTTTAAGAAATGCAAACAGAACCGTAACAGGCGCCTCACAGATCCATATCAGGCGACCGACATGTTTTTGAAGTTGAGTTAGTCAACAGACTAAACACTCTCAGATGCCCAACACAGCACTGACTTTTGAAATACGCTGATTTTTAAAGGGACAGATGACTAACACCTTTTTGACAGGCGAATGACGTTCGTAAAATTTAAAATAAAGCAACGTGGGAAACTTTCCAAAAATGTTTGCTTGGGCTCCAAATTTTGTATAAACTTGGGAAATACTCCAAGTAAACTTGGGTAACACAAAATTACTTTTAGAACTCTATAAATACATGGAAAACCAAAGGATTTTTACACAACAACGACATACAATCAGCAATCAAGTTCTATAATTCTCAAACTTTTCTAAAGTTCTCTTACTCACACACCCTTGCTAAAGTTTTACTGAGTTTTTGCTGATACAATCACACGGTTCTTGTGTTCTTGCTGATATTTTTCAATCTAAAGAAGAACCTAGTGATTAATTTATTGAGCTTCAAATTCATTCTTTATTGATATTTAAATTGAATTATATTAGTTTTGCTCTAACTTGTACTAATCAACTCTATTTTGAGAGTGTCTTTATGCACAAGAATTGTTTTTGTTCTTTTTCTTTTTTTTTTTCACAATTCAGGTTTGTTGAATCATTGGATTACTGAGCGTGGGGTATCGCTTGGAGAGGAGGGCCTTATCCTATTTCAAGAAGTGTGAAAAAGGTTTGCTCTGCCCGATTAAGGGAGTGGTATAGTGCAATCCTTGGGTGGTGTACCTAAGGCGAGGACGTAGGCAGGTATAGCCGAACCTCATAAAAATCTCGATGTCACTCTCTTCCCTATTCTCTTTAAATTTCAGCATATATAAACTGCGTGGATGCTTATTTGAATTATTGGATATTAATTTGTTTTTGGAAATTGCAGAAACCATAAGGTAGTACGTTGATTTTATCAATGTACATTAATATATTAGTTGGTCATATATTTAAATTCAAAATACTTATTTGATATCAATATTTAAATTTTGGAAGCCTGGTTGAAATGTTTATTTTATTTCATATTGTGATTTCAAGCTCACTTCATTGATTAAATTGATATTAAAATGCTAGAATTTGAATATTGAAGTTGTGATTATTATCATCATTCATCAATAAATACTAAGTCTTGGATTGAGTGTTGATTATCAATTGTACTTGTGAAGTTGATGTGTTGTAGAGTGTAATTTCAAATTAACTCAAATTGATAAAGGGGTTAACACTTAACTAAAAGAATTTGTAAAGTCAAATAGGTTTCAAAGAAGATTCTAAAAACCCAATTCACCCCCCTCTTACGAGTACACCTTACTTTTTAATTGGTATTAGAGCGGAGTTATAGCAAATCTTAAATTAGAAGCTATATAAAGATCTCTATGGCACACCTAGGCATATCTCCCTTTGCCAAGAGTCAATCCTCAACTAGACGTCCTATCTTTTGTGGTGTTAACTACACATTTTGGAAACAAAGAATAAGAATTTATTCACAAACTATGGATTGGAAAGCATGGAAAGTTGTCACACAAGGTGACCTTATCCCTACTAAAATCGTAGATAGTAAAGAAATACCCGAAGATGAAAAAGAGATGACTGACAATGATCATAAAATGTTGCAAGTAAATTCAAGTGCTATGAATGCATTATATTGTGCTCTTGACATAAATGAATTAAATAGGGTCATAACATGTAAATTAACTAAAGAAATATGAGATAAACTAGAAATAACCTATAAAGGAACGGTTAATATTAGAGATAGTAGAATCAACATGCTCACAAGAGAGTATGAGGTCTTTAGGATGAACTCGAATTAAACCATCACTAATATGTACACTAGGTTCACTCATATAATAAACTCCCTCGATGCCTTAGGGAAAAACTACTCTACATATGAAATGATCCGAAAAATCCTTAGAAGACTTCCACCAATTTGGGAACCTAAAGCCACAGTAATTACAGAAGGAAGAAATTTCAAGAATACCTCCCTAGACTAATTAATTGGATCACTTCTCACCTATGAGGTGGCTATGAATGAAAGGAATTCTGAAAATAACAAATAAAAGAAATCAATAGCCTTTAAAGCTGTAAAAGAAAGTTCTAGTGAAGAAGAAGATGATAATGAATTAGGTGATGATGAAATAGTATTACTTACTAGGAGACTCGAAAAATTATTTAAGAAAAACAAGAAATTTGCTAAAAAGTTTAGAGGTTCAAAATCTGAAAA
Organism: Malania oleifera; assembly: GCF_029873635.1. NCBI lineage: Eukaryota > Viridiplantae > Streptophyta > Magnoliopsida > Santalales > Ximeniaceae > Malania > Malania oleifera. The sequence continues at coordinate 40,165,887 of NC_080419.1, forward strand.
AGGAGAAACAAGTAAAAAAAGAAACTAAAAATGAACCCCCTACATGTTACAATTGTAAAAAGATTGGACATATTAAACCTAATTGTCCACGGCTCAAGAAAGACAAAAAGAAGAAGAAGAAAGCTATGAAAGCTACTACATAAGACAACACAAGCTCAAGTGAATCGGAGAACGAATCAAGTGAACAAGAAGTAGCAAACATTTGTTTCATGGAAAAAAATGCTAAGGTTTGCTTTAGGACAACCCCATCAAAAGACAAATGGTACTTGGACAGTGGGTGTTCAAGGCACATGATCGGAGATAAACCAAATTCACCACACTAACGCAAAAATATAGAGGATACATCACGTTTAGCGATAATGCTAAAGGTAAAATCATTGAAAATGGAAAATGTTAGCTTTACCGTGATCCCAAGAAGGGGGTGAATTGGTATTTTTAAAATTTATCCCCTAAGTATTCCTCCTAACAACAGTATGTTCACAAACCTATGGTCAATCTAGTGCACATAACATCAGGAATTAAATAAAACAGTTTAATCAATCACAAGAGCACCAGAAGGCAGTAAAGAGGGGGTGACACGCAGATATGTTATTGAGGTTCGGCCAACTGCCTACGTCCCCGCCTTGGCTAACCAGCACAACGACTATCACAATCACTTGCTCACTTGAACGGGTGGAGCGGCACCTATACAAACTAGGTCAATTAGCACAGGGCTGACCTCAACCTTTACACCAATCCTTACCGGACTGGATTACCGCCCCCTCAGGCCACGCCTGGAATCACTCAGATATACAATCAAAAGGTACAGTATAAGGGTGTTTTTTTATGTAAAGTAGATTTGTACCCAAATGCACGCAATTACATACACCACAGATGATTTAAAATGTAAGCTCAATGTGGTCAAAATATTTCAACACTCAAATATGTTTTCTATCAGTATAATGCGTACGTGAGAGTGTCAACAAACAATCTTTGTATTTCAGTATGTTCTCAATCAAGATGCTCAAACAAAGATATCATGCATGTCTCAAATATTTCAAATAGTAGTATGTGTCGATCACTTCCACTAGTGTATATGCTCGGTTTGCAAAAGCTAAGCAATCTTTGTATTCAGCAAGTGATATGAACTTGAATAATTATTGCCACAGAGATTAGTATATCAAACACAAATATCTTTCCACAAAAATGTCAATATGAATACCACAAGATATTTGAGTAAGTTTGAAAGTATTTTGCAAGCCAAAAACAAATACAAACTTCCCAAGTTATTGCAATGAGAATGCAACACTAGGAAGTTTAACACAAGTCTTCTTAGGGTAGGCTTATTAGAAAAGCCTCCTAAGAATACTTAGGTTATGCTCTCAAAGAAAATCGATTCAAGCACTAAACAAAAGAGAGAGCAAACCTCTAAACAGTAACACTCAATACACTTACAAATGATACAGAGAGATGAAGAAGGTAAGTTTGAGTGGATTTAGAAAGAGTATGAGCAGTAGGGTGTATTTTGCTTTAAGAGAGAATTTGAATATCTTTTTGTTAATCAACTTCCTAGTTTTTCCAAATGAAGGGGTATTTATGGACATACCATGATTTTTAACCGTTGGGGACCTATTAGGAATTGTTAGAAAAGTTTAATGACATTTTAAACATTTTAACCCTGTTTAAAAATATTAACTGTGGTAAAAAATGAGGAGCAACCCGAGAGGTCCAGTCGACCAGAAAGGTTTCGGTCGACCAGATCTCTTATGGTTCGGTCGACGAGGAGGATTTTGAATTAAATGGTCGGTCGACCGAAAGTGCCTTTCCAAAGGCAATTTTTCTATTTTACCAAAGTTCGGTCGACCAGGCCAATTTGAACTAGCTGGTTCGGTCGACCAGACCACTGGGATTTTTCCCGAGGACCCTCGGTCGACCAAGTAGTTGGAATACAAAAATGGCTCGGTCGATTAGATGGTCAAACTGTTGACCAAAAAGGGTTTCGGTCAACCGGAGATTTTGAACTGCGTTGGTTCGATCGACCAGGACCTTGGTCAACAGTTGACCCAGGTCTGGTTCGGTCGACCAGGCCAAAATGAACTGTGATGGATCGGTCGACCAGGGCCTTTATCAACTATTGACCCCGGCCTGTTTTGGTCGACCAAGGCAAAATGAATTGCCTTGGCCGGTCGACCAAAAGTGCACAATGTGTGCATTTCGATCTTGTTATGCATCACACAAACCCTAATCAAGTGCCTATCAAATATAGATGCAAATATGTCTGTCCTAGGGTCATTTATGTCCAATTAACGACACCGAAAAAGTCTGGTGTCGGTCGACCGAAGGAAAAACCCTAAGGTCTTTCTACGGTCACTTTTAGTTCATATTTGGTTTAATCTTATAAAATAAATCATGCATGTATTGTGTGTGCTTATTACAAATCAAATATCCTAATTACTATTACAAATAAATTTCACTACTGAATATTATAATTGAGAACATAAATTTGTCTTCAAGCTTTGAGTTTTCACGTGCCAACAATGTATCTGCTAATATAGACCTGCACATGAACTAGATATTTATTAAATACAGGAGTATTTGTCATTATCAAAACCGAGGGTAACCTATAAGGTCAACATTCTCCCCCTTTTTGACGATGACAAATACGATTGGCAAAATATAAGGTTAAGCCCAAGAAGGCTCCCCCTCACAATATGCGTCCAATGTATTTTTAAATAAACCCATTATTTTTGCCCCTTTCCATCTCCTCCTTTTGCCAATAGCAAAAAGGGTCATTGGAACTAAAATCCTAGGTAGTGGGTAAATATTACAGTTATACAAGAAGAATTTTAGAAAGATTTAGAAAAAATTCGGCAGAGTGTCGTTTGTAATTCAGACTTTCCAAAAGACATCGTGTATAATCGTAACCTGTTTGAGTTTAAACTCCCAACAATTTATCCACAACTACTCAAACAGTTCAGTTTGGTCCAATCAAGCAAATAAAATATCAATATGAACATAAATTGGACAAATTGTGCAACATAAATGATAAACAATATAAGCATGTGATAGAAATATGAACTGTGCATACAATCAATAATTAACTTTTCACAAAGTCTCAAGCAAGAAGATAAGTCAACAATAGAATTAGTTGCTAAGACTTGAAAAGTTCCCATGAGAGAGCTTCCCCTAAAATTATGCAAGTTATAAGACATTTAAGTTTAGGAAGCTTCTCTACTATGCATTAAGCCTAATTCACGTCTAATTTGTATGAATCTATCTTCAGGTAGTGGTTTAGTGAATATATCGACTCATTGTTCATTAGTGCATACAAACTCAAGAGCCACATCTCCTTTTTGCACATGATTACGAAGAAAATGATGTCTAATCTCAATATGTTTAGTTCGTGAATGTGAGATAGGATTTTTAGAAATGTTGATTGCACTAGTATTATCACATTTAATCGGTATTGTTTCATAGTGCAATCCAAAATCCACAAGTTGTTGTTTCATGTAAAGAGTTTGTGCGCAACAACTTCCAGCTGCAATATATTCAGTTTCGACTGTGGATAAGGTTACTGAGTTTTGTTTCTTGGAGAACCAAAAAACAAAAGATTGTCCTAAGTAATGACAAGTGTCGCTAGTGCTTTTTCTATCAACCTTACTACCGACAAAGCCAGCATCAGTATAACTAACAATCTCAAAGGTAGTATGCTTAAGGTACCACAATCCTAATTCAATAGTCTCAACTAGAAACCTAAGGATTCATTTAACAACTTTTAGATGAGATTCCTTAGGAGCAGCTTGAATACTAGCACACATACATACACTAAACATAATATTAGGCCTACTAGCAGTGAGATATAGGAGACTTCCAATCATGCCACGATATAATTTTACGTCAACAAAGATTCCTTACTCATCTTTATTAAGCTTAATGGAAGAGTTCATAGGTGTGCCAAGAATTTTACAATCTTCCATATTAAATTTCTTTAGCAAGTCCCTAATGTATTTAGATAAGCATATGAAAGTTCCATGATTAGCTTGCTTAACTTGTAGACCTAAGAAGAAACTAAGTTCACCCATCATGCTCGTTTCAAACTCACTTTGCATGCATTTGGAAAACTCATTACACAACTCATCATTAGTTGCTCCAAAACTGATATCGTCCACATAGATTTGAACAAGGAGCATATCATCATTTTTGGATTTGATAAAGAGTGTAATGTCAATTTTGTCACGGGTAAACCCATTTTCTAGTAAAAACCACTAAGCTTCTCATACCAAGCTCTAGGAGTTTGTTTTAATCCATACAAGGCTTTAGCTAATCGGTAAACATGATCAGGATATTTATGATTTTCAAAATCGGGTGGTTGTTCTACGTATACCTCTTCATTTCTGTAGTCATTTAGAAAAGCGCTTTTAACATCCATTTGAAACAATTTAAATTTTTAAAAGCGGCAAAGACAAGTAACATACGAATGGCTTCTAATCTAGCAACAGGAGCATACGTTTCATCAAAGTCAATCCCTTCCTGTTGGTTATACCCTTGGACAACTAGTCTAACTTTATTCCTAGTTACTACCCCATTCTCATCTTTCTTATTTCTATATACCCATTTAGTTCCAATGATGATGTGCTCATTAGGCCTAGGAACTAAGGTCCACACTTTACTTCTTTCAAATTGATTAAACTCTTCTTGCATGGACATCACCCAAGACTCATCTTCTATGACTTCTTTAATAATTTTAGGTTCTTCTTGGGACAAGAATATTTCTCAAGGAGGATCTTATGGCTACTCCACGGGATGGTTCACCTATGATTTGATCTATAGGATGATTTCTAATGAATTTTCAATCTCTAGGCAACTCCTGATTTCCATTTTCATTATCTTCAAGTGATTTTTCAGTTGCTTCTTGATTTTCACTTGCATTGTTTTCAATTGACATTTTCTCTAAGCATTTTCTAATATTAATATCATCTTCATCATCTTTATTAGAAAATGGGTTAGACTCATCAAACACAACATGAATAGATTCAATCATAGTTAAAGTTCTTTTATTGAAAACCCTATATGCTTTACTATTAAGTGCATAGCTTAGGAAGATGCCTTCATTAGATTTAGAGTCAAATTTTCCTAGATGCTCATTATCTCAAAGCACAAAGCATTTACAACCAAACACAAGAAAATAGGAAATATTAGGCTTATGGTTGTTCCATAATTCATAAGGGATTTTATTAATTGATGGTCTAATCAACACCCTATTCATAACATAGCATGCAGTATTAATGGCCTCGGCCCAAAAATATTTAGGTAAATTATGCTCATTCAACATGGTTCTTCTCGTTTCTTTCAATGACCTATTCTTTCTTTCTACTTCACCATTTTGTTGAGGTGTCTTAGGTGTAGAGAAGTTATATGATATACCCTCTAAGTCACAATATTTTTCTATGCTTTCATTTTTGAATTTCGTGCCTCTATCACTTCTTATGTGAGTGATTTTATATCCTTTTTCATTCTAAATTCTCCTACAAAGTTTGGTGAATTATTTACATGATTCATTTTTATGTACAAGAAACAACACCCATGTGAATTTAGAAAAGTCATCCATAGTAACAAAAGCATAAGATTTACCACCAAAACTTTGCACAGAATTAGGCCCAAATAGATCTAGGTGAAGCATCTCTAAAGGTCTAATAGTAGATATGAATTTCTTTTTCTCAAAATAGATTTTATTTGCTTACCCATTTGACATGCATCATAGATTTTATCCTTTACAAAAAACATTTTAGGCAAACCTTTAACCAATTCTTTTCTAAAAAGTTTAGACAATAAATCCATGCTAGCATGTCCTAAACGCCTATGCCACAACCAACTAATTTCATTTATAGCAGAAAAACATGTTACTTCTTGTGAAACTAAATTATCAAGTGAGGTAGTATAGACATTTTCATGTCTATTAGCAATAAAAAGCATTTTCTGGTCCGTTTTATTTTCTACTATGCATTTGTCATTTTCAAACGATATTTTATATCCTATGTCACACAATTGATTTATGCTAAGTAGATTATGTTTCAGTCCATCAACCAACAAAACATTATCAATAGTAGGAGAGGAATCCTTACCAACCTTACCTACCCCGATGATGCGTCCTTTGGCATTGTCACCAAATGTCACATAGCCTCCGTCCTTGGGAACAAATGAAGTGAATTTTCCCTTGTCGCCGGTCATGTGCTGTGAACATCCACTATCTAAGTACCACTGGTCCTTAGAGGATGACGATCTTAGGCATACCTGCAGAATAAGCTAAATAACTAATGCTGGTACCCAAATTTTGTTGGGTCCACGAAGGTTAGTAGCAGGATTTCCCTTAACTACCCATACCTTCCTAATTCTAGCATGCTTATTCCTAAGTGGACAATCAAATTGAATGTGACCAATCTGTTTACATTTAAAACATTTAAATCTACACTTAGGTTTTTTAGGATGAATATGAGATTTTGACTCACGTGAAAAAATTTCCTAAGTAAAGATTATGTCGTCTAACATTTTCAATACCATTAAAACCAAGACCCTCTTTACTTAAAGAGTTTCTTTGAGCACCAAGTAATTTTTCAAGATTTTCTTTGCCCTTGGTGAATTTAAAAATAATTTTGGTGCTATCCTTCAATTTCCTCTCAAGCTCAACAATAATAGTATCTTTTTCTTTTAAAATAGAGGCATAAGAGGTTTTTGTCATATTGAACAATTTTAACCAATTTTCACATTTCTTTTTCAAATCATTATTCTCTTTTATCATTTTGCCTAACAATTTTGAAACACGAATATATTCAAATTGTAATTCTCTAAATGTAGGCATGCTGTCAGAATCACAATCATCAGATGAATAATAAGAAGACAATACCTCATCCTCATGTGCCATCAAGTACAGATTAGCGACCTCCGTGTCACTATGATCTGAATTCAAGTCGTTGCTGCTGAATTGGTCCCATGAAGTCTCAGCCTTCATGGCTTTCTTCTTTTTCTTAGCCTCTTTTTTCAATAGTGGGTAGTCGGGTTTGATGTGTCCCACCTTGTTGTAGTTATAGCATGTAGGAGTATTTGTTTTTCTTTTCTTTTGCTAGACTCTCCATTCTCATTAGTGGAGTCTCTATATTTTTCAAACGGCTTCCTGTTCTTCCTAAAAAATCTGCTTAACTTTCTGGTTAGCATAGTCATTTCATCATCAGTGTCAGACTCACTACACTCACTAGATGTGTTATTAGATGCTTTCAGTGCAATCACTTTCTTAGCCCTATTATGCTTATTAAGTCTTTCATTTATAGACAATTCATAAGTGATTAAGGAGTCTATCAATTCATCTAAGGTCATGGCCTTAAGGTCTCTACCCTCAACAATAGTCGTAGCCTTGGCTTCCCAAATAGGAGGTAAGCCTCTGAGGATCTTCTTAATCATCTCATATGTGGGATAGGTCTTTCCTAATGAATGTAGTGAGTTTATGATGTCTGTGAATCTAGTGTACATGCTCTGAATGGACTCACCTACATTCATCCTAAAGGCCTCATACTCACTGGTCAACATATCTATCCTACTATCTTTCACATCTCTAGTACCCTCATATGTGACCTCTAACTTATCCCATATTTCTTTTGCAGTAGAACATGCAATAATCCTGTTAAATTCATTTACATCAAAACTACAGTATAAAATATTCATGGCAGTGGCATTAAGACTAACAACTTTTGTATCATCATCATCATCATATTCATCCTCAGTCTTAGGAACCCTAGCTGCACCCTCACTATTCATAGGGACATAGTTTCCCTTAGAGACAATCTTTCACACCTTCAAATCAGTATTCTGAAGGTAGATGCGCATCCTCTATTTCTAAAAGGTGTAATTAACACCACAGAAAACAGAAGGTCGTGTGGAAGATGGTCCCTCAGGGAAAGGGGTCATGGAGCTATGAGTCATATGTGATCTTTTTGCAAAATAACAACTAATCTATGCTACGTGGCTCTGATACCAATTGTTAACTTTAGCGTGATCCCAAGAGGGGGGTGAATTGGTATTTTTAAAATTTATCCCCTAGGTATTCCTCCTAACAGCAGTATGTTCACAAACCTATGGTCAATCTAGTGCAAGTAACATCAGGAATTAAATAAAATAGTTTAATCAATCACAAGAGCACCAGAAGGCAGTAAAGAGGGGGGTGACACGTAGATATGTTATCGAGGTTCGGCCAACTGCCTACGTCTCTGCCTTGGCTAACCAGCACAAGGACTATCACAATAACTTGCTCACTTGAACAGGTGGAGCGGCACCTATACAAAACAGGTCAATTACCACAGGGCTGACCTCAACCTTTACACCAATCCTTACTAGGCTGAATTATCGCCCCCTCAAGCCACGCTTGGAATCACTCAGATATACAATCAAAAGGTACAGTATAAGGGTGTTTTTTTATGTAAAGTAGATTTGTACCCAAATGCACGCAATTACATACACCACAGATGATTTAAAATGTAAGCTCAATGTGGTCAAAATATTTCAACACTCAAATATGTTTTCTATCAGTATAATGCGTACGTGAGAGTGTCAACAAACAATCTTTGTATTTCAGTATGTTCTCAATCAAGATGCTCAAACAAAAATATCATGCATGTCTCAAATATTTCAAATAGTAGTATGTGTCGATCACTTCCACTAGTGTATATGCTCGGTTTGCAAAAGCTAAGCAATCTTTGTATTCAGCAAGTGATATGAACTTGAATAATTATTGCCACAGAGATTAGTATATCAAACACAAATATCTTTCCACAAAAATGTCAATATGAATACCACAAGATATTTGAGTAAGTTTGAAAGTATTTTGCAAGCTAAAAACAAATACAAACTTTCCAAGCTATTGCAATAGGAATGCAACACTAGGAAGTTTAACACAAGTCTTCTTAGGGTAGGCTTATTAGAAAAGCCTCCTAAGAATACTTAGGTTATGCTCTCAAAGAAAATCAATTCAAGCACTAAACAAAAGAGAGAGCAAACCTCTAAACAGTAACACTCAATACACTTACAAATGATACAGAGAAATGAAGAAGGTAAGTTTGAGTGGATTTAGAAAGAGTATGAGCAGTAGGGTGTATTTTGCTTTAAAAGAGAATTTGAATATCTTTTTGTTAATCAACTTCCTAATTTTTCCAAATGAAGGGATATTTATAGACATACCATGATTTTTAACCGTTGGGGACCTAGTAGGAATTGTTAGAAAAGTTTAATGACATTTTAAACATTTTAACCCTATTTAAAAATATTAACTGTGGTAAAAAAAGAGGAGCAACCCGAGAGATCCAGTCGACCAGAAAGGTTTCGGTCGACCAGATCTCTTATGGTTCGGTCGACGAGGAGGATTTTGAATTAAATGATCGGTCGACCGAAAGTGCCTTTCCTAAGGCAATTTTCCTATTTTACCGAGGTTCGGTCAACCAGGCCAATTTGAACTAGCTGGTTTGGTCAACGAGACCGCTGGGATTTTTTCCAAGGACCCTCAGTCGACCAAGTAGTTAGAGTACAAAAATGGCTCGGTCGACGAGATGGTCAAACTGTTGACCAAAGAGGGTTTCGGTCGACCGGGGATTTTGAACTGTGTTGGTTCGATCGACCAAGACCTTGGTCAACAGTTGACCCAGGTCTGGTTCAGTTAACCAGGCCAAAATGAACTGTGATGGTTCAGTCGACCGGGGCCTTGATCAACTGTTAACCCCGGCCTGTTTTGGACGACAAGGGAAAAATGAATTGTCATGGCCAGTCGACCGAAAGTGCACAATGTGTGCATTTCGGTCCTATTATGCATCACACAAACCCTAATCAAGTGCCTATTAAATATAGATGCAAATATGTGTGTCCTAGGGTCATTTATGTCTAAATAACGACACCGAAAAAGTCTGGTGTCGATCAACCGAAGGGAAAACCCTAAGGTCTTTCTACAGTCACTTTTAGTTCGTATTTGGTTTAAACTTACAAAATAAACCATGCATGTGTTGTGTGTGCTTATTACAAACCAAATATCCTAATTACTATTACAAACAAATTTCACTACTAAATATTACAATTGAGAACATAAATTTGTCTTCAAGCTTTGAGCTTTCACGTGCCAACAATGTATCTGCTAATATAGACCTGCACATTAACTAGATATTTATTAAATACAGGAGTATTTGTCATTATCAAAACCGGGCGTGACCTATAAGGTCAACAGAAAAATAGTTAAAAAACCTTCTTTGACCATTGATGATGTTCTGTTAGTAGATGGGTTGAAACATAATCTCTTAAGTATAAGTCAATTAAGTGATAAAGGATTTAACATAATTTTCAAACAAGATAAATGCATTGTTGGAAATAGAGAAAAACATAATGTTGCATTCACCGCTAAAAGAATTGATAATGTGTATTGCATAAATTTTGAAAATCTAAAATCTTAAAATATCAATGCTTAACAGCCATGAATGAAGCAAGTTGGTTATGGCATAGGAGACTAGGACATGCTAGTATGGACTTACCATCAAAATTAGTTAAAAAGAACTTAGTTAGAGGACTACCAAGCACTAAGTTTGTAAAAGATAAAATATGTGATGCTTGTCAACTAGGAAGGAAAACTAAGTCCAGCTTTAAGAAGAAGAAACATATTTCCACTAACAGGCCCTTAGAGCTTATCCAATTAGATTTATTTAGCCCTACTAGAACACAAAGTTTAGGAGGAAAGTAATATGCTTTCGTCATCATTGATGACTACTCCAGATTTACTTGGGTACTCTTCTTAGCCTCTAAAGATGAAGCTTGCAATACGTTAATAAATTTGTGTAAAAGACTTCAAAATGAAAAAGATATGGTGTTTTAAATATCAGGAGTGATCAAGGAAGAGAATTCAATAATAAAGATGTTAATGAATTCTGCAATGAGCATGGAATAAAACACAACTTTTTAGCACCAAGAACTCCACAACAAAATGGAGTTGTTGAAAGAAAGAATAGATCCCTTCAAGAAATGGCTAGGACCATGTTAAATGAATACCTAAGTATTTTGGGCTGAAGCGGTTAATACCACATGTTATGTAATGAATAGAGTTTCCTTAGGATCAACCTTAAATAAAACCCCCTATGAACTATGAAAAGCAAGAAGGCCTAACATAACCTACTTTCATGTATTTGAATGCACGTGCTTTGTATTAAATGATAAAGATACTTAGAGAAATTTGACACAAAATCAGATGAAAGAATATTTTTAGGGTATGTGTTAAATAGCAAAGCATTTAGAATCTATAATAAAAGAACGCTCACAATTATAAAGTCAACTCATGTAGCCTTTGATGAAATAAATTCATTTACACAAACAAATGATATTGAAGAAGTTAAAGATGACGCTACACAAAAACTAGAAGACTTAGAAATCCTAGAAGTGAAAAAGGAGAAAAATGAAACAACTCCAAATGACGATTCCACTGAAAATTCTAAGTTACCTAAAGAATGAAAATTTGTAAAAAATCATCCAATAGATCAAAATATAAGATAACCATCATGAGGAGTATCAACTACATCTTCATTGAAAAACCTATGTAATCATTATGCATTTCTATCCTAAGAAGAACCTAAGAACATTGAAGAAGCGTTAAGTGATGATTCATGGACAATAGCAATGCAAGAAGAATTAAATCAGTTTGAAAGAAATAAAGTGTGGAAATTAGTTCCTAGACCCAATGTTCATTCAATAATTGGAACAAGATGGATATTTAGGAATAAAAATGATGAAAATGGTTTTGTAGTAAGAAATAAGGCAAAACTCAGGGCTCAAAGATATAATCAAGAAGAAAGAATAGACTATGATGAGACTTTTGCTCCCGTGGCAAGAATGGAAGTCATAAGAATGTTTTTAGCCTATGCATCTCACAAAGAATTTAAACATTATCAAATGGATGTAAAGAGTGCATTTATAAATGGATTTATAAATAAAGAAGTTTATGTGAGACAACCTCCTGGTTTTGAGGATATAAATAAGCCTGGTCATGTATTTAGATTAACAAAAGCATTATATGGGTTAAAACAAGCTCCTAAAGTTTGGTATAAGAGGCTGAGTGGATTCCTATTGAAAATGGTTTTTCAAAAGGAAAAGCGAACAACACCTTATTCAAAAAATCTAAGAATAAAGATATGCTTATCATACAAATTTATATTGATGATACCATATTTGGTGCTACAAGCAATGATTTATGTAAGGAATTTGCAAAATGTATGCAAAACAAGTTTGAAATGAGTATGATGGAAGAGTTAAATTACTTCCTAAGATTACAAATTAAGCAAGCTAAAAATGGTACATTTATAAATCAATCAAAATTTATAAGGGACATGCTTAAGAAGTTTGACATGGAAGATAGTAAGACTATAGGAACATGTTGACTCTACGAGTCCAATTCTATTTTGATAATGACAAATCATTTAGTATTTAATATGTGCAATTGAGATTGTGAACAAGAATTATATTAAGCATGCGCAGAAGGATAATAAGTAATGGAAGCCATGAAGATTAAAGCTTACATATCTTGGCACATTCCATGGAAGTCAAAGAATACAAGAATTAAGATGCAAGCGGCAAAATTCAAGAACGTCATGGGAATGGGTACATAGAACTCATGTATTTACATTTTCATATGATTTAATTTGAGGCTCCAATCATACCTTAGAATGACTTTAGGACTTATTCATTTCATGAACATCATTAGGGGATATTCATAAACTTAGAAATATTCTTAAAACCTCAGAAAATATTTTTATAAAAGATCCAAGAAAGAGAGCAAAGAAGATTTTTAAATTAGCGAAAAAAAATTTAGAAAATGGGAATTTCGGTAGCCTTAACTCAACCTCAGTCGTCTGAAGAATTTCTTCAGGAGCCTGGAGATTAAGCTCAGTCGCATTAAGAATTAGGGTGAAAAATAGAATCTAGCGGAGGCACTTTGGTCGCCTAAACTTGTGACTTCGGTCTCCTGAAGTTGTCACTTCAGGAGCTTGAACTCCACTTCAGTCGTCTGAACTTGCGGGAAAACTTAAAAATCTAATTTTTTTAATGTGCGAACACGCAAACTATTTTTTGATCCAACGGTCAAGATCTATTCTAAATGTGAGATAACTATATATACTGAATATCTAAACGCTTGTGAGAGAGTTAAGAAAAACGAGAAGAGAAGAGAACATCTTTTTGAAAGAAAAGTGAGAAACTTGAGCTGATTGCTGCACGATTGCCTGCAATCCATTCTATATTCATTTTCCTTGGGCGAATCCACTCTAGAAAACCAAAAGGGATCTCACTCATACATCTTGATTTCAACTTAGTATTGAGGTTTGGTTAATCTATTTAGTTTTATCAAGAGATTCTCATATCAACATCTGTTTTTGAATATCTTTAGAAAAGTTTGATATTGAGTTTTCACATTTATATAAAGATTATTTTTGACAAGTTCAATACTTGAGAAAGTTTTTATTAGGTCATTGATCAAAGAGTAACATTCAAGTGTATTCTTAGTTAAAGACTTGATGTTTTGAATATTTCTAAACTATTTGGTCAGATATCCTTAGAAGTGCATAACTGTATATATATATTGAAAGATATTTTCTAAAAATCATATATTAAGTTTGTTGATCTTTGGTATTCTCATCATATAGATACTTATATATACATTAAGTCAAATATTACCAAGATCACATTGAGATTGAAATCTTGAGAGAAATATTGTTTTTGACAAAGTGTGTTTAAAATCTTTGCAATCTTCAAAGTTGTTTTTGTATTCAAAGATTTAACCTAAATTCTCTAAAGTATTGAGTTATATAAATATTTTTGGTAGATTTGATAAAAAGGGATTTGTGTGTTGAAGCATATCATTCATAAACGATTATATCGTTTCCTACATTCTAAGCTTCAAATTTCATCATATGGTAATGTATTAGGAATTTGAATTGTACTCACTAACTTTGTTTGGAAGCAATTTTGAGTGTTTTACATATTTGATTGTAATCATGGTTCGTGCTATGAACCAGGTGTGAGGAGAGAGTTGTATCTCTTGTAAGCAGCGGAGTAAGAGGGAGTTGTACCTTTTGTAAGCAATGGATTGTAAGGAAAACTCCGTCCCAATTTAAGGAGTAGAGATTATAGTGGAATCCTTGAGTGGGCTGCTCAAGGCGAAGACATAGGCCGAGTTGGCTTAACCTCATAAAAATTGCATTTGTCTTCTCTCTTCCCTTAACTCTTTACTTTCCGCACTACATTTTATTTATTCGTATTGCATGTGTATGTTGATTAACGTTACACACAATTAATTGGGTAAAAAGAACTCATTGATAAAATAATTTTAATTCTGTCATAAATCCCTGAAATTGATGTGTTAAATATACAAATACGGATTAAGTGGTAAATAGGTTCAAAGAATTTAAAATACCCAATTCACCCCTCCCCCTCTTAGGATCACACCTAAATCAACATTTGGTATCAGAGGCGGGTTTACACAGACTTAATTGTTAATTTGTAAAAAGATCCCGATAGATTATTGTGGTGTATCCACATTTGGTGTGAAACAAATCTCTACAAGACCTCCAATGTTTTATGGTGAAAATTTCACTGAGTGGAAAATGAGAATGACTATCTTTATCAAATCAATGGATTGGAGAACTTGGAGAGTAATTGCTCAAGGAAACCTAGTTCCTATGAAAATTGTTGATAATGTTGAAATTCCTAAATCTGAATATGAGCTGGATGAGAATTACATGATATTAATACAAATAAATTTCAGTGCTATGAATATTCTATTGCTTGGTTTAGATACTAATGTTTTTCATGAAATCAAGTCATGTCAAAGTGCTAAGGAGATATGGGAAGAACTCGATAGGAGATTTGGAGAGACCAAAGGAAAGAAGTCCTCTACTTGGGAAGATCCATACTCAAATGATCAGGTAGTAGAAACTTGTGACCTAGTTGTCTTAGTTAATGAAGAGGTACACTCTACTCATTCTGCTTCTTATTCAAATTTACAAAATGATTCATACAATGACTATGATACATCTTGTGATAATTCTGATAGTGAATATTATGATGAATCTGATAATGATAACATGCCATCTTATGAGGAATTACAAAAGGAATTTGCTAAGACTTATAAAATGCTAACAAAGATGACTAAAAAGAAAATTATGTTGGAAAGTGAAAATAAAGACTTAGCAAAACAACTAGAAGAGTTTCGAGAGTCTCATACTTCTTGGAAAAAAAGAAAAGATTGAAAAAGGAATTAGAAACTACGAGATTAGTAACCAAGAATGAGGCATCACTGAAAAATTTCGAATAAAAAATTAGTGTTGAAAAAGAAAATGATATGAAAATCGTGAAATTAGAAAACAAGAATGATATGATAGAAAAAGAGCTAAAAGAGTTAAGATCCAAGATCTCAAGTGATAATGCAAAAGATCTTAAAATTTCTAAACTTAAATGTAAAGCAAACAAAATGACTGACGAATTGGTAAATTTACAAGTTGTTTGCAAAGGCTTAAAGAATTTTAAAATTCAAGACCTGGAAAGAAAGATAGAGGATCAAACTAAGATCATCCACACATTTACTAAGAGAAAAGAAAATTTTGTCAAGCTCTTAGATTCTCAAAAGATGACCTTAGAAAAAGAAGATATAGGTTACAATGGAATTGAAAATAGGAGAAGAAAAAACCTATACATGAGGTATTTTGTTAAAGCATCAAAATTGTATGCTAGTACCTCCTACGGTCCGTATGCTCACACCACCTGCGTAGTTTGTAAAAATAAAGGACACATTAAATTTAATTGTCCATTTAAAAGGAAATGTGTGAAGCTCAAACAGGTTTGGCAAGTCAAAAAAAAATTATTACCAAACAAACCCCAAACAATCCTCTTTAGACTTTAGGATTGAGAATTTAGTGAAATTAGCCACACAAACAAAAGGGGGGCGTGATAACTAATAGGCTTGGGAATAGTATATGCTTAAAATGTAAAATCTTAGTTAAGAATCCTTCAAAAAAGTTAAGTTAATATGATTCCTTTAAGCAATCTATCCAATCTAACCACCTAATGCTTTTATATCGTAATGATTGGGTTAAATGTTAAAATATTGAATAGCATGCAAATCTTGATGTAGTCAAAGTGAAGGTTGAGAGATTAACTGTTAAAATATCAGGAACCTAATATCCTTGCAATGAGTAACAAAAATCATAATATTGAAGAATAAATCCACTTCCAAATTGACTAAAGTATTGTTGTTTAACGAATAATTCTTAGTGCTTAACACATGCTTAAATATTAAAATCCTAAGTTAAGCGGATCATGTCCATTGCATAAGACTGAGTCTTAGGAATAAATCATATATTAAAAATCATCTAATCTTAAACTCACTCTTGGAGCCTCAAAGGATTAAAATCAGTCATCATTCTAGCCACAGGCACTAATAATCATAAATTCCATATATATCAAGTGCTTATTAAAAGACATCCGGTTATAATCAAATCAGGGGCATTCTCTAAGGGAATCAAATTGTTTACCAAGACATTTTTAATAAATATTCCTGTTGTGCTTAAAACGTAAAAATTCTAAGTTTGATATATGATTAAGTGATATCCTCCATAAGAAATCTTTACCATACCATTCTCAGATCCGGTAAAGATTCAGCTATTATAGGCTCATACCCTTACTTAAAATTGAAGACATACTTATAAGGTACCGTCCAATAATTGGATAATCAGAAATACCCAAAGAGCAGTATTCAAAAATAAATATTCTCCCAAATTGCTCTTTGGCCTATGTAGTTGGATATAGTTGCTTCCTCGAAATATTTTGAACAATGTCTACTCATAATGAATATTCTTTTGAACTTAATGACAGTAAAATTGTTAAGATTATTTGCAAAGTCTCACTTCGCAGGCTTTCAAACTTTAAGTCAAATCTATTTAGAAGATTTTGAATATGCAAAATGGCTAAGTTATATGCGATAGGGTTCAATCTATATAATAATGCAAATGACTAGGAAACCTATGCGTTGAGATCCATAAGAAAAGAAGCAATATACGCTTGTGACCCTGAAATAAAATCGTTTATGACTTTTTGGTCCTCTAAGCTAAAGCAAGCAAAGTCGAGTATAAATCATTGAAAATATTAGAACACTTGGCTAAACTGGTGAAGAATGATTACAAGGAAAAGACATAAGAATATGATAAGTGCATAACTGAAGGGGAGCAAATTAACTTGAAAATACTATGACTCTGAAACATAAGCATAATCACATTTAGTATCATATTTTATATGTACATCTAGCATCAAATCATGAATGGTATGTTTCTTGTGTGTACATTTGATACAACATGTAAACCAGATGAGTGTTGCTTTAAAACTATACTGAACTAATCTTGTTGCATGCTTGAAAATATTTAGGGGAATTGAGCTCCATTCCTAGAGAAAAGGAATAAATAAGTCATGTGCATCATAGTATCACTTTAGTTGGTGTAAAATATTTTACAATGATTGCTTATATGGCTTCGAACTAGTAGTGAAATTATTCTTTGATAAGTATAAGCATTTCATTTCATCTATGCAAGTATTCAAATTCATAGGGGGAGCATCACAAAATTATTTACTATCTTACTATGCTTACCAACATTCTTGTGTTTAGATGTGTAGTGAACTTTCTGTAGCATGCACTCAATTATGATGATTCTATTGAATACTCTAAATGAAAAATATATTACTTTACCAAAAACTCCATGAGTTAACCATATGATCTTATTTTGAAATGCATTGATATAATAAAAATTTGTATGACTAGTCTCTCTGGTTACAATTCTTTTCGAAATGTACTTCAAGCAAATATCTATAGCAAAACTTGTTTTGAAGATCCGAAAAGGTGAGAGATATATACCAGAGTTAATTTTTGGATGAGAACTAAAGCAGGAGAGATTTTTTTTTTTAATTGTATAATCTACAATGTGTATGAGCTTAACTAAATAATACATAAGAGATACTTTTCTGAGCTAAAATAAATATAGTTGCCTAAAATTATATAATTCAAGGGGAGTAACGTCACTTAAGATGTAATCACTTGGTTTCAAATCAATCAAATGTTGGTATCGCATTAATTAACATTTGGTATCAAATCAATCAACATTTGTTCACATTTGATATAACATTAGTCCACAATTGGTATCCCATCAATAAACAGTTGATATCCTCACATGATCTTTGAAATTTATGCATGAGTAAGGGGGATAGTTGATGTCAAAAAGGGGGAGAAGAAAATTTTTTGTAAATTTGATGGTTGAACAAGTTTCAAACTTTAAGATTTCTAAGGGGAGAAGAACATAAGGTTATGTCCACTCATGTCTTATTATTATACACTTTTTTGTTGATGTCAAAAGGGGAAGAAAATTAAGGAGCAAAAATTGTAATAAGCGAAAATTTGTTGGTAAAACTAATTGTGTAAATGAGAAGATTGAGCAAAAATTATTATTGATGTTATGCAAAGGGGGATAAGGATAATAGCAAAAATGTTGGCAAAAATAATTGTGTAAAGGGGAGAAAATTCAGGCTATAGAAGAAGAATCAGGATAAACAACTTGTGTATGAACATGAGTATATTTCATTTGGAATCAGACTAAACACTTTGTGTATGAACATTAGCATATTGTCATTTATTGAATATTTGATGCATTAATTGAGGGGGAGTCTTGTTAGGCCTAACCCATTATATATTTTTGCTCATGCATTTATCATCATCAAAAAGGGGGAGATTATTGACTCTACGAGTCCAATCTTGTTTCGATAACGACAAATCATTTGATATTTAATATGTGCAATTGAGATTGTGAACAGGAATTATATTAAGCTTACATGGAAGGATAACAAGTAATGGAAGCCATGAAGATTAAAGCTTACATATCTTGGCACATTCCATAGAACTCAAAGAATACGAGAATCAAGATGTAAAAAATTCAAGAACGTCATGGGAATGAGTACTTAGAACTCATGTATTTACATTTTCATATGATTTAATTTGAGACTCAAATCATACCTTAGAATGACTTTAGGACTCATGCATTTCATGAACATCATTAGGGGACATTCATAAACTTATAAATATTCTTAAAACCCTGGAAAATATTTTTATAAAAGATCCAAAAAAGAGAGCAAAGCAGATTTTTAAAATAGAGAAGAAAAATTCAGAAAATGAGAACTTCAGTAACCTCAACTCAACCTCAGTCGCCTAAAGAATTAAGGTAAAAAAAAAAATCTGGCCGAGACACTTTGGTATTCTCATTATATAGATACTTATATATATATATCAAGTCAAATATTACCAAGATCACATTGAGATTGAAATCTTGAGAGAAATATTGTTTTTAACAAAGTGTGTTTAAAATCTTTGCAATCTTCAAAATTGTTTTTGTATTCAAAGATTTAACCTAAATTTTCCAAAGTATTGAGTTATATAAATATTTTTTTGAAGATTTGATAAAAATAGATTTGTGTGTTGAAACATATCATTCATAAACGATTGTATCGTTTCATGCATTTTGAGCTTCAAATTTCATCATATGGTAATGTATTAGGAATTTGAATTGTACTAACTAGCTTTGTTTGGAAGTAATTTTGAGTGTTTTACATATTTGATTGTAATCACGGTTCGGGCTGTGAACTAGGTGTAAGGAGAGAGTTGTATTTCTTGTAAGTAGCGGAGTGGGAGGGAGTTGTACCTCTTGTAAGCAGCGGATTATAAGGGAAGCTCTATCCCAATTTAAGGAGCAGGAATTATAGTGGAATTCTTGAGTGGGTTACTCAAGGCGAGGACGTAGGCCGAGTTGGCTGAATCTCATAAAAATTGTGTTTGTCTTCTTTTTTCCCTTAACTCTTTACTTTTCGCACAACATTTTATTTATTCGTATTGCATGTGTATGTTGATTAACATTACACACAACTAATTGGGTAAAAAGAACTCATTGATAAAATAGTTTTAATTCTGTCATAAATCCCTAAAATTGATGTGTTAAATATATAAATAGGGATTAAGTGGTAAATAGGTTCAAAGAATTTAAAATACCCAATTCACCCCCCCCCCCTTGGGATTGCACCAAAACTAACACTTGCTCATGATATGATGAGGGTTCAACAATCGGATTGCATTCTACCTCACATTGGCCCTTAGGGTTCACTAGAGGTTGACTTGGCAACTTACCATCATCTCTCCTACTCAAAGAGGTAGCTAGTTGCCCCATGGTGGCTTGTAGTTTGGTAATGGACTGAGAGTGAGAATGAAGTAATTGCCGATCTACTTGGTGATCAGCCTCAATGCCTTTGAAGGCTTTCAATACCATCTCCTGAAAAGAATCATATTTAGGTTGAGAAGGAGATGGTTGCTGAAAAGATGATGGTCTAGGGGCAAACATGGGAAGATTTTTAGAGTTTTGGTAAAGGCGAGGATGTGGTCCAGTGGGTGATTGCTGAGGTTTTTGAGCTTAAATATTCAAAACTTGTGGCCTCCAGAAGAAGTTAGGATGCTTATTCCACCCAAGATTGTACGTGTTTGAATCGGGGTCATTGGACAGCCTATTGTACCAATTATGGATAACCTTAACTTCAATCTGCACAAACTCACACGGGGGAGGCGCACGGGGGCAAATATAACAAGTGTGTGAAGGATCTAAACAAATGGCACACACCTCTGCACATGCCACAGACTATGGTTGCTATCCTAAAGACAAGAACTGGTCTAACTTTTTTACTATGGTGTGCAATGTGGGCGCAAGGTCATGACCGATGACTAACTCATAAACTCCCTTAGGATTGTAAGAGAAAGGTTGGAATGGTTTACGAACAGCAACATCATGCTGCTGAGAATTCTTGGCGAGGTTCTCAAAAAGAACCCAGACCTTATTCATCATTTACTAAACAAGATGGGAATCCACTCCATAGTTTCTCCACCTTGAGGAGGAGTATTAAAGGAACTAAAGACACAAGCCCTTGATTTTTAGGAAAGAATCCAAAAAATAGCAAGTTGTTTTTCTGGAACTGATTTTGCAGCTTGCTGATTTTATGGAGCTAATTGTTTTCTTTTGTTTTAACTTTTGTATATATATAGAAGTCATCTTGTAGAATGGAATTCAATCAATAAGAATTCATTGGTAACCAAATTGGTTGCCAACATCATTATGCATACACACATTCAAATTTTTTTTTTCCCTTTTTAATAACAAAAGAAATTTATAAAGAAAGAAAAAAGAAATAGAAAATACAACTTAGGAGAGGCTAAGATACCCTCACAACTAAAAATTAAAAAAAAGTATAAAAAAACCAAAAAATAAAAATAAAAATCTTACAAACTCTGAATAAGAAAACCACTCTTCAAGTCCTTCCCATCACAATTGACAGGACTCTGTACAATTCACACTGACCTACCTTCATTTTTCTTTTGGTACTATCCAAATGAACTTCATTGCCTCTAGGATCAACCAAGCTCAGATCAATCTTATCCAATAACTATTGAGCTTCTACATTCTTCACACTAACCTCCTATACAAGGGATGGGAGAATCCTGACCCCACATTGATCACTTCCTAGAAAATTGCCCAAGTGTCCCTCCTTAAATATATAAGCACCCTTGAAACCTTCTAGCAAAGGGTGCTGCATTTAAGAAAATACCCAAGAAACTTAGAAGAAACAGGGCGTTGATCAAATTGATGTTGAATTCATCCAACAATAATCCACTAGCACAAGCAAACTCATTGTCATTGTCTAAAATGTCGCCCCATTTGCTTTCCTCTTCAATCTTTTCTTTTTTCTTTTTCTCTTTTTTTTCGCCCGGGGGGGGGGGGTGGAATCTATTAGAAGAGATAAGAATGTACAACAAAATATTAAAAAAATGTAAAGAAAAGAAAAACCTGGAGCATAAGAAAAATCAAATGGATTTTTCCTAAGTCCTTCTCTAAGACTGATTGAGATCAATATTGAGATTCTTCAATAAACAAAATTTCCTAAAGAATCTCTTTCAAAAATTTGCATCCCTTTGGTTTGAGGTTAATCAATTATTAAAAAGAAATCCCTTTGTCCTCTGAACAATGCTGATATACCTTCATATCCTCTGCCTGTACATCCCTTTACATCCATGCCACCCCCAGATGAATGAACCACCTCTGAACGCAATCCACTACATATTCAATTCTAGCCCTGCCCTTCAACAGGAAGCTGCTGCTCCATGTGAATTCTTCCACCCTTGTGAAAAATTAAAGGAAGAAGAATATATATATAACTCTATTCAAATTTTTTTTTTTTTTACAACAATTTACAGCCCCTATTTATATTTGTGATTGGGGAACAATGGAATAAATACAAAATTAATCCTAAATTAATTTCCACGCTCCTAGAATAAATACAAAATTAATCCTAAATTAATTTTCACGCTCCTTTCTATAATAAGGAGATTTGCTGACTTTTCTCAAATGGAAATATCACGTAATTGGGGTCTCATGTTTGCTCCTTGATTTGTGGTCTTCCTCAACAATCCCCCTCAAATTGGTGTGGATATTTATAACACCCAACTTGCTGAGTATGTAGTTAAATTGTGCAACTCCAAGAGCTTTGGTAAATAAATCAGTGGGTTGCTGGCTTGTGTGCATATGGATTGTTTGAATGATCCCATTTTGGAGTTTTTCTCGAACTACATGACAATCTATCGCGATATGCTCGGTTCGTTCATGAAACACTAGATTTGAGGCTATATGTATAGTAACTTTGTTATCACAGTACAATCTGACTGGTTGAGAATATGTCACTACAAGATCTGAGAGTAAAGATTTTAACCAAGTGACCTCACAACATGTAGAGGTCATAAATCTATACTCTACTACAGCTACGAAGCGAGAGACCGTTGTTTGCTTCTTGGTCTTCCAGGAAATGAGTAATTTTCCAAGCAGGATGCAATACCCGGTGACTGATTGTCTAGTGTCCCTGCAACGTGCCCAATCTACATCACAATATGCATAGAGTTGAATTTCACTAGAAGCCGACAAGAAAATCCCCTAGCCTGGAGATTTCTTAATGTACTGCAAGATTCTGTGTGCTGCATCCAAGTGTGGTATACGTGGCTTGTCCATAAACTAACTTAATACGTGTATTGAATAGGCTAAGTCTGGTCTTGTGACAGTCAAATAAATCAGTCTTCCAACAAGTCATCTATATGATGAAGGATTTGTAATGAGTTCACCTTCACTCTCGCTGAGTGCAAGGTTTTGTTCCATGGGAAAGTTGCTAGGCTTAGCTCCAAAAAAGCCAGCGTCTTCCAATATCTCAAGGACATACTTCCTCTAGGACAGAAATATTCCCTTGGCTGAACGAGCCACTTCAATTCCCAAGAAATACTTGAAAATTCCCAGATCTTTGAGCTTGAAATGATCACTTAGAAATTTTTTGACCGCATTGATTTGCTCCAAATTGTTTCCTACAACGATAATATCATCCACATATACTAAAATGGCTGTGAAATTGTTCTTGTGGGATCAAATGAAAAGTGAGTAATCTGCCTTGGACTGTGAATATCTTGCATTAATAAGGGTGGATGAGAGCTTGGCATACCATTGCCTCGAGGCTTGTTTAAGGCCATAGAGAGACTTAATGAGCTTGCATACTCTAGTCTCCCCCTTTCATCCGAATCTCGGTGGAAGCAGCATGTATACTTCTTCTTCTAGATCTCCATAGAGGAAAGCGTTGTTGACATCAAGCTGATGAAAATGCCAGTTATGAAGGGAAGCAAGTGCCAGAATGGTGCGAACGGTGGTCATCTTGGCGACTAGAGCAAATGTCTCGATGTAGTCAATGCCTTTTTGTTGACTGTAACCCTTGGCAACGAGGTGAGTCTTGTATCGTTCGATGGATCCATCTGGATTGTATTTGATCTTATAGACCTATTTACATCCAATAGGCTTCTTACATGGAGGGAGAGGAGTGAGGATCCAGGTATTGTTGAGCTTAAGAGCATAAATCTCAACACGCATAACAGTACGCTAGTTTGGATCGGTCATGGCCTGCAAGAAAGATTGTGGTTCTTTGGCAAGAGAGAAAGTCGTGGTGAAGGCACAGTGAATAGGAGATAAGCGGCAATAAGAAAGGTAATCAGTGAGAGGATAAAGAGTACCTGATGAACGAACCAGCGCAGAGTCAAATGATTGAGTGGGCGGTCGAGATGGTAGAACCTGTTCAACATGAAAATCCTTCAAGTATGTCGGTAGCTTAGTGGGACGACTAGATCGTTAGGTCACTGGAGAAGGAGATGTTGATGGTGATGGTGATCGTGACGGAATAAAAGGTGTTGATGGTGATGGTGACGGAATAGGAGACAGGTCATCTAGAATATGATCAAGGGAAAATACAAGACAAGGTAGGACAGGTTCTGTAGGTTCAGGTTTAGAAGAGGCAAAAGAAAAAATATCTTCATGAAAAATGACATCTCAGGAAACAAAGACTTTGTGTGTGCTAAGATTATAGAGCCGGTGCCCCTTTTGACCATTCGGGTAACCAAGGAAGACACATTGGATGGGTCGTGGGTCAAATTTGGTTGGGTTCTAAGAGTGAGTAGAAGCAAAACACAAGCATCCAAATACTTTCAGGTGAGTATATGTGGGTTTGACAACATGCAATTTTTCATAAGGAGATAAACCACCCAAAACAGGAGAAGGTGTGCGGTTAATGAGATAGATAGCAGTAAGAATAGCAACCCCCTAGAAGTGTGTAGGCATATGTGCTTGAAAGAGTAAGGAGCGGGCAACATTGAGGAGATGATGATGTTTGCGTTCAACCACTCCGTTTTGTTAAGGAGTGGAGACACAACTGATTTGGTGGACAATACCCTTGGGTGCATAAAATGTGGGCATGTGAAACTCTGGCCCATTATCACTTCGTATGATTTTGATGGTGGTAAAGAATTGGTTTTCAACTAGATGAATGAAAGATTGCAAGAGAGAACGGGTGTCAGATTTGTGGTGCATTAAATAGACCCAAGTACTACGGGTAAAATCATCGATAATATGTGAGAAAATAACGTGCACCAATAATAGAAGGGGTGCGATAAGCCCCCCAAATGTCAACATGTAGTAATTCAAAAGGTTTATGGGAAGAAATAGAACAAGTTGGAAATGGAGCACGAGTCTGTTTAGCCAATGAGCAAATTAGACACGATTGCAAATCAGAATTACAAATTTATGGTTCTTTGTCGGAAAGAAAAGACAATTTTTTATTGGACAAATGTCCTAAACATTGATGCCAAATATGAGAAGTCGAAGTGGAGGTGGCCACCTGACAACAAACTTTTCTGGTGTTTGCAAAGTGGTAAAGGTCGTCCCGCTCAATTCCCATCCCAATTATCTTCATCGAGCACAGGTTCTGAATAAAATAGAAATCAAAAGAGAAGATAATGAGACAATGGTGTATTTTGCATAACTTACGAACGGAAATTAGGTTGAAATGAAAGGTTGAGACACAAAGAACATTATTTAAAGAGAGAGTAGGAGAGAATCGAACTGATCTAATATGAGTAACGGTGGCATGGGAGCCATTCGATAATTGAACTATCCAACCATGGACTGGAAAAGATTGAGTCAGAATAGTGGGTGTGTAAACCATATGGTCCATTGCACCACTATCAAGAATCCATAGATGTTCTCTTTTGGGCGTACCTGCCAATGAAGAGTCGACATTACCTACTTGGTGTGCCATGGATTGCGGAGGGGTGGAATTGTTGAGAATAGCCAAGAGGTTTTTTTATTTTTTTTTTATTGAAAGAATTGATTCTCCACTCAGTTAAATATTTAAAATATTAATTTGCCTTGATCCTTTGGACGAATTGATTCTCCACTCAGTTGAATATTTCAAATATTTAAAATATTGATTTGCCTTGATCCATAAAGCTGTCAGTGGGTCACTTTGGAATTGCTCTTCAAAATTGAGTGGAACTAATGGTGAGATTCAGAACCCACTTTTGACGTGGGTTGGCTAGGCGCAAATCTATAGCTGTGAAAAGGAGGTCGTCTTCAACCTCTGATTCAGATGAACTAACGTGTTCTCTGCCTTGTTGAAGATGATGACGTAAACGATCAGGAGATGACGTCGAATCGGACGGTAGATCTGAAGGCGCAGATTTGAAAGAACAACAAGCTGATCGAGGAAGACGACATCAGAAAGTTGACGGAGATGCCGATGACAATGTCAAAGACTTCAGCGAAGAACAACAATAGAGACAACGACGTCGAAGGTTGTTGATGGCAGAGACGAAGATCAGATAGGCAGCGAAGGAGTGACGGTTCCTTCGTTGTCGTCAATGGCGGAGCTAGTGGTGAGCCCACCGGACAATCGGAGCAAAGGTTTGACGAAACAGCTCTGATACCATGTGAAAATTAAATGAAGAAGAATATATATATATATATATATATATATATATATATAGATATATATAAAAAAAGTTATGTTCAAAATTATATTTTTTTTACAACAATTTTCAACCCCTATTTATACTTGTAATTGGGGAACAATGGAATAAATGCAAAATTAATCTTAAATTAATTTTCATGCTCCTTTCTATAATAAGGAGATTCGTTAACTTTTCTCAAACGAGAATATCACTTAATTGGGTCTCATGTTTGCTCCTTGATTTGTGTTCTTCCTCAATAACCCTTATTCTCCTAAATAGGAAGCCCTTTC
Source organism: Malania oleifera (assembly GCF_029873635.1). NCBI lineage: Eukaryota > Viridiplantae > Streptophyta > Magnoliopsida > Santalales > Ximeniaceae > Malania > Malania oleifera. Next base: position 40,192,644 of record NC_080419.1, read on the forward strand.
ACCAACAAAACAGCAGAAGAAGTATCTCCAGCTAACCCACTACCATTACCTCCTTTTCCTTCTGTGAGTGATATCTTCACGCCATTAGAAGCCTTCTGCTTAGATCCTTAGGGCTTTGAGCCCCCCTCCTGACGAGCATTCCTCTGAACCTCCTCGCCGACCTCCCCTTTGCCACACTCATTTGCCTTGGCTTGAGATTCCTCAGCCAACACATCCCAAATAAACCGTTGCCACTCCTCTCCTTCAGCCCCAACAGGAACAGAAAAAAAAAAAACAAAAATCCCCCTTCCATCCCAACCCTACCTCCAAGAACTTCCCCATCTTCACCGAAGGAACAGAAAGCGAATACCTGATAGTTCCTACCCTCATGCTTCAAAAACCTCTTCCTAATCCCCCCAAAACCAACAACGTCCCCTCTCGAAACCAATTGACTGACGACAAAAACAACCTAACTCATTGGTTTCACTTAGGGTTATGCGCGAGCACGAAAAGAAATTCACTCTTAGCCATGGACTGACGATCTTTTGCAATCTCTTTCTTTCATGGTCCCCAATTGTCATGCCTATGGTCTCCAATGACGATAGGGAGAAAGGAGGGGGAGGTTTCATGAGACGTCATCTGGAGAGGAAAAAAAATAGTTCAAATATTAAATTTAAAAATCAACTCACATAATTTCTATCTATTTTAATTCTGTAATGATTCATTATTTAGCTAGATAAACCTCTGTTTACCAGTTCTAACCTTCACGAGCAAAAGGAAACCCTTCCCTACAGTATTCATGTCTCCTTAGATGAGATAGATCCCTAACCAAAGCAACTAATCATGTAAAAGTACGGCTTCTGGATCCTTCCTGCATGAATAAATATTGAAAGGTAATGGAATTCAAAGAAAATTCATATTTACTAAAAGAATCATCCCAATGCCATGTTTACTGAACTTTTCTTGCACAATCCAAGCTTTACGACTTGGAAAACCAATCATGCTGTACATTTCTTGAAAAGACTTTCCAAATCTCACTCTGACAACTTGATGTATTTCATTGCATCCCACTATAACTAGCCAGGGATCTAAATAAGGACGATTTTAATCTGAAAGTGAATCTTTTGGATCCTAGTAATTCGTCATTAGAGAGAGAGAGAGAGAGAGAGAAAGGAATTGGGAATTTATCTGACTATGAAATCTGTTATCTAAGACATAAAAGAAATGCAACCACAAGAATATTTGAAGAATATTATGAAAAACAAAATGTAAAACCATATATTTTTCAGACCAGAAAAAACCCAGTTGCTAGGGTTCTACTCAAACAATGTTATAAGTTTCATTTCATATTTCTCCGCAACAAAAAAAAAAAAAAAATCTAAACATCCATATCTATGAAATCAGTGTTATTTCCACTACAGCTGATGAATTTTATTGAAAGACTACTTTTTTTAAGATTTATTTAAAAAGATGAATATAAGCTGACAATTCATTAAGTCACTCGAGGCACGTTAGCGTGGCAATTTGCATACTCCACCCAAAGGGTTGAAGGGAGATGTGCATCAAGAAGTTGGCTATGTGAAGCTTAATACTCTTCCTCAGGGCTAAAAAATAAGGGAATCCCAAAAGACACAGCAGCTCCAACTAACATCCACGTGTAAGCAAGATATAAATTATTTGAAATTAATTCAATGAACAATTCATGAGGAATCCCAAAAGACCCAGCAGCTCCAACTAACATCCAAGAATCCCAAAAGACCCAACAGCTCCAAATAACATCCGCGTGTAACCAAGATATAAATTATTTGAAATTAATTCAATGAACAATTCATGAGGCTAAGGAATTAAGATCAAACAAACCTGAATAAAGACACTTCATGCAATTGAAGCACACTCTCAAGGGTAGGCGTGATTGATCTCTGACCATCAGATGTCAAAAATTTATCTGGAGCACCACATAACTACAAGCGCAATCCAAATCAATTGTCCTTAGGTTCCACAAAATATTCCCACAATCCATTGATACCAGGAGGTCTATGTCAAATTTTCAAAATCAGGCGAATAACCAGCTCCCTTCATTGTCATTATGAGGTTGCGCAGCATATCATAAATTGAAGAATAACATGGATGTGCGTCATCAGCAACATAGAAACAGTGAGTTGTGCTATTGATGCTAACCCAACTGCAGCCAGGTAACTTCCGCAATCTTCTTTTTTTCATCTGTCCTCTTACTTCGGCCACAACATCCCATCTCTTGGAGGAAGCATACACGTTTGAAAGTGAAACATAATTTGAGGGATTATCAGGTTCTAACTGAACCAGGAACCTGTAAGCTAAATCTTGCATCTTGAAATTCCCATGAATCAGAGATGCACTGACAAGAGCCCCCCAAGCAGTGGGACCAGGTTCTACAGGCATTGTTTTGATAAAATCTAGTGCTCGTTCAAGCTGTCCTGATCGACCTAACATATCAACTACACAAGCACAAATCTCCAATGTAGGTTCAATCCCATAATCATTTATTGCAGAGCAGTAGATATTGAGACCTTCATTTACCATTCCAGACCTACCACAAGCTGAAAGAACCCCTACTATTGTTATCTTGTCCGGTCCAATCCCATGCCTAAGCATCTTTTCATACAAGCAAATGGCTTCATGACCACTCCCATGTAATCCATATCCAGTAATCATTGAACTCCAAGAAATTACATCTTTACAAAGAGAACCATCCTCAAAAACTCGTCTTGCACAATCTAATCTCCCACACTTGGAATACATATCAATTAGAGCATTACATAAGGATACTTCATGATTAAATTCCTTTCTAATGGCAAATCCATGTATTTGTCTTCCACCCATTAGCCCACCAAACGCACTACAAGCAGGGAGCATACTTAGAACTGATACTCTATTGGGCTCAATTCCATCTGTCTTCTGCATCTCTTGAAAAAGAATCAGGGCTTCATCTGAAGCTCCACACTGCACATAACCGTTGATCATTGCTGTCCAAGCAAATATATTCCTGAATTTCATCCGGTCAAAAACTCGTCTTCCCATAATGACCTTATTATTCCGCGAATACATATCTATCAAACAACATCCTAAATGAACATTTGAAACCGAATCCAAATCCAATTCATTCTTTAGAATACAGCAATGAAGCTCCCTTCCATAATCCCATTTCCCAGTATCGCCATCACACAAGGGAAGAAGACTAGAAACCGTATAAGAATCAGGTTTCATACCTTCAATTTGCATATCTTTAACAAGTTTCCACACATATCCGTCATCAATACACTCCTCTGACATTGCACACCCCGCAATTATAGCATTCCAAGAACCCGAATTTCTCTGAGGCATTTCATCGAACAACTTTCTCAATTCGCTAAATTCCCCACATTTATAGTACATAGACATTATAGAATTTGAAACAACAGCGTCTGAAACGAACCCGATTCGTATACTCCTGCCGTGAATCGATTTCCCAGCCACGACGTCCACAAGCTCACCAGATATTTTTGTCATGGTGGCAAGAGTGAAATCATCAGGCAATTCCTGACCCCAGCACATTTGATTAAAAAGATTAAAAGCCTCTGCATACCCACGATTTTTCGCATACCCACTGATCAATGAATTCCACAGGTACACATTTTTTTGTCGAATTGAGCAGAAAACGAGTCGTGCATCGCCTGTGTCGTTGCATGTAGCATAAGCAGAAATAAGTTTTGTGGCAATAAAAACATTTTGGTCGAACCCATGAGACAGAACTCGAGCATGGGATTGTTCGGTGAGTTTCAGACACTGACGGTCGATAGCGAGCTGCAGACGTTGGAGAAGATGCAGAGATGGGTCGAGCAGAGCAGCACAAGTATAACGACGAAAGCTTGATCGGGTAAATGTGTTGCGTCCTGCGAACAGGATCATCAATTGCGCGAGTCGCGTTGAGCTTTTCGGCGACTCTGCAAGGAAAAACAAGCCGTTTACGTGTTTCCGGAAAACGAGGTGGCCCTTGAACGGCCTTCGGGCCTTTCCTTCCGGGTAAGAAAATCACGTTATTGAGTAGGTTTTTCTTCATATTTTTATATTCAAGATTTGTTGGTTTCGGAGAAAATCATAATATTGAGAAATTAAATTTCAATTTATGGTCTGGTTTATAGAAATTGTGTTTTAGAAATGATTTTATTGAAAATAATCCGCTTATATGATATCTTTATTTGTTGTATGTTGAATATTACATGATGTGATTAATATTATTGTTGATTAAACATTTATGATTATGTATATTTTGTTACTTAATTTAAAATTATTTATGTTTTTAAATAAGTTGTGCAATTTTAAAAAAATAATCATCAAGCAATTGTTATGTTGTGGGTTTAGGTGACGTGGATAATAGCTTAAAGGTGAAGACGCTGATCCATAGATTTGATGCCGCACCAAGAAGGTTCGAAGAGTTCGTTGGTGACTGGAGTTCTTATGTAATAAAAAAAAAAAAATTATTAACTAGTCTAAAAGTAATGTTATGCCGGATTATAACGAATTTGTTTATATTTACTGGTAAATTCAATATTATGTCTTCGGGGGATTATGACTAGTTTGTTCATTATATTAAATTTATTAAACATGCAATGTCATGTTATATTGGTATGAATTACTTAATAAGTCATTTTATTCAAATGCTTCAACAAGATTATGGGAAGATTATGGCATGGTATGAATATATTTTTTTAGCTTGTTTCATGAATATGCTATAAGGAGGGCAAACAGGTAGCACACAAAGTTTAAGTCAAATTGTTAATAAGTGAAACTCATTGTAACGGCAGAATAAACGATCAACTTGAAAGGTGCTTTTCTAGAATTATATTTTTGAGAACTATTTAAGTAAATTTTAAAAAACAATTTAAGATAACTTTTTCGCCACTTATAAGGGACACTATTTATAGGAAGGGTAAATTTTATAAATACAAAAAAATATATTGGCTATTTTATAATTTAAAAAATACATTAGAAGATAATCATATATTATTTTATTGTGTATTATAATATATCAATTATTAATAAAAACATAATTAAATTCTAGAATGAAGAAGAAGAACCATCAATTAATTTAAATTAATATTAAAAATTAAAAATTAAAAATTATTGATACAATTGGTATAATCCCAAGAGAGAGGGTGAATTAGGTGTTAAAATTTCTCCTTTGTTAAGTATGTTCAATAAGAGGCAACAGGCAGTATTATACAAACCTAAGATCTTTATAATCAACTACAAACCCAACAATATATAACTAAGAAAATATTTAAACACAAATAGCAGTCTCAGTATTTCCCAATTAGTCTCAAATCCTACAAAATAGTAATGTATGCAAATAATCAAGACAATATAATTAAACATACATGAGAAAAAATTAAAATGCATAGAGAAAATAGTGACACAGATATTTGTTATCGAGATTTGACCAATACTGCCTATGTCCCCGCCTCAAGCTAACAAGTAAGAGGATTCTACTCAGAACTCAGTTAACGGATGGAGCATCACCAATTACAACCTCCTCTCCTTACTGCGCGAGGAATACCCTAGGTCACATTACAGAGCTGACCCTGACCTAACCACACTTTATAGGACGGTGCACCTAGTTCTCCTAACCGAGTCTAAACCAATCCAGAACTTTCTTAACCGGGTCTGAGTCAATCCGGTGACTTTTCACAGGACAAGTATCTCTCTTCAGGGCACGCCTGAAATACAACGATGTATAAAAATATTTTGTACAAAGAGATACTTCTTAAAAAGCATATGTGTACACAATAAAGCTTAAAATGCACTTATGTATGATATGAGATAAGCTCAAGTGAGAGTGTGTATTTTTCTCAATATAATCTTTGAATAAAGTTTATATGATGAGTATTCAAAGATTTAAACTCAAACAATATTTTTCTCCAAAAATATTTTTCAAATAAAGTGTAGGAGAACCTAGGATTTTTGTTTTCAAACAATCTTTTGCAAAAATGACTATATGTGATTTTTGATGTATAATGAAATATGCAATAAAATTTTCAAAGATGCATGTGTAACTAATATTTTCTCCAAAAATGATTTTGCAATCAAGAGAACTTGGAGAAGTTAGGATTTAAGCTCAAAAATATTTTTGCAAACAAAAATCTAGTGAGCTTTTGAATCTTACAATAGATGTGCAAAGATTCACAAGCTTAAGTAAAGTTTTCTCCAACAAATATTTATCAAGATGAAATGAGTGGAGAAAACTGTAGATTTACTCTCTAAATGATTTTCTAAAATGAAGTAATGAATGAGAGTAAATGCTTGAGATGTTAAAAATGAATGTTCAAAATAAATGCCCTAATGAATGTTCTCTTGAAAGATTTTCAAAAATAATAAGAGTAGGAGAACAAGAATGAATAAATTTCAAAAAAAAAAATTTAGAGAATTTTCTCACTAGTCTCTCATCTTAAAAATAAGTTATGAGGGGGTATATATAGAGTCTGGAAAAATTTTGACCGTTAGGGACATAAGGGGAATAATTAAAATTATTTAATGAAAAATCTAAGTCTTAATTAGTGCTAAAAATAAAGTCAACCTAAGAGGATCAGTCGACTAATGAATCAGTCGACTGTCCTTAACAAATTTTGAATTTTCACACTAAGGTTGGTCAGCTAAGTAAAGTGTGGGTCGACCAGCTGAAGGCGATTTCTAAACCTTCATAGGTTTGTTCAGCTGAGGATCAAGGTTGGTCAGCTGGGCAATTTAAGTTCAAAAAATGGGCCAATCGGCCGAGGTTGGTCAACTGAGACATATTTTAACATGCCAAGGTCGGTCGACTAAGGTCGCTTTTAAACTCAATTTTAGCCCTAATTTTGACATCAAATTCATTTTAAAACCTTTGTAAGATCTCATCCTTTTAGGAAAAAGGTTTTTCATGAAGGTTTTGGGTGCCCTATTGTAACGACCCGAAGAATAATGGTATTTAAATAATAAAAAGAAATGGAAATGGAAACCAGAAACAAAAGGAAGTAGTCGACTTCATCGACGAACACAGGGGATTCGTCGACGAGGGTATAAGAGGACCTTGTCGACAAAGGCAAGATTCATCGGCGAGGAAATACCGAGAGAGATTTTAGGCAGTCTGAATTTCGTCGACGAGGAGTGGGTTTCGTCGACGAAATTATTAAAGAACTCATCGACGAGATGACATGGCTCGTCAACAAATCTAGACCTATAAATAGTGAAAAACTCAGATTTTGATGGAAATCTTGTGCCGAAACCCTCTCTCTCTCTCATCCTTCGGTTCTTCCCCCTTCCCTCTTCGATTTCGGGCCGAATTTCCACCGATTCGACGATCTGAACCACCACGACGCTCTTGGGAAAGTTTTCTGCAAGTCTGCCGGAGTGGATTGTCGATAGGGCTAAGGTGGAAACCATCCTAAATCCAGGGTAAGACTTTCTACTCAGTATTTGGTTTTTTGACAGTTGTAGGAAGTGATATACGTGTAGAAATATTGAATTTTAGTTCTGGGGAATGTTGTTTTCAAGGTGTTGAACGGGGAACCCTGCGGGTGCAGGACAAATTTTCTTATGGGCTTTTTAACAATCAAGTAAGGGGATAAACTAAGTTAGTTCTTTTTAAATGTATGTATATATAGCATTTGATTTCAAGAAAGTAAATATGTTTATATATATGATTTATATTTGAGAAAATACTGTTGAAAATGATGGTATGTTAAATATGCAGAAAACCTGTTAGTATGGCATTAGTAGAGATTGTTATGAAATACTGTTTTCTGGGAATGTGTTAATGATACGGATTTTTATACTGGAAAACTGGCGTACGAGCCGAGATTTTTATATGTTTTTCTAGCGTATGGGTTGTGCTATGTATATGATTTTCCAGCATATAGCTTGAGCTATGGATATATTTTGTCAGCGTATGAGTCATGTTATGGATGTGATTTATCAACGTACGGGCTGAGCTATGTATATGATTTGCTGGTGTACGGGCTGAGCTATAGATGTGATTTGCCAGCATATGGGCTGTGCTATGATATGATTTACCGGTGTACGAGCCGAGCTATGATAAAATGTGTAATACCTGCGTATGGGCCGATGATTTTCATGATATACGTATACATGTAAAATGATATAATTGATTTGATAATTAATGATATGAGATATCCATGCATCACAATTTCAGTATATGTTATATGATATCAGAACCTGGTTGGCTTGGTTTAGGCTAGCACTTGCACAGTACCATTGCTATGTGTCCATGGTCTTCGTGATCATGATATTTGTGTTAACGCCGCTGTACGGAGTGGTGTGAGATTGGATGGTCAATGTGGTTTTTAAGAAGTGTGTGAGCGCCCTTGGTGTACGAACCAGGTCTGGCAAACCCATCAGACTAATAGACTGTACTTTTGACTTGGCAGTGGTCGGGCAACCATTGTTAGGTCCCGCCTTCGGGCTACACAACCCAGTCATGTGGGGGTAATACATGATAACAGTCAGCTAACCTACCAGGAATTTTTTTGTATTATTATTATATGAGATGAAATATGTTTATGAAAATGCAGTATGATCTGCCATGTTTGATGATATATATGTTTTCCCAGATTTAAAAAAACAGTTATTGAATATGTTCTGTATGGTATATGTATAACACGAAATACTAATGTTGCCACACACTAGTATCAGTTTATTTCCCTTACTGAAAGGTGTCTCACCCCAAAATTTTATAAACTTTTCAGGAGCCCCAGATAGGAAAGCGGGAAAAGCCCCGTTGATCTAGTGTTGCTTTGGATTTTTTTGGGAAATGTCCCTAAATCTTGTTTTTGGGATGTATATACTAAAATATAGTGGATATAGTGACTTTGGTATTTATGGTAATGTGATGGATGTTTTCATATTTATAATATTGTGATTGTATGTTTCCTACTGCTTAGGCGTCCATTATGTGTTCTGATGTATTCTTGATACCCATGGGTCCAGGTGGATTATGATCTGCTGAGTTGAGGGTTGTGAGTTTGTAATATGAAAAAAAAAATGTGAAAATTAAGCAGGTCATCTTAGTTTGCTATCTGAGCCTAGGTTGCTAGGTCCTATATACTTTAGAATGCAGCAGAAACAATACCAGAGTTTAGGAAATGATTTAAGGTTGTTCTACAGTTTGGAGGCAGGACTTCCGTGGTAGTTTCTGTGTTTTTGCTGAGGTGACAATTTCAGGAAAACCATAGCAAGCTATTGTCAAGTTGTGGTCCTAGAATGTAGAACTAGGAATTAGAAATGAGTTAGAAATGTTGAGATAAGTGGTGAGGATATGTGGGTAAATTATAAGGACTGAATTTCTAAGTTGTGTTTGTAGTTTCCAGGATGGATCCAGGAGAAAATAGTGCCCATGCGAGTGGAAGTGATGGAGCAGGACCATCAGGTGTAGCTTGGACCGACTCTGACACGGTACTACGTAGCGTGGCTCAGCAGGTTATAGCTAAGATCGCTAAGAGCTCGAGGGAGCAGATGGTCCATCTGCAAGCCATGGGTGTACTATAGAAAAGTATACGAAGATGAATCCTCTGACATTCTCAGGTGGAGTTGATCATGCAGCCGTAGAGAACTGGATGTAGGAGACTGAGAAAGTCTTGACTGTGTTGCAGTGTACTGAGGGATAGAGGGTCCTCTTTGCCACCTATAGACTAATAGGAGAAGCCGAGAGGTGGTGGACTGCGGTGAGACTATTGGAGCAGTAGAGGGTGACTCTGATAGCTATGACATGGGACCAATTTAAAGAATTGTTCTTTGATAGGTATTTTCTAGCTACTATCAGGGAGGTTAAAGTAGAAGAGTTCCTGAGTTTGAAATAGGGACAGCTATCCATCCAGTAGAGGAATACGGCTCTAACCAGGGTGTTTACTTTGATGCCGGATGAGGCTGAGACAACAGATGATGTGATGACAGGTATGGTTATTATGCTTTATTTTAAAGTTATTCCATTGTTTGATTCAGGAGCTACACACTCGTTCGTGTCTTCGGGGTATGTTAAATTATGTGGGGTTGAAACACAATCATTAGATGTTAAATTGTTGGTATTTACACCGACTGAGTCAGCAGTGAGGTGCAGTAGGATGCTCTGAGGTTGTCCAATTGATATTCAAGGAAAGATTTTGTCTACTGATTTGATAGTGCTGGACATGCATGGGTTTGATGTTATTTTTGGCATGGATTGGCTAGCTGCTAATTTTGTCCGCATAGATTGCCGAGCACGAGAAGTGATATTCATATCTCCGAGGGAAGTAGAATTCAAGTTCGTAGGGTTGCAAGTGCAATCCCTGCCTCAGCTATTCAGGCCAGAAGACTACTGCTGAGTGGTTGTCGGGGGTTTGTAGCTGTTGTGAAGGAGATGTCAGAGAATGAATTGAAACTTTCTAGCACGCCTGTAGTAAAAGAGTTTACAAATGTTTTCCCAGACGAGTTACCAGGTTTGCCACCCGATCACGAGGTAGATTTCCCTATTGACCTACCTTCCGGTACAGCACCGATTTCTAAAGTACCATGTCGGATGGCACCAGCAGAATTGACAGAATTGAAGAATCAGTTGCAAGATCTGCTTGATAAGGGCTTCATATGACCCAGTGTATCTCCTTGGGGAGCTCCAGTTTTATTTGTGAAGAAGAAAGATGGGTCTCTGAGGATGTGTATAGACTATAGGGAAATCAATAAAGTGACAATCAAGAACAAGTATCCTCTACCCCGTATCAATGATTTGTTTGACCAGCTCCAGGGTACACGGGTATATTCAAAGATTGACCCCAGATCCGACTACCATCAGGTAAAAGTGAAATCAGAAGAAGTCTTGAAGATGGCCTTTAGGACCAGGTACGGGCATTACGAGTTTCTTGTTATGCCGTTTGGTTTAACGAATGCTCATGCGGTATTTATGGACTTGATGAACAAAGTCTTCCACCAATACCTAGACCAGTTTGTTGTTGTTTTTATTGATGATGTATTGGTCTATTCGAGGAACTATGAGGAGCATGAGACACACTTGAGACAAGTTTTGCAGACACTCCGGGAAAAGAAGTTGTACACCAAGTTTAGTAAATGTGAATTCTAACTTGAGAAAGTTGTGTCCTTGGGGCATGTTGTATCTGGAGACGGTATTTCTGTGGATCCTAGTAAGATTGAGGCGATAGTGAATTGGGTTAGACCGAGAAATGTCCAGGAGATTAGGAGTTTCTTGGGGCTAGCTAGCTATTACCGCTGTTTCGTTGAGGGATTCTCAGCTTTTCCAGGACCTTTGACATGACTAACAAGTAAGAATGTCATATTTGAGTAGGACGACAGTTGTAAGCAGACTTTTCAAGAACTGAAGCAAAGATTAGTCACAGCACCAGTATTGGTTATCCCATTAGGGGGTGAGGGGTATGTCATTTACAGTGATGCGTCCTTGAAGGGACTTGGCTGTGTATTGATGCAGCATGACAGGGTAGTGGCATATGCATCCAAGAAATTGAAGGAATATGAAAAGAACTATCCTACACATGATCTTGAATTGGCTGCAGTGGTACATGCATTAAAAATTTGGTGGCATTGCCTGTACGGCGAGTAGTGTGAGATTTTCTCCGACCACAAAAGCTTAAAGTATTTCTTCACGCAGGAGAAAATAGTGCCCATGCGAGTGGAAGTGATGGAGCAGGACCATCAGGTGTAGCTTGGACCGACTCTGACACGGTACTACGTAACGTGGCTCAGCAGGTTATAGCTAAGATCGCTAAGAGCTCGAGGGAGCAGATGGTCCATCTGCAAGCCATGGGTGTACTATAGAAAAGAATACGAAGATGAATCCTCTGACATTCTCAGGTGGAGTTGATCATGCAGCCGTAGAGAACTGGATGTAGGAGACTGAGAAAGTCTTGACTGTGTTGCAGTGTACTGAGGGATAGAGGGTCCTCTTTGCCACCTATAGACTAATAGGAGAAGCCGAGAGGTGGTGGACTGCGGTGAGACTATTGGAGCAGTAGAGGGTGACTCTGATAGCTATGACATGGGACCAATTTAAAGAATTGTTCTTTGATAGGTATTTTCTAGCTACTATCAGGGAGGTTAAAGTAGAAGAGTTCCTGAGTTTGAAATAGGGACAGCTATCCATCCAGTAGAGGAATACGGCTCTAACCAGGGTGTTTACTTTGATGCCGGATGAGGCTGAGACAACAGATGATGTGATGACAGGTATGGTTATTATGCTTTATTTTAAAGTTATTCCATTGTTTGATTCAGGAGCTACACACTCGTTCGTGTCTTCGGGGTATGTTAAATTATGTGGGGTTGAAACACAATCATTAGATGTTAAATTGTTGGTATTTACACCGACTGAGTCAGCAGTGAGGTGCAGTAGGATGCTCTGAGGTTGTCCAATTGATATTCAAGGAAAGATTTTGTCTACTGATTTGATAGTGCTGGACATGCATGGGTTTGATGTTATTTTTGGCATGGATTGGCTAGCTGCTAATTTTGTCCGCATAGATTGCCGAGCACGAGAAGTGATATTCATATCTCCGAGGGAAGTAGAATTCAAGTTCGTAGGGTTGCAAGTGCAATCCCTGCCTCAGCTATTCAGGCCAGAAGACTACTGCTGAGTGGTTGTCGGGGGTTTGTAGCTGTTGTGAAGGAGATGTCAGAGAATGAATTGAAACTTTCTAGCACGCCTGTAGTAAAAGAGTTTACAAATGTTTTCCCAGACGAGTTACCAGGTTTGCCACCCGATCACGAGGTAGATTTCCCTATTGACCTACCTTCCGGTACAGCACCGATTTCTAAAGTACCATGTCGGATGGCACCAGCAGAATTGACAGAATTGAAGAATCAGTTGCAAGATCTGCTTGATAAGGGCTTCATATGACCCAGTGTATCTCCTTGGGGAGCTCCAGTTTTATTTGTGAAGAAGAAAGATGGGTCTCTGAGGATGTGTATAGACTATAGGGAAATCAATAAAGTGACAATCAAGAACAAGTATCCTCTACCCCGTATCAATGATTTGTTTGACCAGCTCCAGGGTACACGGGTATATTCAAAGATTGACCCCAGATCCGACTACCATCAGGTAAAAGTGAAATCAGAAGAAGTCTTGAAGATGGCCTTTAGGACCAGGTACGGGCATTACGAGTTTCTTGTTATGCCGTTTGGTTTAACGAATGCTCATGCGGTATTTATGGACTTGATGAACAAAGTCTTCCACCAATACCTAGACCAGTTTGTTGTTGTTTTTATTGATGATGTATTGGTCTATTCGAGGAACTATGAGGAGCATGAGACACACTTGAGACAAGTTTTGCAGACACTCCGGGAAAAGAAGTTGTACACCAAGTTTAGTAAATGTGAATTCTAACTTGAGAAAGTTGTGTCCTTGGGGCATGTTGTATCTGGAGACGGTATTTCTGTGGATCCTAGTAAGATTGAGGCGATAGTGAATTGGGTTAGACCGAGAAATGTCCAGGAGATTAGGAGTTTCTTGGGGCTAGCTAGCTATTACCGCTGTTTCGTTGAGGGATTCTCAGCTTTTCCAGGACCTTTGACATGACTAACAAGTAAGAATGTCATATTTGAGTAGGACGACAGTTGTAAGCAGACTTTTCAAGAACTGAAGCAAAGATTAGTCACAGCACCAGTATTGGTTATCCCATTAGGGGGTGAGGGGTATGTCATTTACAGTGATGCGTCCTTGAAGGGACTTGGCTGTGTATTGATGCAGCATGACAGGGTAGTGGCATATGCATCCAAGAAATTGAAGGAATATGAAAAGAACTATCCTACACATGATCTTGAATTGGCTGCAGTGGTACATGCATTAAAAATTTGGTGGCATTGCCTGTACGGCGAGTAGTGTGAGATTTTCTCCGACCACAAGAGCTTAAAGTATTTCTTCACGCAGAAGGAACTGAATATGAGGCAGAGAAGGTGGTTAGAGGTAATTAAGGATTTTGATTATACCATCAGTTATCACCTAGGGAAAGCAAACGTGGTAGCTGATGCATTGAGCAAGAAGTCCAAGGAATCAACGTTGGCGACTATGGAGATCCAATATCCGATTATAATGGATCTGGAGAGATTCGGCATGGAATTAATTAAGAGTAGTTCTTAGGCTCACATTGCTAGTTTAGTGGTGCAGCCTATTCTGCAGGAGAGAATTAAAGCCGCCCAGAAGGAAGACCCAGAATTAGCAAAGGTGATAGACAGAGCACGAGTGGTCAAGGGGAGGAATTCAGTATTGCAGATGACAAAGTTTTGCGCTTCCGTTCCAGATTATGCGTTCCTGCTGATACTGAGATCAGGAAGACTATTTTAGAGGGGGCTTACAGATCTTTGTACACAGTTCATCCTGGTAGTACGAAGATGTACAGGGATCTGCGAGAGTCGTACTCGTGGAGTGGTATAAAGAGAGAGATTGCCGAGTATGTAGCGCAGTGTCTGACGTGCCAATAGGTAAAGGCTGAGCACCAAAGGCCGACAGGGCAGTTGTTGCCGTTATTTATCCTAGAGTGGAAGTGGGATCATATATCCATGGACTTCGTGTCAAGACTGCCGACGACATTACATGGCCAGAATGCCATCTAGGTGATTGTTGACCGTTTGACTAAGACCGCTCCCTTTATACCTATCAAGATCAACTACTCCCTCAACCGTTTAGCAGAGATCTACATTCAGGAGATTGTTCGTTCTCATGGGGTGCCAGTATCAATTGTGTCAAATCGAGACCCACGTTTTATGTCACATTTTTGGAAGAGTCTGTAGGAAGCACCAGGGTCTCAATTGTCATTTTGCACGGCATTCCATCCTCAGTCAGATGGGCAGACTGAGAGGATGATACAGACATTAGAGGATATGCTCCGTGCGTGTGTATTGGATTTTGGGGTTATTTGGACTCAGTTCATACCACTAGTAGAGTTTGCGTATAATAACAGTTTTCAAACCAGCATTGGCATGGCATCATTTAAGGCTTTATACGATAGGAGATGTCGTTTTTTCTTTATTTTGGGATGAAGTGGGTGAGCACCGAGCAGTGGGGCCAGAGCTTGTAGAACAAGTGCGTGATAAGGTTTGGCTTATCAAAGACAAGATTAGTGCAGCTCAAAGCCGACAGAAAAGTTATGCTGATAATAGCCACAGGAATCTAGAATTTGATGTGGGTAATCATGTGTTTTTGAAGGTAGCTCCAATGAAAGGGGTTATGCAATTTGGGAAGAAGGGTAAACTTAGTCTTAGGTTTATTAGTCCATTTGAGATTCTAGATAAAGTGGGACCAATAGCTTATAGGCTAGCTTTGCCACCTGTATTGTCCAAGATCCACGATGTATTCTATGTTGCTATATTCAGGAAAAGCGTCCCAGATCCTTCTCATATCATCAGTTATGATAAATTAGAGTTTAGCGATTCACTGGTGTATGAAGAGATGCTAGTACAGATTTTGGATAGGAAAGTATAGGAATTACGTAATAAGAAGATTCCTCAGGTAAAATTTTTATGGAGGAATCATACAATTGAAGAGGCTTCTTGGGAATCCGAGGAGCAGACGAGGCAGAGGTATCCGAATTTATTCCAAGAAGTTTGATGGGGTAAAATGTAAGTAGTTAGCTAGTATTTCTTTTGCAGGTACATGCAATGGTTTAATTAGTGTAACATTTTAGTTTTGGGAGAATTTTCTTTTTGTATATGTAATCTCTCAGGACTCAGAATGTAACCACGATTTTCCTTCGCCATAAGTAAGGTAAGTAATAAAATAAGTAGACCTTTTTCTTGTTAAGAGATGATGAGTTACATGAATAGTAAATTTCAAGGACAAAATTTTATAAGGAGGGGAGAATGTAACGCCCCGAAGAATAATGATATTTAAATAATAAAAAGAAAGGGAAATGGAAACTGGAAAGGAGTAACCGAGGGGAATTACTAGGGCTTCGTCGACGAACACAGGGGATTCGTCGATGAGGGTATAAGAGGACCTCGTCGACAAAGGCAAGATTCATCGACGAGGAAATACCGAGAGAGATTTTGGGCAATCTGAATTTCGTCGATGAGGAGTGGGTTTCGTTGATGAAATTATTAAAGAACTCGTCGATGAGATGACGTGGTCGTCGACAAATTCAGTTTTATAAATAATGAAAAACTTGGATTTTGATGGAAATCTTGTACAGAAACCCTCTCTCTCTCTCTCTCTCATCCCTCAGTTCTTCCCCCTTCCCTCTTCGATTTCGAGTCGAATTTCTGCCAGTTCGACAATCTGAAGCCACCACGACGCTCCTAGGAAAGTTCTCTACAAGTCTGCCGGAGCGGATCGTCGGTGGGGCTAAGGTGGAAACCATCCCAAATCCAGGGTAAGGCTTTCTACTTAGTATTTGGTTATTTGATAGTTGTAGGAAGCGATATATGCATAGAAATACTGAATTTTAGTTCTAGAGAATGTTGTTTTCAGGGTGTTGAACGGGGAACCCTGCGGGTGCAGGACAAATTTTCTTAGGGGCTTTTTAAGAATCAGGTAAGGGAATAAACTAAGCTAGTTCTTTTTAAGAAAATGTATGTATATATAGCATTAGATTTCAAGAAAGTAAATATGTTTATAAATATGATTTATATTTGAGAAAATACTATTGAAAATGATGGTATGTTAAATATGCAGAAAACCTGTTAGTGTGGCATGAGTAGAGATTGTTATAAAATACTGTTTTCTGAGAATGTGTTAATGATATGGATTTTTATACTAGAAAATCGGCGTACGGGCTGAGATTTTTATATGTTTTGCCGTCGTATAGGCCGTGCTATGCATATGATTTGCCAGCGTACAGGCTGAGCTATGGATATATTTTGCCGGCGTACGGGCCATGCAATGGATGTGATTTGCTAATGTTCGGGCTGAGCTATGTATATGATTTGCCAGTGTATGGGGCGAGCTATGGATGTGATTTGCCAACGTACAGGTTGTGCTATGATATGATTTACCGGCGTACTAGTCGAGCTATGATAAAATGTGTAATATCGATATACCGGCCGATGATTTTCATGATATATGTATATATGTAAAATGATATGATTGATTTGATAATTAATGA
Source organism: Malania oleifera (assembly GCF_029873635.1). Lineage (NCBI taxonomy): Eukaryota > Viridiplantae > Streptophyta > Magnoliopsida > Santalales > Ximeniaceae > Malania > Malania oleifera. The sequence goes on from NC_080419.1 coordinate 40,209,719, forward strand.
TATGAGATATCCATGTATCACAGTTTCAGTATATGTTATATGATATTAGAACCTGATTGACTTGGTCTAAGCTAACACTTGCACGGTACAGTTGCTATGTGTCCATGGTCTTCGTGATCATGATATTTGTGTTAACGCCGCTGTACGGCGTGGTGTGAGATTGGATGGTCGATGTGGTTTTTAAGAAGTGTGTGAGCGCCCCTAGTGTACGGACCAGGTATGGATGACCCATCAGACTTATAAACTGTACTTTTGACTTGGCAATGGTCGGCCAACCATTGTCAGGTCCAGCCTTTAGGCCACACAACCCAGTTATGTAGGGGTAATACATGACAACAGTCAACTAACCTACCAGGAATATTTTTGTATTATTATTATGAGATAAAATATGTTTATGAAAATGCAGTATGTTCTACCATGTTTGATGATATGTATGTTTTCCTAGATTTGACAAGACAGTTACTGAATATGTTTTGTATGGTATATGTATAACACGGAATACTCATGTTGCCATACACTGGTATTAGTTTATTTCTCCTACTAAGAGGTGTCTCACCCCAAAATTTTATAAACTTTTTAGGAGCCCCATGTAGGAGAGCGGGAAAAGTCCCGCTGATCTAGTGTTGTTTGTTCACCCTCTTTGAAGGGTAAGCTTTAGTAGGAACAGTTGGATTTTTTTGGGAAATGTTCCTAGATCTTGTTTTTGGGATGTATATACTGAAATATAGTGGATATAGTAACTCTGGTATTAATGGTAATGGGATGGATGTTTTCGTATTTATAATATTATGATTGTATGTTTCCTGCTGCTTAGGCTTTTGTTATGTGTTCTGATGTATCATTGGTACCCATGGGCCCAGGTGGATTATGATCTGTTGCGTTGAAGGTTGTGATTTTGTAATATGAAAAAAAAAAAAAATGTGGATCTTAAGTAGGTTGTCACACCTATGGTCAGTCTATGGTTCTTCTGAGCTTTCATTCATATCATGCATGCAATGCATTATTACAAAAAAAAATATAAAAAGAAAATACATTACAATATAAAACAAATGTTTCCTTTTTCTTCTTCTTTGCTCTTCTGACTTTATTGAATACGTCGGACAATATTATTCTTTAAGTCCTTCAGGCTTCGATTTTCCAATACCTTATGTTCGTGCTAAAATGTGAACTTGTTCAAGCACTAAATGCACACATAAGATACTTGTGCTTTGTCAGTATCAAAATAGGGATCGGACTCAAAAAGTCAACAATCTTCCCCTTCTTGATGATGACAAATGCACCAAAGCAGAATGAGGTTTAGCTTAAAAAGGTTACCCCTAAGAGTATGCATAAATAAAAATATAAACATTGAAGCTCAAGCATATAAGAAGACATTAAAAAAAATTGCATTTTGTTTTAACAATAAAGCACAAATACATGATGCATGCAACGAAGATATTTTAACCCCTTTTAAAATATATGTATCCCCTTTACAAAAATATTATCAAGAATATTTTTCATTTTGCTCAGTGACATTTCCCCCTTTTGTCATCCGCAAAAGGGCTAAGATATAAAATTATTGAGCATTAACAACATTATAGCTAAAAAGTGATTGCCCTTTTTGATTTAAAATAAAGAAATTTAGCTAAAAAAATAACTCCCCCTATTTGATATCAAATTTTTGGGCATAAAAATTTATAATTGTTCGAAAGATATATCAATTAAGCACTTAACGCAATATAACTAGTCACTAAAGATTTAAATGATATGATAAACTTGGTTAGACTAGAAATATATACAAACCATTGTAATTAAAACATTTCATAAGACCCGTGAAAGATTTGGAGTTAAAAAATACGGCATATGATGTTACATGTAGGTTTGAATGCCAAGTTAGACGCAAAGAACTGCTTATACCTATCAAGGAATAGTTTCACTAAGAGTTCCAATCCGTATAAGCAATTATTTTAAATCTCTTAAAATAAATATACTAGATAAAAACTAATTTTCTTTCTTATGCAACTAGTATAACTGTTACTATAGATCATACGTGCATCAGAAGATATAAGGCATGATTTTATGCTCGTAACCAAGAACAATCTATATCAAATCATAAAGCTTTAAAAGCTGGATATGATGTTCAAGGTTTTTAGAAGAACCTCAATATTCAAGAAAGTGAGACATGATACACATGAGTCCTTTATGCTCTTTCTCTAGGGATAGAGCTTAGCTCCCCTGAATATTTGATGGTTATGTGAGGATGAAGTTTATCATTCATTTAATTTTTCACTCATCCTTTCAAAAATATTTTAACATTAATTTTATCATAATCATCTTTGTACACGATTTTAGTTTTGGGAAAATTTTAATAAAATTTCAGTTGTATGCCGTCTATAAATCAAACATTTTTCCATAAAATATGTACCTGATATCTGGTTGTTTTGAGCAAATAATTCATATAAAGCATGCAACAACCTAAAATCCACTACCAGCATACAATTCACATCACTGCATCCGCCATATAGGAGGCATTCTAAATTAAGCGTGCAATTGGGTAGCTCAAATGCATTTAAGCAAAATTAACTATCCACAAAGATAATATGAATCAATAATAACAATGGATAGTTATGAGTTCAATGCAGTGTTATTTTTCACAAAGGCATATGGAAATAATATAATGTGAGCATTTAATAGTGTTATGAAACTATAAAGAGAAATGCCCCCCCCCCCCCTCGGTTATGCACCATTATCGTCTTATGCCATTTTTATCTTTTAATTTCTTAGCCAAGTGATTTATGATTTTCAATAAATTAAGCTTGGCACTGAATGCTTCAGGCTTAATGGACCAAAAAGTCACAATGAATATTTTTCTGGGTCATAAACCTACTTTGTCTCTTATTTTATAAGTCTTAAAGCGTTAGAGGCACCAGTTCGAATGACTTTTAATTTTAATTGCTCGTGCATAGGTTTCTTGGACATTTGCATTTTTATATAGATTGAAACCTAGTGCAATCTTCTTAGCCATTGAACACCAATCTACATATATGAAGCTCAAAAGGATTTTATTGAAATTTGAGAGCTTGTGAGAGAAGTATAGGATAAATACTCTTAAAATTTAAATTACTATTGAGTTTAGAAGAGTATTTAGGAAAATTGGGACATTATAAATGAATATTTTCATGTTAATTGAGATGTCCTAACTGATTATCCAGATAGCATTTAGGATCAATTGAATTTTGAACGTTGCTTTTAGGTGATTTCTAATTTGCTCTTATTGGAAGGTATCCTTTAAATATAATCAACAAGTAGAACAAGGATATGAACCAATGAAAGGATGAATCTTTACCTGATGTGATCGTGGTTTGCTAAAGATTTCCTATGGAGGAAATGAATCAAAATTAGAGACTTTTACAAATTAAGCACAAAGGGAAAATTTTGATTTAATTAAATGAAAAACTCGATTACCTTAGTGGGTGCCCCTAGTTTTGATTATGAAGGATGTCTTGTTAATTAGCACTAGTAAAATAAATATTTATGATCATTAATGCTTAAGCCTAGAATGATGACAAATATTTTGATCAACGCTTTTATGTTCATAAATGAGTTTAGGGATAAATGAAATATAACAAGATGGAGTCCCTAAAACTCGTATTTGTACAATGTGCAAAATAATCTTAACTTAAGATATTCAAATTTAAGCATGGATTAAGCATTAAGAAGTATATATCAGGCACAATTGCCTTGTCCATTTTAAAGTGGACATTATAGAGCATGCTTCTGAGATTTTCTTCAAGATAATGATTTATGGTTTATGTCTCATAAATGAAAGGTTCTAGATATTTTAGTTAATTATGTCTTGAACCTTTGTTTTGAACAATACAGAGTGTAGACACCCCATTTTTTCCCAGGCCCAATACAACAAAAGTTGTTATTATTATTATTATTATTATTTCTATTATCCTTATTATTATTTTTACTATTATTAAATATTACTTTTATTATCTTACTTTATTATTATTATTATTATTATTATTATTATTATTATCATTGACTTTATTATCATGGTTTTTATTTTGCATTATTATCATTATTATTATTATTATTATTATTATTTTTAAATATTACTTTATTATTATTATTATTGTACTATTATTATATTATTATTATTTTCAAATCTTGTCATTATTACATTACCATTATTATTATGATTATTATTATTAAGAATTATTATTAGTTGCCATATTCATTATTACTATAAAAGTATAAAAAAAAAAAAAACAAAGAAAATAAAGAAAATAAAAGAGGGAGTTTTAGGGTTTTGATTTTTTATAAATAAGAAGGAAAAAAACACTCTTAAAGGGGGGGAAGCACAGACCAAAGAAAAGGGGAAACCTTACCTTGCAGTCTCGTGCTGCAGCAATGGAGTCATCGGCGTTTGCGCAGTCAACTAGATGAAACCAATCGAGAAGTGATTTCTTATCCGATCAATGCGAAACTTTATAAGGTCTTTTCTAACCCTTTCATCTTAATTGTCACCGTTCAGATTCTTCTTTTGAGTTTTCCCCCTTTGTGTTAATTTCTTGCACAGCCGTATCACCGCCGCAGCAATGGGGTCATTGGCCCCTGCGCATCTAATTAGACGAAGCCAATCGAGTGGCGATTTCTTATCTGATCAATGCGAAATTTTACGAGATCGTTTCTAACCCTTTCTTCTTAATTTTCACCATTCAGATTCTTCTTTTGAGTTTTCTCCCTTTGTGTTAATTTCTTACACAACTGTATCACCGTCGTAACAGTGGAGTCATCGGTGCCTGTGCATCTAATTGGACGAAGCCAATCGAGCGGCGATTTCTTGTCCGATCAATGCAAAATTTTACAAGGTCGTTTGTAACCCTTTATTCTTAATTGTCACCTTTCAGATTCTTCTTTTGAGTTTTCTCCCTTCGTGTTAATTTCTTGCACAGCCGTATCACTGCCGCAGCAGTGGAGTCATCGGCGTCTGCACATTCAACTGGACGAAGCCAATTGAGCGGTGATTTCTTATCCGATCAAATCGAAATTTTACCAGGTTGTTTCTTACCATTTTTTCTTAATTTTCACCTTTCAAATTATTATTTTGAGTTTTATAACTTCATTTTAATTTATTACACAGCCGTCTCACCGCCGCAGAAGTGGAATCGTCGGCGTCTGCGCATTCAACTAGATGAAGCCAATCGAGTGGCGATTTCTTATCGGATCGATCTGAAACCTTACTCGGTTGTTTCTGACTCTCCCTTGTTAATATTTACTGGTTTGATTAATTTCTTTGAGCTTCTTAATTTTATCTTCATCTCTTGGATAGCTTGTCCACACACCCACTACACACACTTAGCACACAGCACACGTATATCTTTTGTTTTGTATATGTTTAAAGATTTTTTTTATTATTTTATTCATACTTATATTGTATGTTAACTTTGTATTATATTATTAGTATTTTAGAATTTTGGTCATGTTATATATCATGTTAGGATTTTAGTAGGTTAGTTGTAGTATATGTGGTATTTTAGAACTATTATTGTATGTGTATGTATTCTAGAATGTTAGTTATATTAGGTATTTAATAACTTAGGATTTATGAGTAGCATCATACATCTAATTTAGTAGTTTAGGTAACTTTTAATATAGTGTCTTAAGTAATACTATATATTTATTATTATTATGATACTTTTAGTATGTTAATATATAAGGTATTATTTATTATGGTAAGTTTAATATTTTAGGTAATATAATATATTTGGTGTTTTGGTATCATGCTATTATATTATATGTTTAGTATATATAGTGTTATAGTAATTTGTTACGTATTATAGTATTTGTGGATATGTATTATTATTATCGTGATTATATGTATTATGGTATGTTTGAGTATTTTTGTTTATAACGTACGTGTAATATTTTAATATTATGGTATGTTCATTATCTTAGTCTATATTATATATTTAAAATTCTACTATTATTGGTATGCTGGATATTTTAGCTCATGTTATATATTTAGTCTTATAGTATGGTGGTATGTTTAGAATCTTAGCAAATATCATATATTTATATCTAGTATTTTGTATTGTGTTAGTTTTAGTATTTTAGCTGGTATTATATATGTTGATTAGTATGTATTGTGGTATTCTAATATTCTAGTTTATTACTATTTTTATCTTTATTATTATGTTTAAATTATTATATCTATTATCTAAAACCTACCAAACTAGTATTTTCATACTTAGGAAAACCCCATAAGATTTCTAAAATTTGGGAGTGTATTTTATAAAGTATTTTTGATTTTTAATCCTTATGATTTTAATGCTAGGGTATGAGCTTTCGGGTTTCACGTACCTTAAGCTCTGAGGGAATATATATGCATATATTATATTTATTTATTTATTTATTTTTCATGTATATTTATAAATTCATAAAAGGAGTAATTTAAAGACTTTTTAAATTAATTTAGGGATAATTCTAAATTAATTAGGTACCGTTCATAAGAACGGGCGCGTAGGGGGTTCTCATACCTTCCCCTCGCGTAACCGAACTCTCAACCCCAGCTCTGGTAACGTAGGCCCATTCTACCCCTAACGGGGTAGTAATCATGTATTCTAACCACACTAGAGGTTAGTGGCGACTCCGACATTCCTTATTTTTCCTTGAAAATTAAAAATAATTTTTTAATTTCGCCGCCCGGGGCATCCGCGCTCCCGGGACGTCGCGACACAGAGGAATAATATTTGGTATGTTGAGACAAATGTCTTATCTAAGCGGATGAGATACTCATTCCTTTCCCATTCAAAATTAGCATGCTATAACCGATATTTTTACATTTTCACCAATCAATATGATATGAAGCGTTCGGATTGGATATATTCCTTGAAGTATTGGCTAGTTTCACAAGATTCTTAGTATACAAAATTGTGTATAGTGGTTGCATATACTAAGATTTGACATTTTGAGCATAAACCACTCCCCAAGCTTTTTAGCCACCTATACCCCTAAACCTAAGAACCAAGCAAGAGTTAAATAATTATGTAATTCGAATTGGAATCCATTCTTCCATTGGTCCTAAGGGATTTGCCTTCACAATCACCCACATTATTTTTTTATCTAAACCTCTGACACTTCTAGATGGACAAGTAAACCAAATGTGTTTTTTCTTTTACAGTATAAGTAGAATTTGTATATACGTGAAAGATTATGCTTATTCACCCTATTTTTGCTAGATGAGACATGAAAGTTGCAATGGGATTTATCCAACGTTTTTTAACCCTTTTTGAAAGAAAGATTTCTTTTTACTCCTAAGGGTTTAACTTGATTATTCTTTTCATTCTTGGCCTTGGTTGATATTCTAGAATAATCTCCCATTTCTCCCTTCAGACAGATAATTTTCAATATTTTCTTCATCTTTTTCTTTTCTAAGACGGCATGATATTCTTTTAATTCCTCAAATTGCTTTTCCATCCTTTTACTTTCATTTTTCAAGAACTTTCTCTTCTTGGGTAGATTAACTAGAAGTTTATGCATTTTAAATAAGGCATTTTCTAGTTTTTCATTCAAAGGCATGATTTCATCAATAAACTCGTCACACGATTCAATACCGTATTTAATACATGAATTATTACATGAATCAGTGAAAGAGTTGTCATCCAAACCATCACATGAGCTATCAATGACAGCTCTAATCCATCTTTTTCGTCCACTATGTTAAGAACAATCCCAATCATCCATGGCCAAACATATATATCATTCCGCTTTAGAGTTTGAGATATGGGTATTGCTAATTCAATTAGGAGACGTGTGCGCCATTCTCGTTGTATTTTATCTTCAACTAACGCACGCACGAATTTGTGGTATCAAGCACACTAGTTAGGTTAGCAACTATTTTTATATATGTGTCCACTGCCACGAAGATAGCCTCCTCGCCTACTAACCCTCTTGAATTGTAGTCATCTTCATGAGCAATCCACTCATACAAAGAATTTTGAACCAAACTGTTTCTTTTGTGCATCCCATATATATCATTTCGCTCTGGAGTTTGAGATATGGGTATTGCTAGTTCAACAGGGCGACATATTTGGTCCGACTCATTAGCTAGGTTAGTTTCCAGATCCATTAACACGCAACTGCATTATTTATTAGTGACGATTTTGTCGTGTTAGTTAGACTGGCTACGTTAGTGACCACAATATTATTTCTATCATGTTTTGCTTCCTGGACAATATTAGCAACTATTTTTATATGTCCATTATTACGAAGCTAGTCTCTGACAGACTGACCCTTCGAAATTGTAATCATCTTCACGAGCAACCCACCCATAGAACCAAGCTAATCAATTAAGCATACTATTTTTTTTTCGGGCATTAAATTCCTTTTTACTGTGATGAACAACTTCAAAAGATCTCACAAACTCTATTGTATTTTTTTTTTTTAAATCAGTCCAATAATTGCAGAACTTCACCATGGATACAAGACTGATAAAACGCTTTTAGTGGTGATTTTAAAAAAAAATCATCGCTAATAATAGATTATTAGTGATGGTTCAGAAAAAACGTCGCTAATAATAGACTATTAGTGACAGTTGTTATAAACCATCACTAATATTGTTGACTTTTTCCCAGCCAACAAATGCATTATTAGTGACGATTTCGTAAAATGTTACTAATACAAGACTATTAGCGACTGTTTTCATAAACCATCGCTAATAATAGGCTATCCGTAACGGTTCTTATAAATCGTCACTAATATTGTTGACTTTTTCCTAGTCAAGAAATACATTATTAGTAACGGTTTTGTAAACCATTACTAATACAAGACTATTAGTGACGGTTCAGAAGAACCGTTACTATTAATCCATTATCGTCACTAATATTGTTGACTTTTCAAAGTCAACATGAATTATTAGTAACGACTTAGAGAACTATCACTAATACAATACTATTAGTGACGGTTAATTAATCGTTACTAATAAAGCCCTTTTAGTGATGCCTTAAAATCATCACTAATACTACAAGAAACGTCGCTAATATTTTTTTGGGATAATTTCAGCGCGAAAAGTGATTTCCTGTGATAGTTTGAGTGGGAAAACTAATTTTTAGTTACGAAAGTATTAGTGACGGTTTCACTTTCATCACTAATAGTGTCGTATTAGTGACGGTTGTCAGAATTGTCACTAATACTTTTGTCACTAAAAATCAGGTTTTTTTTAAGCCCTCCTGAACCTCTATGACCTGATTACTTGAATTTATCAAATACACATGTCCATGCTGACATGAATTTTTTGATTGGTTTCTGAGCTCTTAATCATAAGTGAACTCTAAATCTACCAGACCACGAGTCATAAGAGGTGCGTAAGCTATTCCTCCCCATGGGCCTAGTAATGGAACCCATGGAAATTCCCTACATCTATATAACATGCTAGTGTACCCCATCCATGGTGAAACAACAATATAAGGGATTCCAAAATTCCACTAGCACGTTCATCATTTTTAATTTTATCGATATATGTAGCAAGAATCCAATATGACTATACAACCGAGAAAACTTCAGACGTTGATTTGGCATCCATCTTGCCCAGATGATTCTTCACCCCTTTATAGAATTTGATCAGGTATCCATCTTGACCTGAGCCGACAGCACAATCCTAGGTCCTCTGCTCATACTATCTTCCCAATGACTTTGTTGACTTTTATAGTATAATTGTATTGTGGATTCCTCCTCCTTGTATACCACTGAACCCTCAATGAATAAATCAAAATTTTCTTGAATCTTGGCAAAGTAGTATGTATGCCTAATGTGGATGCAACATGTGAGACACCATACAAAGGAATTCAATCAGACACAATAAAGATTATATTTAAAGACTAAATCATGTGAAGAAGGATGAAGATTTATCTCCCACAAGTTTTCACCAAGGCTCTATCTTAAGGGAGGAAGCTATAGCTAAAATATGTGTGGTTCAAACTCTATTGCTTATCAACAATAGGTTCCCAGCATGTTTCCTATCCTTATCCAATGGGTTTGGACAAAGTTTACACTGAGTGGAGTGGTTCACGCACCCTCAAAAACTTTATCTAATGAGAGCTAACGGTATTACACTCCTATCTATTCTTAAAAGGCAAAGCTCGAGTAGGAGGCTGGTGAAAATTTGTGTGCTCACATAAATTTTGAAAGCCTATCTCCTTAACCCCCTTGTATCATCAGACTCTGCACATGTTTATCCATCCACTCCATACATACAAGAATTAACCATATAAGATTTATATTCAAGCAAAATATTCACAAAAAAACAACATATTCACAAAAAACACAACAATTCACATTTACAGACAAAATATCATGGAATAATCAAAAGACCATTAAATTCATATTCGAGATAATTCACAACTAATTGATGGCTGACTCTTTATGTCCCCAATGGTATCTCCAAGTTGTCTCAATGTCCTAGAAAAGGATTTGAAATAGCGAGGGATAATAGATATTGAGATTTAAATGTAGTTGCCATTAACTTATTATTTTTCTTGGTGTCATTAAAACACATATTCACTATTCATTGATTGGTCTCTAGAATATTCCTAGGCCAAGGAGCCCATAGTCATAGTATGCTTTATTGGAATTAAGATTGGAAGTTCAGTTATGCGAGGGAAAGGTACTAGCACCCTTTATACACTCATTCTATGAACGGTACCTAATTAATTATGAATTATCCCTAAATTGAATTTGATGGTCTTTAATTAATTCCTTTAAAATAAACAAAGAACATAAATTCTAAAAGGAAAATGGAAATTAAAGTGCAATTTAGGAATGTCTAATAAGACCTCCAAATGACGAGATCTTGTTAGATAAACCCCCTTAGAGATAATACAGGTGCGGTCTGAAATACATCTTTACCCTTTTTGAAATCATCGGGACACACCTGCATAAAAATCAAGAAAACCATAAATTAAAAAAAAAAATCATCTTTGAAAACATTCCAAATTTTTCAAAATCCTTGTAAAAATTTTCTAGAATTTTTCAAATATTTTTCTAAAATTTTCTTGGATTTTTAAAGATTTTTCTTTATTTTTTTTTGTATTGTATTTTATTTTATTTTATTTTTTTAATTTCAAGTCAAAATAGCTCAAACTATTTTTCTCGACTTTAAAAACATTATTCCAATTTTTCTCTATTTTTTTGTTTTTTTGTTGTTGTAATTTTCTACTATTTTCTCTATTTTTAAAATTTAAAACTAATTAAAAATATTAAATAAAATGATTTATATAATAAAATTAATAAAATAAAATAAAATAGTGAACTGAGTTCACCGATTCATTTAAAATGAATCGGGTTAAACTAGAGGGTACCACGTGTTCACCCACAGTGGTGACACGTGGCTCCATTTTTATTTTCCTTTTAAAAAAAAAAATTTGAAATAGGGTGATACGTGTCGGCACCTAATTTTCTTGGACCTTAAAACATTGATTGCTGACATGGCAAAGATTTGACCATCTAAAGAAAACACAAATCAGACGGCTTAGATTGAGCCACGTCATCCCTAGGATACTTTGCCCAGAATAAGTCATGTGTCATGCCCCACCCCCAAATATAAAAAATAAAAATTTTTATTCTCCGTCATTTTTTAGTATTCTTACTTTCCCTTCTCTCTTCCAAACTTCTTCTCTTTCTTTAATAGTTATGGTGCAACCCCAAGAGGGGGGGTGAATTAGGTATTTAAAAATTTGTTGCCTAGGTATACTGATTTTAACAACAATGTAATTTAACCTAGGGTTAGTCTATGCAATCATCAAACACACATACACGTGCAGTAAATGTAAATTACGAAAATGTAAAGAACACGCACGATATGTTATCGGGGTTTGGCCAACAGTGCCTACGTCCCCACCTTGGCCACACCAACACAAGAATTACCACTAAAATGCTCTCTTAAACGGGTGGAGCGGCACCTATACAACCAAGTCAATTCAAGGGGGTGAGCTCAACCGACACGCCTTAACAGAATGACGCACCTAACTTTCCTAACCGGGTCTAAGTCAATCCGGAACTATTCCACAGGGCTAGTCTCCCTCTTTAGGTTCGTGCCTGGAATACAACCAATGTGTATAAATTGTTTGTACATGTAAATGCGCTTCAACACAAGCAAATGTGTGCACCAATATAGCTCAGTTTGTAATGCAAACACGAATGATATGTAAATATGCTCAGTGCTCTAATGTATTCTAAACACTCAATCGCGTATATATTTTCAGTCCAGATCTAGAGTGTATATCTAAGCAAGATTTGAAACACACTATTTGAATATCACAAAATCAGATCAGGGTTTCAAATATGCTAAGCAAGATAAATCAAACAAACTCATTAAGATATTTCAATGTATAAAACACAATGGAGTTGTTTGAAAGACTAGCTTTTGTAAAGGATTTTTGCACACAAAATCTAGGTTTAGGTAACTTGCAACAATGATGCAAGAACCAAAACCCTTAAAGTTTTTCCACACTAAATTTATCAAATGAAATCAGTGAAAGAACTTTAGGCTATACTTTCAAGTAAAATCAATTAATCAATATATCAAGAAAGAGTATAAGCTAGAGAGATTTAAGCACAATAGCCTTGTAGAGATACTCACAATGCTTAGAGAAAGAGAATGAGGAGTATGTGAGTGTTTGCAAGAAATATTTGGCTAATATAGGGTTTTTAGGGTTTTGAGAGTTGAGAGAATTTTGGCCCTAATCAAGTTTGTTAATTAAGACAAATGAACTGGTATATATAGGCAAGGAGGATTTTTTGACTGTTGGGGACACAATGGGTATAATTAGAATTGTTTAAAACATCGTTAAGAAAATTAACCCAGTTTACTCCATTTAAAAAATCAGTAAATATTATTTTAACTTGCAAGGTTTGGGTGCCCGGCCTGAGGTTCAGGTGCCCGAATAGACATAGTCAAAAAGTCAATTTTAAGAGGTTTGGGTGCCCGAGTTGAGGTCCAGTTGGCTGAATCATAGTCAGTAGCCAAATGTCCGAGGTTCAGGTGCCCGTAGCTAAGTTCGGTTAACCGAACCAAGCAGTTTGGTTGCCCGAGCCTTTATTTAAACGTAAACAGATGGTCGCCCGAGTGGTTGAAAAGTGCTCTGAGGAGCATTCGGGTGCCCGAACACAGAGCCAACAAGTTGACCAGTTCGGTCACCCGAGCCGTTTTACACAGCCTAGGTTCGGTCGCCTGAATCCTCTCAACCTTTTCAATTTAAGTACATATTTAGCTACTTTTAATTCCCCTAATAACATATGTGATATGGGGACTTTTGTGCATTTTTTTAGAGACCTAAGGTCTTTCTATTCTACCGGAGAAATCCCTAAGGTCTGCGTAGATACCTAAAGTCCAACTATGGTCGTTTTGAGCATACCTACCTACCATGCATGATGCAAATTATTACAAGTCATACACACGCACAATTCATAATAAATTACATCCCAGAATGAAGAAATAATAAAATGAATACAAAATACAATACATATATCTTCATTCTTCAGCACGAACACCTCACACCATCATGATATGACTTTCACTCCTAAAGCGCGCATAAGGTGAACCTACATGCAATTCTCAGTACAACCATCAGTACCGAGAATATTTGTCATAATCAAAACTGGGTGTGACCAATGAGGTCTGTTAGCTTTACCGTGATCCCAAGAGGGGGGGTGAATTGGTATTTTTAAAATTTACCTCCTAGGTATTCCTCTTAACAACAGTATGTTCACAAGCCTAGAGTCAATCTAGTGCAATTAATGTAAATATACCAGAAATTAAATAAAGCAGTTTAAACAATCATACAAGCACTAGAAAGTAGTAAAGAGAGGATGACACAAAGATATGTTATCGAGGTTCGGCCAACTGCCTACGTTCTCGCCTTGGCTAACCAGGACAAGGATTATCACAATAACTTGCTCACTTAAACGGGTGGAGCGGCACCTATACAAGCCAGGTTAAATTACCACAGGGCTGACCTCAACCTTTACACCAATCCTTACCAGGCTGGATTACTGCCCCCTCATGCCACGCCTGGAATCTCTCAGATATACAATCAAACGACACAATATATGAGTGCTTTCACGTAAAGCAGATTTGTACCACAAATGCGCACAAACACATACACCACAGATGATTTAATAATGTAAGCTCTGTGTGGTCTAAATATTTCAACTCTCAACTATATTTTCTATCAATGTAGTAAGTACGTAAGAGTGTCAATAATAATCTGTGTACCTCAAAATATTCAATCAAATATGTTTACACATAACACCAAGCAAGCCTCAAGAATATCAATCAGAGAATATCTCAATCACACAAATGTGTATATGCTTGGATTGCAAAATAGATAATCTTTGTTTTCAGCAAATGATATAAATACTTGTATAAATATTACCACAAAGATTAGTGTAACAAGCACAAATATCTTTTCATAAATAGTTCAATAAATTCCACAAGATATTTAAGTAAGCTTGAAATATGTTTTTGCAAACCGAAAACCAATATAAACTTCCAAGGATATTGCAATAATAATGCAACACTCAAAAGTTTTCTACAAGTCTTCTTAGAGTAGGCTTATTAGCAAAGCCTCCTAAGAAAACTTAGGTTATGCTCTCGAAGAGTACTTGATTTAAATATGCAACAAATAAGAGATCAAACCTCTAAGCAATAATACTCAATATACTTAAAAATGATTTAGATAGATGAAAAAGGTAAGCTTGAGTAGGTTTCAAAAAGAGTATGAGTAATGAAAAGCAAAAATAAGTATTTTGGCTTGAGAGAGATTTTCTTAATCTTTTTGCTAATCAGTGCTTAATCTACCAAATGAAAGAGTATATATAGACATACTGAAAATTTTGACCGTTGGGGACCTATCAGGGATTGTTTAAAAAGAGTAATGATGTTTAAATCAATTTAACCCTGTTTTAAAATTATTAACCGCGGTAAAAATTGGAGCAACTCGAGAGGTCCGGTCGACCAGAAATGGTTCAGTCGACCAGGAGTCAAGTGGCTCGGTCAACCAGGGGTATTTTGAACTAAGTGGTCGGTCGACCGAGGCAAGGCGATTTTTCAAATCTTTCGAGGTTCGGTCGACCAAGCCTTTTTGAACTGTGTGGTTCGGTCGACCAGACCGCTGGGAAATCTCCCGAGACCCTTCGATCGACCAGGTTGTTGGAGTACAAAGTTGGTCGGTCGACCGGGAGGTCAAAATGTTGACTCCTAGGTGGTTTGGTCGACCGGGGTCAAATGAACTGTAAGGGCTCGGTCGACCGGGCCTTGGTCAAACTGTTGACCCAGGGCCAGTTCGGTCGACTAGGCCAAAGTGAACTGTGTTGGCCGGTCGACCGAAAGTGCACTAAGTGTGCATTTCGGTCCCGTATTGATACAATAAAGCCCTATTTAAGTGCCTATCACATATATGTGAAAGTGTGAGTGTCCTAGAGGCACTTGGGGTCCATTTTGAAGACACCGAAAAAGTTCGGTATCGGTAGACCGAAGGTGCACCCTAAGGTCTTTCTATGGTTCTTCCTCATTCATGGTTCGACTTGAGCTTACAAAATAAATCATGTATGTGATGTGTGTGCTTATTATAAACCGAATACCCTAATTACTATTACAGACAAATTTCACTAAGATTATTACAATTAAGATCAAGAGTTTGTCTTCAAGCTTTTGAGCTTACACGTGCCATTGATGATATGCTAGTATGAACCTGCACATAAACTAGATATTTATTAAATGCAATCGTATTTGTCATTATCAAAATTAGGGCGTGACCTATAAGGTCAACAAGGTCAACACTCTCTCTCTCCCCAAATTCTCACACTCTATTTCTCTTCTTCTTCTTCTTCTTCCCTCTCTCTCGGCCTCCCCTCTCTTTCAGCTTTTTCAGATTTCTTCCAGATCTGTTTGTTTTATTTCAGATTTCTTCTTCCTCTTTTCTCCTTCTCAGCTTCCATAGATTCCTTCTAGATCTGTTCATTTTTTTTTTCTCTTCTTTTCCACCTTTTGATAATGACGCCCAAACAGAGTACTTTCTGGCAGTTGTGGTGAAACCGCCTGCTCCTTAATCTATTTTTTCTTTCTATTTTCTTTTTCTTTTCCTCTGTATCCCTTTTCTTTTTTCTAATCTCAAATTCCTTATTTTTGGATGCTAATTTTTCTTTACATTATTTTGCATATCTGCTTTACAAAAAGAAATCCAAAACCTTCAAAATTATCCCCAGAAAATCAAAATAAGTATTCCCTATTTTCTTTTCAATTTCTTGCAAACCAAACACCCATTTTATTTTTATCTTTTTTTATTGTGCATTTTTTCCTATTTGTTGGGTTCCATTGAACTCAGTGGGCTGAGTCCAGATTGACTTGGTGAGTCAATTCTACAAGTTGGATTTGGGTCTTGTATGAACTCACGTACTAAGTACCTAGATCCAATTTGGATCCAGATCTCAGGTCTGTTGATTCAAGTATTGATGGACCCAAATCCAATTTGGATCAAGGTCTCGAGTCAGTGGGTTCTCGGAGTGGATCGAGTCGAATCACTAGTTCTGATCAAATAGGTCGGATCCACCAATCAGATTCGATTTTTTGGATCTCTTTTCAGTGCATTTTTTCATAAAATAAAATATAGAACATGAAACTAAAATTGGTACGCACCTCAAATCTTCAACTCCACCTTTCTTTGACTCCCCTTTTGCTGCAATTTTGAAATCTCACAATCTCAAAAGCTTTGAATTTTGATTGCTTGAATACCTTCTAGGTGTGTGCAAATTTCCTGCAATATGAATGTTGTCTTCCTTGCTTTTGTGCATCCTATGTGTGTCTGAAATGCTTCCTCACTTCTATGAATATTGTGTGCAATTCACACTTCGCAAATTCTTCACTATAGCTCGCCCACTGAATTTCCTCCACACTGCGTGCTCTAAATATTCTGATGTTGTGTTTGTCTAAAATATTTGATTAAATTGTAATTGATTCTGATTAATTTTGATTTGTTCAATTAGCTTTTAATTTCATCAATTTTATTAATCATCAATTTAATTTGATTTTTAACATTTAACTTTGATTTTCAACACATGTATTTGACCCTGTTTTTTTCCTTTTGCAGGTTTACAGATTAAAGACTTTTGGTCCACCTTATTTTTCCTTTTCTGCATTTTTCTTTTTATTTTTCATGTATTTATATTATTTTTTTATTTTATGTATGAAGAAATAATGAAAAAAATTTAAGTTTTTGTGATATAAAACCCTCGAACAAATTAAGGTGTCTACACTCAGATTTGATGATTTATTATTATTATTATTATTATTATTATTATTATTATTATTATTATTATTATTATTATTATTATTATTATATATTTTATTTTTGCATGTGTGCAACCTAATAATTTAACAAAGGGTAAAGAGGTATTTTGGACCTTACCAATATTAATTTTAAGAGAGGTTTATCTAACAAGATCCCCTCCTTTGAAAGTCTTAGTAAATCACACTGTAGTTTTTATTTTCTTTTTAAATATTTATTTGTTTATTTTAAAGGATTTAATTAAAGGTCATTTTCAATTTAGAGATAATTCATGATTAATTAGGTACCGTTCATAGAACGAGTTTGTAGGAGGTGCTAGTATCTTTTCCTCGCATAACTGAACTCCCGATCCTAACTCTAGTAAATTTAGAATGAGACTTTTGGTTCCTTAGCCTAGGAATAGCCTAAAGACCAATCAACAAGTAATAATTAGGTGAGTTAACAAATCTAGATAAATAACAAGTTAGTGGCGACCATATTAAACTTTTAATATTATTATTCCTCGCAATAAGTTGTTGCAACGTCTTGAAGAAGGGTCTCTATTTTTATTTTATTTTTATTTTTATTTTTTTGAATTTTCTGTAGTAGGCTAACCTCAACATGATGTCATCCGCCATGTGGCAACATATGGTTGGTTTTGGAGATTTGACACGGATTGTTGACGTGGCAGCAATTCATCCGTTTAGAGAAAGCACAAATTGGACGGTTGGGATTGCACCACGTCACCTTCTAAAGACACAATGTGTCACCGTATGGATGGTGACACGTGTCCCACTAATATGCATATAAAATTTTTTCCTCTCTCTCTCTCTCTCTCTCTCTCTCTCTTATTTTCTCCGCTTCTTTCTTTTTCTCTCTCTTTATGCTCCTCTCTCCTTTCTCTCTTATTTCTCTCTTTCTCCCCACAAATCTCTCTATGTTTCTCTCTCCTTTCTCTTTCTCTCTCCCTACCGATCCTTCTACGTTTTTCTCTTCTCACACTTTTTTTTCCTTCTTCTCCATTTTTCCCTTTATATATATATATATATATATATCTTTCTTTCTCTTTTCCCTTTCTTATTCTCTCTCTGTTTGAATTTCACTCCATTTAATCTTTTTTCAAATCTAAACCAAGCAGGGAAAACATGAACAAGGAACTTCAAATTCTTTGCTTCTAGACCCAAAATCGAATCAAATAATTTGAAGATAAGTTCTCTGTTTCTCTATTTTTTTTTTTTTTGTACTTTTTCCCAATTGGTTGGGCTTAATGAGCATGCCTGTGATATTTTTTAGAATTAGGTTTGGGCTCAAGCTAGCCTAATTAGGTGATGGGTTGAGCTAATTAGATGGGTTTAGTCATAATTCAGGTTGGATGGGCTTGGTCAAAATGGGCTTGGGTTGATTGATTAATATACTTGAATTGAATGAACTTGGGCTACTATCTCAAGCCCATTTGGGTTTTGGGAGATTAGGTTGAGCCATCTTGGGCCCAATTGGTTTAGGCTTAATTGAATAAGATCATGGACCTCGACTAATGATCAATGGGTCCAGGTGCAAATTGGACTTGTGTCTTTAGGCTTCAAGTAAACCAATTAAAATTTAGGTTGGGTTGACCCAAATCCGAATTAGGATAATCAAATTCGAGTATGAATATAAGATAATCGGGTATGGGTATTCGGATCGAGATCTTAAATTCGGATAATTATTCTGAATTAAAATTGTTGTTTGCACTCAAATCACATGACTTTGAATTTCAATTTGCAATTAAAATTAAAGGAACCAACCTTTTTTCTTTAGACTCCTCCAATTTGATATCACTACTCTTCTGATTCTAGCTCTCTGTTTTATTACTCTCAAGCTTCAGTTTCTGCAACTTTTCAAGCCTCTAAACCTTCACTCTGTGATTCTTCCAAAGCCCCTTAACTTCTTTCTGCTGCAACTTGCCCTTTATACCTTCAATTTTACTTGACTTCCCAATCAATTCTATATCTCAACAATCCAAATTCTCTTAAAACTCTCGGTTTCCCACTGCCAATTGTTTTAGTCATTGTTTGTGTCTTTTCACTTCTAGAAAGCTTCTATTTATAGGGTTGGGCATTTGATGTCTTGCATAACCGCCTTTAGTTTGTCCATAACCCCCAATGTGGTTACAAGAGCCACTATTGATGTCCTACATAATTACCTTGAGTCACCCATAATCCCTTTAAGCATAATGGCGAGTCACCCATAACCCCCCGAAGCATAATGCCAAACTCATTAATGCCAAACTAAAGGGGAGTCTGCTTTCACTGCTATATCAAGGGAATCTCAAGAGAAGGTAAGCATCTCATTCTCACTCTCTCTTCCTTTACTGTTGCAATCTAAACTTCTCATTCCCTAACTTAGGCATCAGAGTGATCCTTCAGAGTACACCCTAGGCCCTCTAAGCCATTCTTATTTGATTCCTTTCAGGTGGTCGCAGTCGAAGGACGGAGTAGCAAGAGCAGTTCGATTCTTGGTAGCAACATGTGTAACGCCCCAAACCCGCTAAGTAGGGCCCAGGGTGTTATGTGTTCCATTCACCAATCTCTGATATCAAAAAATATCATTCGCGTGGCGGAAATAATTAAACTTTCTCAATTAAAATACAAAAATTCTATACTATATATCCTAAAAAGTGTATCTATTCACCTTATATCACATAATTAGGAATTAAACCTAACTTTCAAAATCCTTGATATGTTAAAATCACTCATAATTACCAAAAACTAAACCCTCCCTTGGAGTTGGCTAAGCTCGATCATCTGAAGGTCCTGAAAAATGAGTTGAATATTGAAGTGAGACACTTCTTAGTAAGGTAGAATAAATTATAACAGTGTGTGACAAATGAGTTTTAGTGTACACAAAATATATATGTTTGTTACCCATAAACAATAACTGCTAATACACTTATATACTCTACTCATACATACATAACCAATATTTATAGTGAAAGTTCTTAAGGATTGGGGAGCTTACACGCCCATACATGTTGTCCCACCCCGAACCCGCAGATGGGTCCCAAGTGTGAATATAGTAACCTAACATGTCTCTGTATCAATTCAAGCAAACATGATACAACACAATAAGAGGGTCCGACCCCGTGAGGTACACGGATACCCTATAGACATACACATATACATCCATACTCATCAGTTACGCAACGAAAATGCTTCATCTATCTATATAGCATACCCTATTAGAGTCTGTACCAAACTGGGATACACAAACCCATACAATACTAAGGTATATAATCCCATAAATACCATACATACTCTAGGTGTCTACCAAAAACCATCATGACAACCTCATTTACAAAATCTTGTACCTAATCAGGTACTAACAGCAGCTAAAGACACCCCCGATTGCTAGGATGCTAAGAATGGCTACCTAATGGACCTGAAAACATTGTACGTACATTTGAGGTGAGACACCTCTCAGTAAAGAAGAAAGTAGGTTATATCAGTGTGTGGCATACCAGTGTTATTTTACACAAAACATAACACAATACAATACGATATAGTTCGAAAACATTTCCATACAATTCCATACAGTTCCATACATTCTAGTATTTTCACAAATGCATTCTAGTACATACGATACCCAAAACATACGGTTAGTGTCATCACACTAATATGCAACTACGCTATGAAACCCAAAGCTTCACTGCGATTACATTGCCAATATGATGTAGCTTACAACAGTACATAACTAATCCATGAATCCAAAGTTTCACAGTGATTACATTGCCAACACGCAACTACTCCATGAAACTCGAAACTTCACAGTGATTACATTGCCAATACTGTGTAGCTCACACCCCTCAGTGACCAGCCAGGATACATAGTCATATTTCACACTCTTGGATATAAAGCCGAAAACTCTAGCCTAAGGTTTTCACACTGGTACATGGTGCAGCATACGGTAATTAGCCACCACATAGCTATTTCGGCGTACGGTAATTAGCCACCACTAGCCGATTTCACAAAACCTAGAATCATTTTGGAGCTCACACTACTATACATTTCAGCGTACGGTAATTAGCAGCCACATAGCTGTTTTACAAATACCTGGAACAACTACATACAACCATACATACCACACTTATTTGGTTTACGGCAAATCATATCGTTTTCCAATTTAAGTATACAGTTTATGCAAATATGGATAACAATAAACTCAATAATACAGTTTAAACAAAACGAACTGTTTTCTAAACAAAGTAGAGATGATACCCCAAATCCCCAAATTTTCCTAAAAACTGTAACCCAAAAATTTCATATTTTACCCTGATAGATTTCCCCAAATAAGTTACCAAAACATACATACGATCGTAGCCTACAAGCTTACCAATCCTGATTTCGAAAATAAATTGATATAAACTGAATCTCCTTACCTTAACCCGAATTCCAACTACGAACTCTACGATCCCTAAAACTACGAACTGAGACTTTAAAAACCTAAAAACCACAATACAATACATGCTTACAATTCGTACTGCAACATATATTCTGAATCCGAAACTGTTAGAATTGGTGTATTCCCAAAAGAGGGGGGTGAATTGGAATTTTGAACTTTTCTCCTAGGTAGAACTAGATGTTAGCTGAGTATTACAACCTAGGGTCTTTCTATCTAGTTTCAAATATGCTGATAAATATAATATGATGAAATTTAAATCAAGCGCATCATTCACATAATAACATACACATGCGGTAAATATAAAGTGCGACAATATACATAAACACACGATATGTTATCGGGGTTCGGCCAACTATGCCTACGTCCCCACCTCTAGCTGGCAAGCCCATGGATTCCATTAATTTCTCACTTAAAGGTGGATCGACACCGATTACAACCAGGTCAATTAGCATAAGGTTGACCTCAACCTTAACCAGGTCAATTAGCAGGGCTAACCTCAACCTACACACCTTAACAGGATGGCGCACCTAACTTTCCTAACCGGGTCTAAGTCATTCCGGGACTATTCCAAGGCTAGTCTCCCTCTTCAGGCCCGTGCCTAGAAATACAACAAATATGTATTACAATCAAATGGTATAGTGATTGTGCTTTCGTGTAAAGCAGAAATGTACCCAAATACGCACAATTACATACACTACAAATGATATAATATGTAAGCTCAGTGTGGTTTAAATATTTCTACTCTCAAATATATTTTCTATCAGTGTAATGCATACGTGAGAGTGTCAATCAAGTGGTCTTTGTATCACAAGATATTTAGGCAAGATGTTCACACAAAGATACTAGCCAAACAAAATATATGTACATTTCAATGAGCGAATTTTCTCAATCATATGATGCTCTAGTAATGTATATGTTTGGTTTACAAAGGATGTGTAATCTTTGTATTCAGCAAATAATATATGAGTGAATGAATATTGCAACAAAGATCACTATCTCATAAACAAATATATCTTCAAATATTTTTCAATATAAAGCACAATAGATATTTGAAAGTGATTATGAAAAGATTTTGCAACCAAAATACTTTACGATCTTCTCAAGATATTGCAATGAATATACAACTAGGGGTGTACACGGTTCGGTGCGGTTCGGTTTTGGCCAAAACCGAAAACTGAACCGAACCGTTCGGTTATGTCATTTCCGAACCGAAACCGAAACCGAACCGAAATTATGCTTTAATTGAAAACCGAAAATGTGGCGGTTCGGTTGCGGTTTTTCGGTTTTAAACCGATTTTTTTTCAAAAAAAATAACATTTATTTTTCATGAAGTAGTTGAAAATTTATTGAGCATTTTAATTTTTTATACGGACCCATAATTTTAACAAAATAAAATATATTGGGCACTTTTAATGATAAAATTTGTTGGTCACTTCTAAAATTAGAATTACATATCAATTCCACAATGTCCCAATCCTTAGGCACTTTTAATAATTAATTCTCTCTATCCCTAATTTCACAAAACGAGCAATGACGCAAGCAAACATTCACAATAAATAAGAATATATATATATATATATATATATTTATATAAATATCCCAAATTACAAATACAAAATAGACATTCTAATTGTTCATCAATGATTCAAAATTTTAATGAATTGAAGTAATCCACATCCTTCCATCCACATTGTTCCATCTTCAAGATTGTAGCTTCAATTCTCCAATATATCGGTCAGCATCATTCCTAATAAAATGAAACAATATAAAAGTTACAACAAGATGAAATTAAATTGACGATCAATGTTCAATTGTTCATAATACATAATCTTACCAATAAATCATCCATGCTTATTTGATCACACATTCTTCCATCTTCAAAATTATTAGTTCAATTCTCCAATCTCGATGTAAACATCATTCCTAATAAAATGAAATAATATGAAAGTTATAACAAGATAAAATTAAATTGACTATCATTGTTCAATTGTTCATAATACATAATCTTACCAATAAATCATCCATGCCAATTTGATCAAATTCTGAAATGAATGAAAAAAAAAAGTTAATGAATTAGAGAAAATAAATACAAAACAATAATTAAAATAAAACAACTAGAAAATGTGAAAAAGATGTCTTAAGAAATTATGTTTTACCTTTCTCAAGTTTATCAAGTTCTTCAAGGCTTTCTTCATAGTTCACTGGTAATGGTGAATTTCGCAACCAATCTTGAGAACATATAAGAGCCTCCACAATCTTAGGAGTCAATGATGTCCTAAAAGAATCAAGAACACGACCTCCCGTACTAAATGCAGACTCAGAAGCAACAGTAGCTATGGGGATAGCCAAAACATCACGTGCCAACTGTGAAAGGATAGGAAACCTTGGATTATTTATCTTCCACCATCCTAAAATATCAAATTCTTGACTACCCTCTTCAGGTGCCTCAGAAAGATACCTCTCAAGATCACTCTTGCCTTCCCCACCTTCTTTTTCTGACCTATGCCTCTTGAATTTATCTAGCATAACCATCATCATCTTCATTGTTGGTTCATCATCATCCACCACATAGTCCATACCAGAGATACGACTAGAAGAACTAGAGCTAGCTTCGGTAGTTTTACCACTAGGTCCACTACATTGGAATTGTCTACCCCCATTTTTGTACTCATCATACATTGAAAAAATAACATTCTTCACCTTTTTACTCAAAATTGAAGATGTAGGAGGAGGAAACAGTTCAGAAAGGCCCCAATCCACATACTCTAACTTGTATCGAGGATCAAGAATGGTAGCAACAAACATCATCATATTCAATTTTTCCGGATTCCCCCAATAATCATCATATTTATGTTTCATTTTGAATGTCATTTCACTTAATTCAAAATCATCACTTTTGCACCAATTTTCCAAAAAAGCATTAACCATGCAAATTTCATGGAAAAAAGTATTAGAAGTCACATAATTAGAACCAGAAACACGCAAAGTGAAATGATAGAAACATCCTAAGAACTGCACCATCTTCCTCACATTATCCCAATCATCTTCCATTGGCTTTCCTTTTCCACCATCTTTTGAAAGATCAAGTGTAAAATCTCGGTCTTTTTCATCATATCTATCAAAACTTTTTGAAATTTTTGAGCAGTGTCCAGCATCATATATGTGGAATTCCATCTAGTAGGCACATCCAAACACAAATGTTTTTTACAATTAACCTTTTCCTCATCTGCACACTCTTTGAATTTAGCAGTTCTACCAGGTGATTGCCTAATATATTTTACTGCTTGCCTAATTCGAAGTACGGAATCTCCCACAAGTTTTAATCCATCTTGCACAATTAAATTAATGATATGTGCAACACACCTCATATGCATGAACTCACCATTGAGCACACTACCCTTCCAATTGTTCACCCTCCTCTTTAAGTAATTGATGGCCGTACCATTAGTACTTGCATTATCTACAGTAATAGTAAAAACTTTATCAATTCCCCAATCCAACAAAGCTTTCTCAATAGCAAAACCTAACACTTCCCCTCGATGACTAGGAACTGGACCAAAACTTAAAATTCTTTTGTGTAACCTCCATTCATTGTCAACAAAATGCACAGTTAGACACATGTAACTAACATTCTGTAAAGATGTCCAAGTGTCTGTTGTAAGGCAAACTCGTTGACAATTATGTTTCAAAATTTTTTTCAATTTCTTCTTCTCTTCTCTATATAAAAGAAGACAATCCCTTGCCACTGTCACTCGTGATGGAACCTTAAATCTAGGTTCCATGAGGCTACAAAAATATTTAAAACCTTGTCCCTCCATAAATCTGAATGGTAGTTCATCCACTATCACCATATATGCTAAAGCTTTTCTAAGAATATTAGCATCATACTTTTGACATGTTAACTGTTTTTCTTCCATTTTTGTCTCTGGTTTGAAGTTGATTTGGGATTGATTACGATCATGAGGTCTCTTATAGGGATACTTAGCACATAAATTCAAATGATTCCACAAAGCTCTTGTTCCATTCCTTCTTGAATCAGCACAAAATACTTTAGGACAATATTTACACTGAGCTTTAACCTCTGCAGTGTTATCAACACATAATCTAGTAAAATGATCTCATACCTCTGATCTTGATTTAAATTTCCTCTTCTCACCCAATTCTGTTCCTGCAGCAACATTATTTACGGATTCTGTATTCATGCTTGGACTTGGACTTGGACTTGGACTCGGACAAGGAGTTGTATTAAGACTTGCGTTGTCCCCAAATTCAGACATCTATAAAAATCATAGATAAGTGCAAATTTATTAGATGAGACATGTTTAAAATGACAAAACAAAAAATTGATTAATTATATGCTTATTTTTGTCTATAAATCAAATAACAATTAATACATATGAATAAAATAATAACATTTAAAATATTATTATAAAAAATAAAAATTATTATAATTAATTTACATAATTACTATAGTTTAAAAATAGGAGCAATTTTATCATACATGACAACAAAAAAATATTCAAAACATTTTCTATATATTATTTATTCTCTCTTGAAAAATTTAGAAAATTTATGAATATTTTTTGTTTATTATATTTTAAATTCACATAGCTATTTTTCTTTAATTTTGATTTTAATTTACATATAACAATAAATAATTTGATCCACAAAATTACTTTCAGAAACCAAAAAACTAGGCATCAACTCCGATTTTCAATTTTTTTTAAAACAGTTATTGTTTGAAAAAATAAAGTAAATAATAAATTAGTAATATAAACAGAAAATATAAAACCAAAACTAAACTATAAAACAGAGAAAACAGAAAATATAAAACAGAGAAAATAAATGAAACTAAACTTACAGAGTTACAGGAGCTTATACCTTACAGTTACAAGCTACAACAGCTGAACAGCAGCAGCAGCCAGCAGATGCAGGTGGTGCGGACTGAAGACACGAGAGCTAGGAGAGAGGCAGAGCTGCAGGCGCACGGCGGAGGCACAGCAAACGCACGGCGGCACAGCGCAACAGAGACGAGACTCGAGAGAGTGAGTCTGTGAGAGTCTGAGAGACGACTCAGACGAGGCCGGACGAGTGACAGACTTACAGCGAGAGGCGAGAGCCGAGAAGAGAAGAAGAAAAATGAGGAAGGAGGAGGAGGAGGCGGAGGCGGGAGGCACGCACGGCGGACGGCACACAACCTGATTGACAGAGTCACAGACTCACGGGCTTACAGCGAGAGGCGAGAGCCGAGAAGATCAGCAGAGATGAAGAAAACTAAGGAAGGAAGAGGAGGGGGGAGGCAGTGAGGCACACTGGCCGGCGGTCGCTACGCACGCACGGCGCTCACAGATTCACAGTGAAGAATCTGAAGATGAAGAACTGAGGAATGAGGCTTGAGGAAGACGAAGAGGAGGAGGCGGGAGGGAAGCGGCAGCGTGAAATTGAAAACTGAAAAAGGTGAGTAGAGTAGGTGACCGTGAAAACTGAAATGAAAAGGTGAAAAGTTAAAATAATGATTAAAAATTAAAACCCTAAGCACGTGTGTGTGTGTGTTCCCGTGTCCTGGTGTCCATGTATAATATAACTATAAATAATTTTATTTATGAAAATCGGTTTTTTTGGTTTTTTCGGTTCGGTTTAAACCCAAAACCGAAACCGAAACCGAAACCGAAACCGAATTTTTTAGTATTTGCAAACCACAACCGGAACCGAAAACTGAAAAACCGAACCGTTTATTGTTTCGGTGCGGTTTCGGTGCGGTTTTCGGTTTTTCGGTAATTTTTGTACACCCCTATATACAACCTCATAAGATCAAATAAAAGTCTTCTTAGGAGAGACTTATTAACAAAGTCCCCTAAGAATACTTAGGTTTAGCTCTCGTGAAAAATCAAATCAATCTTACTCAGAATGGGAGAGCAAACCTTTCTAATCAAGCACTCAATCAACTTACAAAGAGTTTGAGCAATAAGAGAAGGTAAGTATGAGTGGTTGGGGCTTAGATATGAGTATTATAGGATTTGGAAATTTCAGAGAATTTCTCCTAATCAAAGTGGCTAATCTTTTACTAATTTGCACAAATGATCTCATATATATAGACATGGGAAGAGATATGACCGTTAGAAACCTATTGGGTATTATTAAGGAAGTTTAATGACATTTCAAATATCTTAACCCTGTTTAAAAGATGTTTAACTATGGTAAAAATCAAGGCAACCTGGGAGGTTTAGTCGACTAGGTTTTATATGGTTTGGTCGACCAGAAGGTTTTTGAACTGAAGGCTCGGTCGACCGTAAGTGGGCGATTTCCCATTTCTCCAAGGTTCGATCGATCGGGTCATTTTGAACTAGCTGGTTCAGTCGACTAAACTACTGAGATTTTTCCCGAGGACCCTCGGTCGACCAGGTAGTTGGAAAAATGGCTCGGTCGACCCAATAGTCAAATGTTTGACTCCAGGAGGTTTCGGTCGACCGTGGGTATTGGAACTATAATTGTTCGATCGACCGGGACATGGTCAACCGTTGACTTGGACCTGAGTTTGGTCGATCGGGCTATAAATGAACTATCTAGTTCGACCGACTGGACTGA
This sequence comes from Malania oleifera, assembly GCF_029873635.1. Classification (NCBI taxonomy): domain Eukaryota; kingdom Viridiplantae; phylum Streptophyta; class Magnoliopsida; order Santalales; family Ximeniaceae; genus Malania; species Malania oleifera. The sequence continues at coordinate 40,238,050 of NC_080419.1, forward strand.
AGTCAAATTGTTGACCTAGGCCGGATTCGGTCGATCGGGGCAAAATGAACAACCTTGGCGGGTCGACCGAAAGTGCACAATATGTGCATTTCAGTCCTTTTCAATTGTGCAATCACCCTATTCAAATGACCAAACATATATGTGCATGTGTGAAGGAGAGTGTCCTAAGGTCACTTAGGGTCCAATTTTGAATACACCGAAAAAGTCCAGTGTGGGTCAACTGAAACCTTAAGATCTTTTTAAGGTCATTTTTCATTTATGATTTGTTTGAGCTTACGTATTATCATGCATATGATGTCTGTGAGCTTATTACAAACCAGAGTCCTAATTACTATTACAGATCAATTAAATGAAATATATTACAACACTGAATATAAATTGGTCTTTAAGCTTTGCTTGCTTTGTGCCCATCTTGATTAACAATCTTAATTCCTACACAAAACCTCAAACACCCATAAGATACAATGAGTATTTGTCATTATCAAAACTGAGCGTGACCTATAAGGTCAACATTCTCCCCCTTTTTGATGTTGACAAATACGACATGTAAAAATATAGGGTTAAGCCTAAGAAGGCTCTCCCTCACAATATACATCTAATGTATTTAAACAAACACATTATTTTTGCCCTTTTCCATCTCCTCCTTTTGGCAACAGCAAAAAAGGTCATTTGAATTAAAATCCTGGACAATGGGTGATTATTACATTTATACGAGAATATTTTTGAAAAGAATTTTTGAAAATTTTGGCAGAGTGCCGTTTGTAAATCGGACTTTCCAAAAGAAAACATGTATAAAAGTAACCTGTTTGAGTTAAGATTTCTTAGCAATTTATCCATAACTACTCAAACAGTTCAGTATGGTCCAATAAAATATCAATATGACCATGAATTGGACAAGTTGTGCAACACAGATGATAATCCATATAAGCATGCAATAGAGGTATAAAGTGTGCACACAATCAATAATTATCTTTCACAAAGTCTAAAGCAAGAAGATTAGTCAACAATAGAATTATTTGCTAAGACTTGGAAAGTTCTCATGAGAAAGCTCCCCCTAAAAGTATGCAAGTTATGAAACAATTACTTCAAATGTATATATATATTTATATGCACAATCAACTCCAAAGGATGTAACATTTCAATGCAAATGAATCAATTGTGACATATTAAGATTTGGCACACACAAGAAGTAATGTTGTAATTTTTTGAGCAAATGTCTATAGAAAATTCGGCAGCCTGCCGGCTATAAACAGGACATTTCCAAAAATTTTACCTGCACAAAAATGATTCTCAAACAAGCAGTATCACAATAGTAAGGCATGCGAGAACCTGTCATCTACTAGCAGGTAATTCTCAACAACTGCATCCGTCATGCAGTAGGCATTCTAAACTATTCATGCATTTCAATAAAATAATCATTTAATCATAAACACATGCAAATCAAGGTACTGCTAATATATATCATAATCAAATAGGGTAGTGTACCATAGTATCATGAGAATACAACACAAAAGTAAAAGCTATTTTTATTTAGTACAAACCAGATGAAATAAAATAAAATAGAATGAATCAAAACCACACAATCTGATCTGTAGACAACTCCGGAGTCTAGAACTCCCCTCCATCATCTCCTCCATCACCACCATCACTTGCATCGAAATCGAAGTCCATGGTCATCCTGCATCTCCTGAATGCGGTCGTTCAGCTCACTGAAGCTGATGGTCATGGACCTCTCCAAATCTGTAAAGCAACTGGCTATAGAGATGGAGAACTATTGAAACTCCTCACAAAGTGCAGTGGATGACGATGCCAAGTCCCGCAAGTTTGACTGGACTAATCCTTGAAACTATGTAAATGAGTCAGAAAAATTGGTGATTGCAACCATAAGATCCAAGTTTGATGGTTGCAGAGGCTGTGGTGGCTTCTGTGGGGCCTCTACCTATGCTTCTGCTCCCCTGGAAGGCGTCCAGGTGTTCCCAACAAGCTCGTACCCCATCAATCTTAGGGTCACGCCAGAGAAGATATCGGCAGGTTGTCTCCTCTTTAGTGAAGCCACATTTGAGCGCATGACTCCAATATTCCTAAACAGCTTGTTCAAGATATCCCCATACGGCATAATAATACGGTGGCCAATTGTCTTGGCCATCATCCATCAGATAATTAGATTGAGCAGATCCAATTTCTTTCGAGCAAACAGGCACCACATTATGAAACAGTCCAAAAATGACATGCACTCTAGACCCTGCCTTGGGCAGGACATTGTATGTGATTAGGTGGTGCAACAACCTTAGCCTCTAAAGTGAACTATTTGTACTGAGGAGGATGGTTCTGGCTAGTAGTGTCAGGGTTGGACAGGGTCATATTCGCAAATGTGGCGACCGTGAATTCCTATTCGAAGATCTAGGAATTTACCACATTAGGGCACTCAAAGTCTCCACGGTCAATATCGAGGACATTTGAGATATACTGGGCGTCAAAATGCACATTTGCCCTCAATACATGGGAGAAGTACCTATTTTCATCGTTACCCAGATTAGCATAGAACATCCTAACATAGGTTGGGTAATGACCCCCAGGTTGGTAGGAAATGAATGTTTTCCACCCCTGATACTCGAACATATCCATTACATTTCTAAAGTGTTGATTCATGAAGTCTAGATCGAGTATCTTACCTAATATTGCCGCCTTGGGATGGAACTCCCATATGTATCTGACTTTGCACCTCTTTGAAAGAAAATACTCATCCTCGGCATGTGCAATCTCGTGGGCTTCAATATATGCCATGGTGGTAAAGATGTGAGGCTTGGATGCTTGGAAATACACGAAATGGGTGAAAGATCTCTTAACAATTTCACGGAAGTGAGCTGAGAATGGAGAAAAACCATATATATATATATATCGCAGCTCGGTCGACCAGAAGTGGATACGGTCGACCGACGCTTGAAATTCCCCAGGCACTGACACAGTTCGGTCAATCGAGGTGAAAATGAACTGAGATTGTCGGTCGACTGAGGGGGTGTACTGCAGCCATTTTTGGTCGACCAAGGGAAAATCGAAAGGTTCGGTCGACCGTGGGAAGTACGTTCACTGAGGTTCAGTCGACTGTAAGGGTCAGTCAACATAGTTTGGTCGATCGGGGTACTTCATACCTGCAATGCTCAGTCAACCGAGCATAGTGAATTTTCCTGATTTTGCCTGATTTTGATCCAAGGTTCTCCTTAAGGTCCAGATTTGATATATTGCAACATAAATATGATTCTTAGGGATTCTTGGTGAAGAGATATTGCTCAGATGAGGTGCGTACCAAGAATTGACTTATTGACCTATTTGGGCACCGAGCACTAAGGAGTATAAGACTTTTCTTAAACTATGCTCTTTGGTGATTGGAGAGTATCCTACAGAAATGGTGACGTAGAGGGGCAAGGATATGAACCAAGGAATGTGTGAGACCTCACCAAGTGTGATGGTTTGGTAAGGACTTCCTATGGATGAGATAAACCAGAATTAAAGGATTTGCAGCTTAAGTTTAGCGGGACCAATTCCCTAGAAGATACCTTTAATTTGGTTATAGCTATGAGAAGCACTCAATGATCAATGGTGCTTTAAGCCTAGAGTGATGACTTGGTTTCGATTTAGGCTTTTCATGTTTAAAGGTGAGTTTAGGGTATGGTGATATAAGAAATAAGATAGAACCCTAAAACCCAATTTTGTGCAATGGACAACTGCTGCTTAACTTTATGATTTTCTTGTCGGCATGGTTTAAGCACTTAGAATTAAGTACTAGGCAGAGATGCCATGTCCATTTGGAAGTGTATAAAGAATTTTAGTATAACAAGATAGTGGTGAGTGTGCATACTAAGATTTTCATTTTAAGCAACAATCACTTCCTAGGCCTACAGTTGTCACAACCCCTAAACCAAGGAACAAAGAAAGGATAACAAGAATGCATCTTCAATTTGAATTTGTTTTTCCTTAAGTCCTACGGGGTTTGCTTTCGCTGATTATCCATTTCATTTCCTTTTCTAGCCCTCTGGCACTTCTAAGTAAGCAATTAAGCCATGTATGCCACACAGTTTTGCAAAATAAACAGGTATAAAGTATACGTAAAAGATTGTGCTTATTTATTCCATTTTTCTTCAGTGAGGCTAGACTGTTGGTTCTATGTACGCAACCTAAACCCTTTTTGAAATGAATTTTCCTTTTAGGTCCAAAAGGTTTATTATGATTATTCTTATCATTTTTACCTTTAAATGTAAATCTAAAATAATCATCTATTTCTTTATCTAAGCATGCAATGTTCAATATTTTCTCAATCTTTTTCATTTCAAAAATAGCGTGAAAATTTTCTAACCCCTTTAATTGTTTTGCTATTCTTTTGTTCTCACTCTTCAAAAATATTTTATGCTTAGAAATTCTAACTAGAAACTTATGCATTTTCAATAACGTATTTTTTAGTCTTTCATGCGACAACATGCTTTTAGTATTCAATTCAGCACATGATTCATCAAAAGAATTAACACAATAGTTTTCATATGAATCATTGTATGCATGTTCGACAATTTTATCATAAAATGCAAAAGATGATTCATTCCATAATATACTACAACATTCAATATATAAATCATCACATACATCATTATCGAAATTATTATGATATTCAACAGATGATCTAGCATTTGATACATCACATAAGCAAACAGATGATTCATCACAAGATTTTTCATAGTAAACATCGCATAAACCATTTACAGTATTATTAAAAGATGATTCAGTATATGACCCATCACAACATTCATCACAAAAACCATTAAATGAGCTAGAGTGAGAATCATATACCTCTTCGTTGATTTTTAGCTCATGATTTACCTCCTCCTCATCATTTGAGCCTGGAGCATTTGGAAGAGTTACTATCTCATTTTTCCTGGGATTCTCCATATTTCTTTTCTAGTTCATCCCAGATTTCCTGTGCAGTCTGATATGCCACAAACTCAACAAAAATATCAAAATCTAACGCAAGATATAACATGTCCTTGGTATTAAAACTAATCATATTAAAATCATTCTCATTAATTTGTGCACATCTTCCTTTAGCAGTCACGAGCCAGACCCTCTAGTCCATAGATTTCAAAAATATGGTCATTCTAACTTTCCACATGGTGTAGTTGACACCACAAAATAAAGGGGGACTGGAAAGTTACTGTCCCTCACCGAATGGGGATACACCAATGTGAGTCATTGCGATCTTTTTGAAAAAACGTTTAAGTCAAGTGCAATGAGGCTCTGATACCAATTGTTATAATTGGTGTATTCCCAAGAAGGGGGGGGGGGGTGAATTGGAATTTTAAACTTTTCTCTTAGGTAAAACTAGGTGTTTGCTGAGTATTACAACCTAGGGTCTTTCTATCCAATTTCAAATACGCCGATAAATATAATATGCTGAAATTTAAATCAAGCACATCATTCACATAATAACATACACGTGCGGTAAATATAAAGTGCGACAATATACACAAACACACGATATGTTATCGGGGTTCGGCCAACTGTGCCTACGTCCCCGCCTCTAGCTAGCAAGCCTGAGGATTCTACTAATTGCTCACTTAAGGGTGGATCGACACCGATTACAACCAGGTCAATTAGCACAGGGCTGACCTCAACCTTGACCAGGTCAATTAGTGGGGCTAACCTCAACCTACAAGCCTTAATAGGATGGCGCACCTAACTTTCCTAACCGGGTCTAAGCCATTCCGGGACTACTCCAAGGCTAGTCTCCCTCTTCAGGCTCATGCCTAAAAATACAACAAATATGTATTACAATCAAATAGTACAGTGATTGTACTTTCGTGTAAAGCAGAAATGTATCCAAATACACGCAATTACATACACCACAAATGATATAATATGTAAGCTCAGTGTGGTTTAAATATTTCTACTCTCAAATATATTTTCTATTAGTGTAATGCATACGTGAGAGTGTCAATCAAGCGGTCTTTGTATCATAAGATATTTAGGCAAGATGTTCACACAAAGATACTAGCCAAACAAAATATATGTATATTTCAGTTAGCGGATTTTCTCAATCATATGATGCTCTAGTAATGTATATGTTTGGTTTGCAAAGGATGTGTAATCTTTGTATTCAGCAATTAATATATGAGTGAATGAATATTGCAACAAAGATCACTATCTCATAAACAAATATCTCTTCAAATATTTTTTAATATAAAGCACAATAGAAATTTGAAAGTGATTATGAAAAGATTTTGCAACCAAAATACTTTACGATCTTCTCAAAATATTGCAATGAATATACAACCTCAGAAGATCAAATAAAAGTCTTCTTAGGAGAGACTTATTAACAAAGTCCCCTAAGAATACTTAGGTTTAGCTCTCGTGAAAAATCAAATCAATCTTACTCAGAATGGGAGAGCAAACCTTTCTAATCAAGCACTCAATCAACTTACAGAGAGTTTGAGCAATAAGAGAAGGTAAGTATGAGTGGTTGGGTCTTAGATATGAGTATTATAGGATTTGGAAATTTCGGAGAATTTCTCTTAATCAAAGTGGTTAATCTCTTACTAATTTGCACAAATGATCTCATATATATAGACATGGGAAGAGATATGACCGTTAGGGACCTATTGGCTATTATTAAGGAAGTTTAATGACATTTCAAATATTTTAATCCTGTTTAAAAAATGTTTAACTGCGGTAAAAATCAGGGCAACTGGAGAGGTTCGGTCGACCAGGTTTTATATGGTTTGGTCGACCAGGAGATTTTTGAACTGAAGGCTTGGTCGACTGTAAGTGGGCGATTTCCCATTTCTCCGAGGTTCGGTCGATCGGGTCATTTTGAGCTGGCTGGTTCAGTCGACTAAACTGCTAAGATTTTTCCCAAGGACCCTCGGTCGACCAGGTAGTTGCAGTACAAAAATGGCTCGGTTGACCAGATAGTAAAATGTTTGACTTCAGGAGGTTTCGGTTGACCGTGGGTATTTCAACTGTAGTGGTTCAGTCAACCGGGACATGGTCAACTGTTGACTTGGACCCGAGTTCGGTCGATCGGGCTATAAATGAACTATCTGGTTCAATCGACCGGACTAAAGTCAAATTGTTGACCCAGGCTAGATTCGGTCGACTGGGGCAAAATGAACAACCTTGGCTGGTCGACCGAAAGTGCACAATATGTGCATTTCGGTCCTTTTCAATTATGCAATCACCCTATTCAAATGACCAAATATATATATATATATATATATATATATATATATATATATATATATATATATATGCATGTGTGAAGGAGAGTTTCCTAAGGTCACTTGGGGTCCAATTTTGAATACACCGAAAAAGTCTGGTGTCGGCTGACTGAAACCCTAAGGTCTTTCTAAGGTCATTTTTCATTTATGGTTTGTTTGAGCTTACGTATTATCATACATGTGATGTCTATGAACTTATTACAAACTAGAGCCCTAATTACTATTACAGACCAATTAAATGAAATATATTACAACACTGAATATAAATTGGTCTTTAGGCTTTGCTTGCTTTGTGCCCATCTTGATCTTAACAATATTAGTTCCTACACAAAACCTCAAACACTCATTAGATACAATGAGTATTTGTTATAATCAAAACTGGGCGTGACCTATGAGGTCAACAGAAACAAAAACTGAACCTTACCTTGATTTTAGCTCAAAACCCGAAATCACTCGAAACGAAATTCCAATGCCCTAGAAATGTAGAGAATCCTTCCCTAATCCTCACAGTAATGTCTGATTTGAATCAAGCGATGAACGACAAAGAAAACTAGAGAAAGAGAGTTCTTGAAGTTTTAGAGAGAGAGAGAGAGAGAGAGAGAGAGAGAGAGAGAGAGAGAGAGAGAGAGGATATTTTAAGATTACTTAGCTTAGAAGCAATGGAAATTGATATTTATAGCCCTTGAGTCGACCGCCCTCATTGACGAATTGGCGTTCTCGTCGACGAGTCTGCCATTGCTTTCGTCGACAAATCGGTGGCCTCGTTGGCGAGCTTGAGATCCCCGGTTTCCCGAAATCTCTCAGCTTCTCCTCATCGACGAGCCTCTGAATTTCGTCTACAAGAATAGAAGGGACTTCGTAGACGAACTTTGTCCTTGTCGACGAATTCTGCTCAATTTACCAATTTACCCTTCTTTTACATACTTGATCCATATATCACGGTTTGGGTTCTTACACATGTAATGTCCCTTTGCTCTGATACCGTTTGTAACTTTGCCTATTTAACTTTGGGTGTGGCTACAACTGATAATTATTAGGGCACTTACCTTACTTAGTAAGCCCTCGGGCGGAGAGTTTTACTTCGCTATAATCATTAATGCATTTGAACTTCACACACACATGTACTCACTCGCATTCAACATTAATCATACCTCAGAAATCCACGTATACACGTATTATACATCATAACAGAACACATCAATATTCACAACACATTCAATTCACATGCGTGTACTCATGCCCACAATAAACAATACACAAATATTTCAATTTTGCATTTCACTTTCGGTGGTTCTCAGGGCATCCCTCCCTATCGTTCCCTCTACGTACTAAGTGTCCATCCCCATCATTCTCAACACGTACTTTACTTCAAACATGCTATACTTTCACATTAACCTATTTGTGGTAAATTAGTAAAACAACCTTTTGCCCTGCCACGTCTTACCCATTTATATAAATGACAATATAACGACCTCCTCAAGTCCTGCCAATGTTATATTTTGATTTATATCATGGACAATATAACGATCTCCTCATGGCCTACCAACGTTATATTGTAAGTTACACGAATAACCACACAATCACCCAAATGCACAAACTTAGATACCACAGTAACACACAACCAGTTTATTATAAATAGTTAATCTCATGCCACACAGTTTGGATGTCAACCATACTGCTATATACTTTTAATAAATAATATACCCTACCCACACTGGTTTTTCCCCAAATATGAATTATAATCAAAACCATCGTTTTCAAATGCCTAATCCGTTTAGAAAAATCATACATATATACACGAACTCATATACTCGAATTTAATCGGTTCAAACTTAATAAAGAGTTGGTATAATTTATTCTTCTTTCCTGTTCCTTGAAGTTCTGCTTAAATTGAATGGGAGATGAAAACCCTAACTTTATGAAACCGCCATCGAAACTAATCCGGCAACCTGAGAAAGATGATCGGAGAGTGAGAGAGGCTTCGGGTGAGCGTAGAAGTGAGAGAAACTCACGTGAGGGATGAGAGAGAGAGAGAGAGAGGGAACTGATTTTTATTTAAAAAAAAAAAAAAAAACCTAATGTCTATTTATAGGTTCTCAGCCCTCATAGGAAGTTGTCAACGGTTTTTTTGTGCTTGATGAAACTATTGATGGTTTGGCACTTAAATGCTCTCAGTAGTTTGTCCTCTAGGAAAACCGTTGACTATTTTTCTGAGTCCCTCCAAACCATCGATGGTTTGGTCTTGGCCAAACTCTTTTCCTTCATTTTTCTTATTTTTCCTTTCCTTTATTTATTTCTCTTTTCTTTTATTTATTTTCTGGGTTCGGGTCACTACAATCTCCCCCTCTTATAAAAATTTAGCCCTCAAAATTCGCTAAACAATCATTTTTCATGAACTTAGAAGTTTATTGACTAACCACATTTCACCATTTCAATTTACTCTAACATGTGAATAATTGCATCACTTAGAATCAAATGAAGCTATCGCTTATCCAAAACATAAATACATTACCTGCGCCTCTAGCAATGTCTGCCCCAATCGGGGTAAGCATGTAGACACGCATCAGGACGTCGCGAGGCACCTGATTGTTCCTCTGATTTTGATCAGCAGTGGGTGCATTGTACGGTGGCACCCGACAATCTCGAGCTATATGGTCGTACTTGCCACACCTATAGCACACAACATTGTTGCCCCGACATTTCTCCCCAATGCCTTTAATTACATCGAGCACAGTAGGGGCGTGACAAATCTCCCCGATGCCCTCGATCATCCCAATCTAGCCTTGAGCCCATAGTATCGCCATCTTCCCTCCAAGAACCCTGTCTAGTATCTGCATGGAAGTTAGGAGGCATGAATATCTTCCTCTGATCTGGTATCTCTGCACCTCTCTGCAAACTCATCTCTGCTATGATGGCTTTATCCACCAGTTCTGAAAAACTCTGTATCTGCAAGACTTTCACCTGCTCGTGGATCCTCTGTTTCAGGCCCCTCTCAAACCTTCACGCCTTTCTGTATTCATTTGGGACCATGTAGGGGGCAAAGCGAGAAAGCTTCACAAACTTGTCAACGTATTGCTGCACAGTGAGGTGCCCCTGGGTCAAGTTCAGGAATTCCTCCACCTTTGCCTCTCTAGTGGTGGCAGGAAAGTACCGATCGTAGAAAATCTCCTTGAAATAACCCCAAGTCATAATTGTGGGTAGCACCCACTGCTCCTCCAACAATTTCACTATTAGCCACCATCGCTCGGCCTTTCTTGCCAGCTTGAAGGTGGCAAAGAGAACTTTTTTCTCCTCAGTGCAACTCAGCACTATTAGTGTTTTCTCTATCTACTGCACCCAAATTTCAGCCATGATTGGGTTAATACCTTCCACAAAGGTAAAGGGTTTCAAGCGAGTAAATTGTTCGATTGAACAACCCTGGTTCACAAGTGGGTAGTTCTGTCCCTCGGGGTCCCACCTAATCACATCCATGACTTGCCAAGCTAAACCTTGCAGTAGCCTAAAGGCAATCTCATCCCTGCTGAAAGCCCCTAAATCATTTTCCCCTCCAATGTCCACGTTTTTACCTCTGGCTTCCATCCTGAAGATAGGGTAGAGGTGAGTTTAGAATTTCCAGATCTTAACATAACTGATACAGTTATAAAACAAAGAAACCAATTTAACATTCAAATTCTCAATTTAAACATCAAACACCCAATTAACCTTAATCCTCAAATCAAAACACTTAAATTACCAAAATTCTCTTTAGAGTTTTATCCCCATAAATCAACCAACCTAACCTTCAGGTTCTAATTTCAAGTTCTAGTCTCTCTACTCGGAAACATCCCTGTTGATAGATTTACCATGATTTTCTGAAACTGTCGACTGATTCAGAAAATCACAGAAGTCCGTCAATGGATTTTTGCCTCCAAGCTATGAAACATAACTTAAAATTCCTAACAATATCTTAATCTACCCATTCTTATCCTTATCCTAACTTGAACCTATACTCTGGTAAAATCATCTGTTAAAGTCTTTAGAACCACTAGGCTCTGATACCACTTGAAACGCCCCGAAATCGCCAAGCGGGGCCTAGGGTGTTTTGTGTTCCATTCACCAATTTCTTATACCAAAAATACCATTCAAGCGGTGGAAATAATTAAACATTCTCAATGAAAATACTAGAGTTTTATACTATACATCCCAAAAAGTGTATCCATTCACTTTATATTACATAACCAGGAATTAAACCTAACTTTTAAATACTTCATCTCTTACAATCACTCATAATTACCAAAAACTAAACCCTGCCCTAGAGCTGGCTAAGCTTGATCGCCAGAGGGTCCTTAAAAATAGGTTGTATATTGGGGTGAGACACTTCTCAATAAAGTGGAATAAATTATAACAGTGTGTAGCAGATGAGTTTTAGTGTACACAAAATATATATGTTTATTACTCTGCAACAATAACTGCTAATACACTTATATACTATACTCACACATACATAACCAAATATTTATAGCAAAAGTTCTTAAGGATTGGGGAGATTACACACCCATACATGTAATGTCCCTTTGCTCTAATACCATTTGTAACTTTGCCCTTTTAACTTTGGGTGTGGCTAAAACTAATAATTATTAGGGCACTCACCTTACTCAGTAAGTCATCGTGCGGAGAGTTTTACTTCGCCATAATCATTAATGCATTCTAACTTCACACACACATGTACTCACTCACATTTAACATCAATCATACCCCAGAAATCCACGTATACATGTATCATACATCATAACATAACACATCAATATTCACAACACATTCAATTCACATGCGCATACTCATGCCCACAGTAAACAATACACAAATATTTCAATTTTGCATTTTACTTTAGTTGGTTCTCAGGGCATCCCTCCCCATCGTTCCCTCTACGTACTAAGCATCCCTCCTCATCGTTCTCAGCACGTACTTCACTTCATACATGCTATACTTTCACATTGACCAATTTGTGGTAAATTAGTAAAATGACCTCCTGCCCTGTCACGTCTTACCCATTTATATAAATAACAATATAATGACCTCCTCAAGTCCTATCAATGTTATATTGCGATTTATATCATGGACAATATAACAACCTCCTCATGGTCTGCCAACGTTATATTGTGAATTACATGAATAACCACACAATCACCTAAATGCACAAGCTTAGATACCACAGTTACTCACAACCAATTTATTATAAAGAGTTAAGCTCATGCCACATGGTTTGGATGTCAACCATACTGTTATATACTATTAATAAATAATATACCCTACTCACACTGGTTTTTCCCTAAATATGAATTATAATCAAAACCATCGTTTTCAAATGCCTAATCCATTAAAAAAAATCATACATATATACACGAACTCATATACTTGAATTTAACCGGTTCAAACTTAATAAAAAGCTAGTATAATTTATTCCCCTTACCTGTTCCTCGATGTTCTGCCTAAAATGAACGGGAGATGAAAACCCTAACTTTACAGAACCATCGCCGAAACTGATTCGGCAACCCAAGAAAAATGATTGGAGAATGAGAGTGGCTTTGGGTGAGCGTAGAAGTGAGAGAAAATCACATGAGGGATGTGAGAGAGAGAGAGAGAGAGAGAGAGAGAGAGAGAGAGAGAGAGAGAGAGAGAAAGAGGAAACCGATTTTTATAAATAAAAAAAATGACCTAATGTCTATTTATAGGTTCTCAGCCTCCATAGGAAACTGTCGACGATTTTTTTGTGCTTGATGAAACCGTCGACAGTTTGACACTTAAACACTCTCAGTAGTTTGCCCTGCAGGATAACCGTCAACAGTTTTTTTGAGTCCCTCCAAACCGTTGACAGTTTGGTCCTGGCCAAACCTTTTTCTAATCATTTTTTTTTATTTCTTTTATTTATTTCTCTTTTATTTTCTAGGTTCAAGTCATTTCAACATGTCTAATTGTTGGATCTTTCTTTTGCAGGTTCGAATTTGAAGCTGAAGATGCTGGGCCACTTTTTCTTCTTTTTTTTTTTTTTTTTATTTTTTTTTATAATTTTTTATTTTTATTTTCAATGTAAACTTTATTTTTTCCTGTATTTTCTCATTTTATGGAATACGAATTTTGCCTAGTTTTGTTATGTTAGCCTCGGACAAAATAGGGTGTCTACACAATTGACATAACATTTAGTTCGCAGAGTATATATAATAAGAAATATTATATAATATAATGAGAATGTAATGGAAATTATGTAATGATGTAATAATTTAGAAAGATTAATTATGCAAAAGGTTTGTTATCTCATCTAACATAATTCTCATGATGAAATTTGAAATTAACAATTGTTATCTATTTCTTGTTATCTATTATTCAAAATGGTTGCATTGTTTTTTGATTTATGCTTAAATTATCAAGTTCTTCTATCATAGCCACTTATTCTTAAGAAATAGTTATTTCGCAAACTAGACATAACCTATCAGTTACTGATAAGAGTGAGATTTTTATCGAAAATATTGGTAACTAACCAGAAGAGGAACTTCAAGTATGTGGAAAATTATGAATAACATTGAGGAAAATCATTGGCCACGAGGAACATCTTTAAAGTTTTTTTTTGGTGTTATCAAGATTTTATTATTATTATTATTATTATTATTATTATTATTATTATTATTTGATTTACAATCGATGTGTATGATGCATCTAATATTTCAAATATTCCCATATAATTATTTTATGTCTGTATGCAATTTCTAACTTATGTTGTTTTTTTTTTTTTTTGTGAAGAAAAAAATTAGAGTAGATGTGTAATATGTTTCATGAAGAATGTATCTCTCGTGTGATCAAAGTTTCTACTCAAAAGTTATGTTCAACTCCACAACCGCTTTTTTTTTTTTTTTAAATTTTTAAAAAAAAAAATTTTTTTTTAATAAATGAAAAATTAACTATTTTTCTAGTTTTACAGTAAAAAAGAAAACAAGAAAACAAGAAAAACTTTTGATTCTGAAAATAGTTGTATTTTTAATTTAATTTTTTAAGTATAAAAATCCCGCATTTTCTAGTTTTTAAAATTTATATAAGAAAATTCAAAAAATATATTTAATCATTTTTCAATTTCTTTTTTTTTTTCCTTATACTTTTTACCATGTATTCGGAAGCATATAATTCAAATCATTAATCTAAAGTCGTATAGATTTGAACAAAATATAATATAAAATTTATATGAAATTAAAAACACAAGTTCCAAAATTCATATATTTTTACTTTTTTTGAATAAATTATTTTTAAACCTATAAACAAATAACATAAAAAATGTTCTACATAACTACATAAACTCTTCATTTTTCTACCTTTTTCGTACATAACTTGAAATTAAAAAAATAAAAAAAAAGATATGAATTTTTATAACCCTTTGAAAAACAAAAAATGAAAACTTATCTTACATTATCCTAAAATTTTCATTGGTTTGATTTTACTGTTTCGACCTATTTGGAACTCGAAAAATAGTTGAGAAAAGGAAAAAAATATACAAAAGATTTTATTTTTTATATTTAATTATTAAATAAAACAACAAAACCAAGTCTTAAGTCTCAGGGTTGGCCATATAAATCTTTTTCCGCCAATTATTGTGATCACAGACCTTTTTTTTTTTTTTTTTTTTTTCTTTTTTTACAGATTCAAGGCTATTAAATCCTTATTATCTCCTTCCAAGTTATTTTAAATCTATCCCTCCCTCTTCTATTGTCCCCCACACTAACTCACTTATTAAATAATAATAATAATAATAATAATAAGAAATACACTAAATCAGTGAATAAAACTTTGGTATTACACATCATTAATATTTAATTTTTAAAAATTTATAATAATATTTAATATAAAGAAAAATATAATAAAAATGAAAATTTTCCCTCTTTTCCTTTCTTTTTCTTTCCTCAAACATACTCATACTGACCCTTAACGTTGGCTTATTTCACAAAAGACTTACCAACTATAGGTGAATTTAGTTTTCCCAATGAATTAGAGAGGAAAGTAGTGAACAACAAACGAAGAGGGTGTGAAAACCAAAACCCCTAAAAGCATCATTAGATTATTTATGCACATTAAAGACGATGACAAGACAAACCCATAATTAGAGAAATCAGACACTGTGATTTCTGGGTCCCCACTGATACGCATGAGGTGACATTTACAGCTGAATGAAAAGTAAAAACCATATTTGAGAGCACTGGACTAATAACCTGACCAAGAGGAGAAAAAGAATGTTGGGTGAACAATTTCGGGCTTAAGCCTTTGACTTTGAAGGACTTGAAAAACTGAACCAAAAAGAAAGAATCGAAAAGATTTTGCGGTCCAATTATGAGGATAATAGCAGCAAAAATTTTGACTACACTTGGAAATATGAAATTGAGTATTGGGCACAAAATTGTGTGGAACTAAACAAAAACACTAGTTTGAAACTCTGTGAGCTTGAACAAAATTTAATTGAGTTTTGCCCCACAACCTCAAAATCCAATTCCCCCTCTCCCATCTCCTTTCCTATCCTCTCCCTTCTTGAATGGTTCTTATAATTTAGACACAAAGCCAGTACAACCCAGAAAGGTCTAGAATTTTTCTCATGGAAGGGCATTAACAACTTCAAGATGCCATGGTCCCTATGAAATTACAGGCATATTTACACTGCTCCGGTGCAGAAGCCAACATGAATTCTGAGATGATACCTTTTGAGCCACAAACACTATGCCAATCTCCCCCAAGCCCCACAAAACAGATTACCAAAAGCAACCAGACCTGGAATTCTAACTGGGACCGCACAGCGCAGGATAGGGTGCCCCAAAACAAAATGCATTTTTTGTGAGGTCTATAGACATTCACTGAATGACTCCAATCTGAGCTTCAGAGGACCATTTAACTGTCCCGAGAAGAGCGGCTGCTGATAAGTCCTTTTCTAGTTCTCAGAGTTGACATGTTGCCTTGAAACAAATTCCCCATTCAACATTGCAGTGCACTAGAGAGCATAGAAATGTTTGCGTGGAATTGAAAAAACTAAATACAAAGTCCTGCTCCCCGTGGGTAAGGTCCCACTCTGATCTTCCTGGTCGATGCAAAATTGTAAGAACTGAAAGTAGGGAACGTAGCCTCCTATAACTAAGTAAATCATACACAACAGCACTTGAATGGTTCTGTACTTCATTCATTTATTTCAATTCTGCTCTCCAGGAATCTTCCAACTCAAAAAGCATATTCTATCTTGGCGCCTCGTATTCTCGTTCTCGACAAAACGCATAAACCGAATCAAACAACACCCTTTCAACCCTCCTATTTCTTCGAGTTCCTTTGCTCCTGCCTCTCTTCAATTCTTTTTCAGCAGAAGGCTGTGATGTAGGTACTTGACATATCCACATCACAGGAACCAAAGCTGCAAGAAACTGTATCACAATTCCTACAGGTAGGCTTGAGTAATTACCAGATGTTATTCCAACCAGAGAAGCTAATCCAACACCCAAAAACCCGCTTACTATTGATGATAAACATAAAGCCGATGCTAAGAATGAAGTGAGAGATCCTTCACAACCAGGTGGACTAGAACTAGCAAAGAGCACTAAAAATGGCAAGACCTTAAATTGTGCAATGGTTTCTGCTATACCCGAAAAACAAAGGGCAAACACTGCATTTGAAATTCCCAGCTTAAGATTGATCTGTTTCACTAGAACAAGATCAAGAAGAAGGGTCAATGCATATGAAATCTGCACCATGCCAATCAGTTTCCTCAAGGAAACTCTTTTCCAGAACCGATCATATAGAACAGTAGTCGATAAAAGCATCAACTGACCAATTACCCGTGACATTCCAAGAATAGAAGGATCAAGATTTAAGCATTGCGTTTGGTAGCAAAAGATAGAACCAGAGAGAATTGGGACCATTGCAATAGAAACCACAGCCCAAATAAGAGGACCAGATATACTCTCATTGCTGATTGCCATCCTAAGGTCAGAAAATTGTTTTCTCATATCTTTCAAGACTGAGTTCCTCGCAAGATTATGATTTGATGGTTGGGGCAAGCCAAGAGAATCCTCTCTTGTGGTTAATGAAATTACAAGTTGAAGAGAGAGTAGACCCATGAACATGAGAAACATGGTCTTGGGTTGCATTCTCCGTAGGAAAAATCCACCAAATAAGTTGCCTAGAATTCCACCAGCAGCTAATGCCATAAATGCATAGGATTGAAGACCAGAAAGTTTGTGTTTCTGACCATACTCTGCAGCAAGAGCGTCCTTTGCAACTTCTGTAATGGATGCTCCGAGATTACTGAGAAGAACACATATCATCAGGGCAGGAAGGGCTTCAACTGCAACTGGCACTAATGCTAATAGTCCCCAAGACAAAACCTGCAAAAGGACTGGAGTGTTGCTTCTGTAAGTGTATTACATTGATCAATTAATAAGTCTTTACCAATTGAAACCAATATCAACAGTACATATAATTTAGATTAGAATCATGTCAAATTTCAGGGTTAGGATTAGCCCTTGGTTCTGACAATAATGTCTTTTTTCTCCCCTGATAACAACAACAATGCTAACTGTCAAGTTAGGAAAATATCATACAATTATCATATTGAGTACGACAAAGTATTTTTGCCAGCACTAATTTCAGAATTCTCAAAATGAAATATTAGACAATCAACAAAGCTCACTAACTGGACAAGGCAATAAATGATTAACCATTTAAGTCTTAGAATATTTTTATTATTGAACAGAAATGTCATCTTGAAGCTCTAAATTCTAGAAATTAAGATGATAATTTCCTAAACTTCATAAATTTCATTGCATTTAAAGAATAGAAAATTTTAGAGATTTCCTGTTCAACCTTGAAATAGAGTAAACCTACAAGTAAAAGCTAACAATCCCTTAGGAGATAATGTAAAAAAGCTCCCGCTCACTCATTGAAACTGATAAAATTAGTTAAATTCCACCAAAGGTATATGAAATTTAAAGCTAGCTCTATTATATCGTGTCCATTGCAAGAACTTAGTAATATGAAAGTTGACATATCAAATATA
Source organism: Malania oleifera (assembly GCF_029873635.1). Classification (NCBI taxonomy): domain Eukaryota; kingdom Viridiplantae; phylum Streptophyta; class Magnoliopsida; order Santalales; family Ximeniaceae; genus Malania; species Malania oleifera. Next base: position 40,256,356 of record NC_080419.1, read on the forward strand.
ATATGAACTTACAAGGCATGATGCAAAACAAAACAGAGAAAAAGTGAGACAAAGAAAAGGAAAGGGAACATAAACTTAGGCTTCTGAAAAGTTGATAAAATAAAATGCAACCACAATGCTGATCAAAAAATAAAATAAAGTAACAATACAAATTCACAAATGAAAAAAACTAAACATCAGAACGAAGGAGACGCCAAGTAACCGTGTTGAGTATGTCATAAATTCTTTCTATCAGGCCCATTGATATGCGACCCTTTTCCAAACTGAAGGGAGTGTCTGGCAGACTTGACCTGACCCAGTCGTTTGTTTTGTATTTCAAGTTTTATAATGTTCGTATGACTTGTATAATTTGCTCTTCTATTTGAGGTTGGGTGCAGCTAAGGTTAAGGTTCGAACAATTGATCTTTATTATACATCCAAAAGGTTCTCTCCTCTCTCACCCATAAGCGGGCGATTTTAAAGCTGAACTGTGTAAATTTTGGGGTCTGCATCGTTTTCTTTTCATTTCGCTTGTTTAACTGCTCTATTTGCCGCATTGATTTGGGGTTTGATCATAACAAACCAAACCCACGTATATGATGAAAATTTAAAACCCTTTGCCTTCAGGAAACAAAGACAATAGGCAACTTAAAGAAAAGAAATACCAACTAACCTCCAATGGAGATGTAAGGTATTCTATGGGCACCACCAATGTACAGAGCATCAGACAAGACTCCATAGAGAGGCTTGGCCACCATGGGGAGGCTGCCAGAGTTCTGCACCAGCTGCAATATCGACGGGCGCAGGCTGAGATTGTCAGCCATGTGGAAATTCAGAGCCAGCCAAGGGAAACACCTGAATCCTTGTACCCAGTACCCAAATCCACCTAATATCAACATCTCCCAAATGTCCACTTTGGAAGAACTCCTTCTCGCCTCAAAACCCCTCTTTCCATTGCTGTTCCCGGAAGGCACTTGGTCAGGGCTTATTATGATCGCCTTGATAGGTTTCGCGAGATGTCTTTTGGATTTTCTTGGTTTGCCAATGGGGTTGGGATTCTGCTGGCGAGAGCAGCGAATTAGCGTCCAGTTGGAGGGAGAAGGGTTTAACAAGGGCTTTTGGATTGGTGGGGCAAAAGGGTCTGGTCTCTTCAGACCGAAAATTGATGTGTAAATCATGTTTTCAGGCTCTGATGATCTTATGGAGAAAGAACAGCCCCCAGAGAACGAAACTGAGGCGACTCATTCCCTCATTCTCTCGTCGTATGGTGCTGGAATGCGCATTGACCCGAATGAGAGAAAGAACGCAGAATACTGACAAAGGACGAAACACTCACTTGCAATCCCAAATTACTCTCTCTACAAGAAAGAATATAGTAAGTAATAAAATAGAGGAAGAAATGGAAGAAGAGAGGGATCCAGAAGGTCGCGGGGAAAGGTAATTCCAACCGGCAAAGACGAAGTAAGAATCCAAGCGAGTGAGATACCTTGGTTCAATCCTCGATTTGATGCCGCCAGTGCGAACTTTTTGTGGGTCTTTATTGGGTCCAGCTGGCAATAGGGAGACGGCGAGTGTGCAGCACGCGCGCATTCTGTCCGTGCATATTGCGGCGTGGGTAGGGGCAGCTGCGTCCCACAATGAAATCAGAGGTCAAATCTATGGTTTCACGGAGAGAGAGACAGAGGCGCGCCACAGCCCTAAACGGGTAATGGTATGGGCTACTGTCGCTAAACACGCTGCCCCTGCCTCGTCATATATATATATATATATATATATATATATATTAAGGGCGATGGACCGGATGCTAAGCACTAAGCAGAGAGTTTCTAAAAAAGGCATAGGTTAAAAAAAGATATTTTGCATAAAATACAATGAATTTTTTTGTTAATGTCGTCTCCAGAGATTCGGCTAATCTTTTTATTATCATTTTGGCCTCTCATCACAAAATTGAATTTCTAATTTATTTGAAATATAATAATAATTAAAACTAATAAATGATAATAATACTTACATTTGTAGTGGAGCCTTGTCAAACAAGACGTGCACTAAAAATAGAAACAAATATCCTGAAACCAAAATATTTAAGGGATAATAAATTGTGCCTTTGAGTTTCTCTTAGAATTAAAGAGAAAATTCTTAAAATGTTCAACGATAAAATCCATGTTAAGACTTTAATCTTCTCTATATTGTTTACAATTTTGTTACACGGTTAGGTTCATTGTCTATAAAATTAATTAAAAAAAAAATCATGCATATCTCATTGGAGTTAATTTTCATTTATGCCAATTCATTTTTGAAAGTTATATGTGTTGCAATGTACAATTGAATGGTCTCAACTCAAATGACAAATTCAAGATAAACAAGTGCGGAAATAAAATGAGTGTAGGGATAGAGAAAAAAACACTGAGATTTTACAAGGTTTGGTTATACTCGTCTACGTTTTTGTCTCAAGAAAATCACTTAAGGATTTTCACTATTCACTCCTTTAATAGGTGGAGCTATCTCTACAATCCCTCCTTCACACGGGTGGAGATACCCTTACAATCCCTACTTGTAAGCGAAGATGCCTTTCCAAGCAATATCCCCTTGCTTGGCACGATTCACACCCGAACTGTGATAGTAAAATGAAGATACAAAGGTTTTGTACAAAGAATGCTCCTTAAAGAGCTGATGAGTACAATAGAAAAAACAACTCTAATACACTCACAATGAATAAGATTGAAGCTCAATAGAGAAGAAAGGTGTTCTCTAAGGTATTTTGAAAAATATGAATGAGAGAACTTGCAAATGAAGTAAATGATGTTTCTCAGTGTTAATCAATTGCTCAAAAGTTCAAAAATTCTTCTCCAACTCTCCAAGCCTTGTATTTATAGGCAAGCTTGAGATATAGTCATTTTATGACCATTGGAGGATTTAATATGTATTTTATTCCAAAAAAAATAGTTATTTTATAGCCGTTTTTGGCTTTTCCCGAGAGGTCCGATCGACCGGATTGGCGTTTGGTCGCCTGAATTGCAGGCGATTTCTAGATCCACGATTTTCGATCACCCAACTTGATGATTCGATTGCCCGGATCATAGCTTGCGATGTTCGATCACCCAGACTGAAGATCGGGTCGCCCAACTGCCTTGAAATTTTGAGTTTTTGGGCTTTTTCATATTCAAACTTATTTTAGGCCTTTTGAAATAGTTTAGCACCTTAATAAAATGATTTTCCATGAAAAGTATAAGTGCCTAAGGTCCAACTAAGGTCAAGTATGAGCTTCTCATCAAATTCATTCAGATATGTACTTACCGAAATCCTAAATGCAATTACATATGAAAATTCTTTAAGTCTTCATTCTTGATCTTCAAATACTCCATGAAATTTGCCAAGTAATGTGTCATCTTGAATGTTTCATGGCTTCCATTTTGCATTGGTCATTGTACTTTCTCAAAGTCATTCTTGTGAACATACTTAAAGCACAAATGAGATGCTTTGATTTGTCATTATCAAAACGAGATAAAGCTAAAAAAAAGCCAAAAATCTCCCCCTTTTTTATGTGACAAATATATGAGCAAAATGAGTCAACCTTGATAAGGCTCCCCCTCACAATGTGCATAAATACAAAAATAGGCAATGCATCTCATTTCAAGCATATTCAAATGAAGAACTTAAAATTTTTCAAGTTGAAAACTTTTGAGTTCAGTTTAGATTGCATTTAACATTCAATATGACTTTGAAAAGATTTTCAAATAAAATAAGTCACATGATACACGTATATAGCAACAGTTATGCATGTCTATCAAGATTACTGTGGTTTAAGAAAATGGTCGTTATGTTTTATACAAATGCTACAGTAAACTCTAAGTCAAACTTTTAAGCCAAAAGATGGGTGAGCATAAGTTACAAATTTTGCTAAAAAATTTCCCCTTTTTTACATCATCAAAAGGTGTGAGGGACAATAAACATTGTTTGCCTAAAAAAACTCCCCCTTTTGACATAAAGGTAAGCTTAGATGAAATAAATCACTTTTATGTATCATTTGATCAATTCAATTTAGTTCACCAACCAGTATAATCAATAATTTGAATCCCTAAATGAAGTCTAGAACATAATGCTAAATCAAATGGAGTTTTGATCAAGGATGAATTCCAGTTATTCACTCAAGATTCAGAGTTCGGCATAACAACACTCAATAACTATGCAACAATCTAATATCAGCTATTCAGCATGCAGTTATCAACATGACTTTTCTTTATTTACTCAACCAGCGTGCAACATCCTACTCAATTACTCAGCATGCAATTCGAATTTGTCTGCATCCAGCATGCAGAAGCTATAAGTAATCAATAGTGTTAATATCCACCATATTGTCTACATCTAGCATGCATAAGGTACAAGTAGTGATAAAGATTTACACAGTTAAACTGCATCCAACATGCAGAAGCTTTCAGAAATATTCAATAGTAATATTAACCATACCATTGTCTACATCAAGCATGTAGAAGCGCTTTCATACAACCCAAGCAACATCCAATTTACAAGTATTTCATCAATTAATTGTTCAGCATGCAGAACACAAGTATTTCATAAGCCAATATTTGTCATGCACCAACACTATTTCCAACATGTTTTCAGAAGGCATAAAGAGAACTTAGTGTTTTTAGAGAAAGATAAAAATAAATACAACAAGATCAAATGTTTTCAAATATAAAATAACTATTCCCCCTATCAGTCTGTTGTCCTAATCATCGTCCTCCTCTGATGAGTTTTCATCCTCATCAACGCTCTCTCTTAGCCTTCAATACTGTTAAAACGATCGTTGAGGATATGAAAGTTAGCCTGCATTGATTCACTCAACATATCAATATCCTCACGAATTGTGCATAATTAGGAGTCTACGTCCACTCTGAATTCATTGAATGCTCCGACAAGTTGTGTTATGGAGGCAATGAGCTTGGAAGGAATTTGTGCAACCTTTTCAGGTATTTGTGGCTCATCATGAGAATCAGCTTGGTGAGCATGTGCTTGTTCTTCCATCCTTCTATGTAAAGGAAGATTTACCCCCCACGTACCATCAGCATTTAATTGATACCCCATCAATTTTATGGTGGTGGAGGTGAATAAATCACTAAGACGGTGGGGAATAAATAGGGAGGATGCACAGTTAAACCCAAGACGCCCAAATACACCATTCAACATTCCTCCATAAGGAAGAATGATCCTCTTGCCACTCTCTTTTGCAAACATCCATCAAATGATTAGAGTCGGTAGATCTAGTAGCTTACCAATATATAGACACCACATTATGAAGCAATCCAAATAAGAGATGTAATCTCGGGATCCACCCTTAGGAAGAATGTTATAAGAAATGAACAAATGGAAGATTTTTGCTTTGAGAGTAAGAGTCTTATAAGCTGGAGGGTGTCTAAGGTTTAGTACGGGTCTTCTATTACCCGAGACAGAAATTGTTTTGGGAGGGGGGGGGGGGAGTAAAATCTTGTTCCATTACCTAGGAGGTCCCATTTCTGGACATTCAAAGGTACCTCGATTTAATCCGAATGTGTCCCCAATGGTTTAAGCATTAAAACTATGGGGTTTATCTAAGACATGGGAGGTACACTCATTCCCATTATGATCAAGATTTGCGTAGAATAAACACACTAGTTGTGGGAAAACACCCTTAGGCTGGTAAGATAGAAAATGGTCCCAACCTAGACGTCTAAACATCTCACAAATGTTTGGAAAATAAGTGTTCATGAAAGTAAGGTCAAGAACCTTACCCAAAATTGGTTTGGAAACCTAGAGCGTCTCATGGTAACACTTCTTGGCCTTTGAGGACACAAACCACCGGCCAGAGCTTTCTCCTTCTTCAGGGGTAGAGATTTTCCTCTTGTCTCCAGTAGATTTCTCCCTTGGCATTGTGAGAGAATGGATTTGAGGAAGGGATTTCGGGATTTGGAAGAAGATTGAGTGAAAATGAAAAGGGAAATAAGGATTTAGGATTTTTCTGAAAAGAGGAGAGAGTTTGGGAGTGAAAGAGTGAAAAAATTAGGGCTTTTTCGTTCGTGGAGTATTTAACACTCGACGATCCGATCGACCAGATGCAAGGTTCAATTGCTCGGATTAGTGGCAAAATATTTCGATCTTCCAAATCTGGAATTTGGTTGCCTGAATCCCCAGATAGAGACATCCATTTGACCGAACTACACTTCCGGTCGCTTGAATTGGGTTGTTTTTCTATATTTTGAATAGTTTTGACACTTTTTGCCTCGATTGCTTAGCCACATGTCTTTAGGCAACGTACCTTGCATGTAATAGGCCTAATTCATGTATTATTGTGATAAATCTATCTTATTGAAGTGGTTTAGCGAATATATCAATGACTACTTATTGGTGCATATGAATTCAAGTGCTATATCTCCTTTTTGCACATGATCACAAATGAAGTGATGTCTGATCTCAATGTGTTTAGTTTGTGAACGTGATATTGGATTTTTGGAGATATTAATGGCACTATTATTGTCATATTTGATTGTATTGGATCCTAGTACAGTTTATAATCCGTAAGTTATTGTTTCATATATAAGGCTTGGGCACAACAACTCCCGGCAGTTACGTATTCAGCCTTAGCTATGGATAGGGCCACCAAGTTTTTTTTTTTTTTCTTGAAAAACCATGAAACAAGAGCTTGACCTAAGAAATGACAAGTTCCATTCATGCTTTTTGGATCAACTTTGCTCCCAGAAAAGTTTGCATCGAAGTAGCTTATTATGTCAAAAGAATTGAACTTAGGATACCATAAGCCTAAGTCGATGGTGCCAATTAGGTATCTAAGTATTCGTTTAACAGAAATTAAGTGCGATTCTTTCGGCGCGGCTTGAAACCTTACTCACATGCACACATTGAACATTATATCCAGTTTGCTAGCTATTAAATATAAAAAACTGCCAATCATACCTCGGTAGAGCTTAACATATACTGGTATACCTTGCTCATCTTTGTCAAGTTTAGTGGAAGAACTCATAGGGTTTCCCAAAACTTTGCCATCTTCCAAGTTAAATTTTTTAAGTAGGTCTTTCACATAGTTTGATTGGTTAATGAATGTGCCATGTTTAGCTTGTTTGAGTAGAAGTCCAAGAAAGAAAGTGAGTTCTCCTATCATGCTCATTTCGAATTCCTCTTGCATGCATTTGGCAAACTCATTGCACATCTCCTCATCGATAGCACGAAATATGATGTCATCTACATATATTTGGACAAAGAGCATGTTTTCCTTTTCGATTTTGATGAAAAGGGTAGTGTCCATCTTCCCTCTTGAAAATCCATTATTTAGGAGAAAATCGCTCAGCATCTCATACCAAGCTTTGGAAGCTTGCTTTAAACCATACAAGGATTTGGATAGTTTAAACACATGGTTGAGCTATTTTTGGTTCTCAAAACCAGGAGTTTGCTCAATATAAACTTTCTCATTTATGTAGCCATTTAAAAAGACACTTTTAATGTCCATTTGATATAATTTGAAATCCTTAAAGGATGTATAAGCTAGTAACATGCAAATGGCTTCCAACCTAGCCACTAGTGCATATGTTTCCTTAAACTATATTTCTTCTTCTTGATTATAGCCTTGTGCTACTAACCTAGCTTTGTTACGAACAACCACGCCATTTTCATTCTTCTTATTCTAATAAACCCATTTGGTTCCTATGATGGTGTCTTCATCTGGTCTAGGAACTAAGGTCCAAACTTCGTTTCTTTCAAACTAATTTAACTCTTCCTGGATTGATAATACCCAAGATTCATCTCCTAATGCATTATGAATATTTTTGGGCTCTTCTTGAGATAAAAATGTTATGTGACTACACAAGTTTCTAAGAGATGAATGAGTGGTTACCGCACATGAAGTTTCACCAATGATTTGATCCTTGGGGTGACCTCTCACAAATTTCCACTCCTTAAGCAAATCATGAACTTCACATTCTATTTGTCTATCATCATCAGATGCCTCCTTGATCTCAATGCTTTCTTTCTGATATAGAACGGAACTAGTCGACCTATGTCATATGGTTCAACCCTCATACAAGCACATACAATCAAAAAACTTTGGATTAAGAATTCAATTAACTAACATAAACACCATAAATTATGCTACCTTTCACAAGTTGTTGGATTTTTGAAAATGTGTATATGTTTGTCCAAAAAATAAGTCCCAAGAGTTACTAATCAAGCAGCCTAGTTTATGCGGAAGATGATACTTTCAAAATCAAGATTACAAGTTTTACGCTACCATACTAACATTCATACAATTGATTTTAACTAGCAAGTATCAATATTGAAATCTAATGGTTCAAATGTGCTATTCAAATAGGAATTTTAGGTTGTCAAGCAAAGGTTTTCTTAATATTAAATAAGGTTTCAAATAAGTGCTAAATTTACCAATAGATTCATTGGATGACTTGACATTGTTCAACACAAGTTAGACCACACCGTAAGTCCTTCATACAAGCTTTGAATCACAAATATAAACGTAGCAATGGAATGAAGGGATGACGGTCGTATGGGTGTAGACTGAGAAGTGGTCGTGTGGAGGTTTAGATGGGGGTGGCCGTATGGTGAGTGGGAAGAGATGATGATGGAGTCACTAGATAGATAGTAGTCTCTTACCCCTCTATCTCGGGAGAGAACGATGTAGCCTCACACTACAAAATTGGAAGATTGGACAAAGCTAAACAAGCTTCATCAAAAGGAATTCTATTCAATATTCAAACTTAGCTTAACTTTTAGTTCTTACAATGAAGGGATATATATATATATATATATATATATATATATATATATATATATATAGCTAGCATGAGGGGGGGGGGGGGGGGCAAAGCATTAACAAGCTTAGCTAGCATGGGGGGACAAGACATTACTAACTAACACTTCCCGTATAAGCATGGGAGACAAAAATAATAAATACACCAACTCACCAGACACATTAATGACTCTCACAACTTACTAAAAACTCATGCAAGCTAAGTTGTCTTGCGATATTAAAAATTAAATGTAAAGACATAAACCAAAAGAAAGTCAAATCTATGTGGGGCCAATGGAGCGGTGTGGGGGCCACAAGCCCGTGTGGGGTCCACATGAGTCTTGAGTTGGATCTTGCTTCAATACTTCACTTGGGTCTTCAAATATGGTCTTCAAGCGCCTAATAATCTTGTAACAACATATCCAAGCTAAATATAAAAGTAACATATAACAAATTCTTCCATAAAAAGTCTTAAATCAAAATGTCTTCAAATGATCTCATGTGTACCTACAAAATAGTTATAAACAAAAGTGGACATCTGGAGGTCGTCCACGTGTTGCCATATCAACAAAGGAGTGGACATCGGGAGGTCATCCACGTGTTACTATGTCAGCAAAGGAAATGGGTAAGGCATGTTGATCCCCATCACTTTCATTTCATCATTAATTGTTAAGTTCTCTAAGTCCTTTCTTATGTCAAGATCATCATCAATGTTCTTCTTGGAGAAGGGATTATATTCATCAAAGACAACATTGATGATTCTATGACAGTCAAAGTTCTTCTGTTATAAACTCTAAAAGCTTTACTATCTTAAGCATATCCAAGAAATATTCCTTCATCCGATTTTGTATCAAATTTTCTTAAATTATCCTTTTCTTTTAGGATAAAGCACTTACACCCAAAAACATGAAAATATGATATGTTGGGTATTTTACCTTCCCATAGCTCATATGGGGTTTTGTTGAGTTGGCCTAATTGAAACTCTATTCATAACATTGCAAGTGGTATTTACTGCTTCAGCCCAAAAATATTTTCGTAGGTTATGTTCATTTATCATTGTCCTAACCATTTCTTGTAGAGACCTATTCTTTCTTTCAATTACATCATTTTGTCAAGGATTTCTAGGAGTTAAGAAGTTATATGATATGCCATGTATATCACAAAAGTTTTCCATGTCCTTATTATTAAACTCTCCTCCTATATTGCTTTGGATATGTGTGATTGTATAGTCTTTTTCATTTTGGAGTTTTCTACATAATTTGGCAAACCTTTCACACACTTCATCTTGAGATGCTAGAAATAGAACCTATGTAAATCTAGAGAATTCATCTACAATAACAAAAGTATAAGACTTTTCCCCAAGACTCTAGATTTGACTTGGACCAAATAAATCTAGGTGAAGCAGTTGTAGTGGCCTACTTGTGGAGATAAATTGTTTCTTTTTTAATTTTGACTTGGTTTATTTGCCAAATTGACAAGACTCACAAACCTTGTCCTTTACAAATTCAATTTTAGGTAGGCCTTTAACTAAATCACCTTTGACTAGTTTTGACAAAAGATCCATTCTAGCGTGACCTAGTCTCCTCTGCCATAACCAACTAGCTTCACTAACTGCTAAAAAACATTTTACTTCTTGTGAAGCTAAGTTTTCAAAGCTAATGGTGTAGACATTTTTAAAATGGTTTGCAACAAAAAGCACTTTATGTTCATTTGAATTTTCAACTATACAACTATCATGTTTGAAGGTAACACTAAAGCCTTTGTCACACAGTTAACTAATACTCAGTAAATTATGCTTTAGTCCTTCAACAAGCAATACATTATCAATAATAAGAGAAGGTTCCTTACTGACCTTCCCGATTCCAATGATTTTACCTTTGGCATTTTCTCCAAAGGTGACATATCCTCCTTCCTTTGGCGTAATGGATGTGAACTTTGATTTGTCTCCCGTCATGTGCCTCGAGCATCCATTATCCATGTACCACTTATCTTTTGAGGAGGATGACCTAAAGTATACCTACAAAAGGAATTTAGGTGACTACTTTTGGTACCCAAATTTTCTCGGGTCCTTTAGGGTTAGCATTGGGTTCACCTTTTACTTTCCAAACCATTTTTGTTTTAACATCTTTGTTTTTGAATGGGGTTTCAAATTTAATGTGGCCTTTTATTTTTACACAAGTAACATGTAGTATACATATAAGAGTTATTTGAAGGATTATAAGATTTTGACTCTTTCACAAAATAGCCCATATACAAACTTTTCCTTTTCTTGTTTTCCTTGCCATTAAACCTGATTCCTTCTTTTTCCAAAGACCTCCTTTGAGCACCTAAGAGATTTTCAAAATTACTTTTTCCATTTCTAAACTTGTAAATAATTTTGGAATCATCTTCCAATTTTCTTTCCAAGTTTGTAATTTTCAAATCCTTGTCCTTTAGCAAGGTGGAATAGGACTCCTTCAAGTTTTATAAATTCTTTGTTAATTCTTTATTTTCATTTTTCAACAAAGTGTTCTTTTTAGTCATCTTAACAAGAATCTTGTGTGCATGAAGTAGTTCTTTTTTGCAATTCTTTATATGAAGGCATGCAAGCATTAAATGAATCATCACTAGAATCATCACATGAGGTAAAAGAAGAAGATTGTACCTTATGATCTTCAAGTGCCATCAAACAGAGCTTTGCTAATTCATGACCACTTGAGTCACTATCTAAAGTTCATAGGGAGTTTTATTCGAATTTGTTCTTATAGAAACTATATTTATTACATAGCATGCAGTGTTTACAGCTTCAGCCCAAAAGTATTTTGGTAGATTATGTTGATTTAACATTGTTCATGTCATTTCCCGAAGTGTTCTATTCTTTCTTTCAACAACTTCATTTTGTTGTGGACTTGTAGGTGCTGAAAAATTATGATTAATTCCATGTTCATTGCAAAATTTATCAATATCTTTGTTGTTGAATTTTCTTCCTTGATCAGTTCTTATGTTTGAAACATTATATCCTTTTTCATTTTGAAGCTTCTTGTATAGATTTATCTACATATTGCAAGCTTTATCCTTGGAGGCTAAAAACAATACGCAAGTGAACTTAAAATAGTCATCAACTATTACAAAAGCATATTGCTTACCTCCTATGCTTTGGGTTCTAGTAGGACTAAACAAATCCAAATGTATAAGTTCTAAGGGTCTACTAGGAGATATATGTTTCTTCTTTTTAAAACTTATTTTGATTTATTTTCCAATTTGGCAAGCATCACAAATTTTATCTTTTATGAACTTTGTATTTGGTAAACCTTTAACTAAGTTCTTTCTAGATAGGTTTCATAATAGGTTCATGCTTGCATGTCCTAGTCTTCTATGCCAAAGCCAACTAGATTCATTCATGGAAGCCAAGCATGTTACTTCTTGAGAGACTAAGTTTTCAAGATTTATACAATATACTCTGTTTACTCTATAGGATGTGAATAGAATTTCATGATTTCTAAGATTTTGAACTATACACTTATTTTGCTTAAAGATTATGCCATGACCTTTGTCACTAAGTTGACTTATACTTAAAAGGTTATATTTTAATCCATCTACTAACAAAACATCATCAATAGTTAGTGAGGGTTATTTACCTATTTTACCTATACCAGTGATTTTACCTTTGGCATTGTTACCGAAGGTCATATAGCCTCCATCTTTTTGAACTAGGGACGTGAACTTGGTTCTATCTCCCGTCATATGTCTTGAACACTCACTGTCCAAGTACCCTTTTTCCTTTGATGGAGTAGTCCCAAAGCATACCTACAAGGAAGGATTCATGGTGTTACTTTTGGAACCCAAACCTTCTTAATTCTTTTTAAGTCATACCTAGTCTTAGTGTTTACTTTTTATTCATTCTTGATTTTGACATATTTCTTTTTAAGTGGGTAATTGAAATTTATGTGTCCCTTATTTTTACATAAGTAGCAAGTGGTGCTTTCATGTATATTTGTAGAAGATGTACTTGCATAGTATTTTGCGTCTTTTACAAAATAACCCATAAATAAATTTTTCTTCCTTTTGTTTTCTATTCCATTGTAGCCTATCTCTTCTTTATTACTTATCATCCTTTGTTGACCAACCATCTTTTCAAAATTTTATTTTCCTCTAGTAAAATTGTAAATGATTTTACCTTTATCTTCAATTTTGCTTTTAAAATCACTTATTTCTAGGTATTTCTTGCTTTCATCATTTACTTGTAGTTTTATTAATTCTTGAGACATATTGTTAATTTTCTTCATTAGATTATCAATATGAGAATCCTTTTCTTTTTCAGCGTATTTATAACTTTCTAGTTGATTCTTAAGATTTTCATTTTATTCTTTTAAAGCTATGTTTCTCTTAGATACTTTGATGAACCTATTGTGTAAGTTGAATAGTTCAGCTTGGATTTCTTTATAAGAAGGCATACTTTCACATGAATTATTACTAGATTCTCCACTAGATTCTTCCGATGAACTATAATAAGAATTTACCTCAGCATTGTGTGCCATAAAGCGCAAGAGGGTAATTTCATGTTCACTTAAGTCTTCCTCCAATTCGTTTGAGCTTGTGTCATCCCATGTAGATTTCATTGCCTTCTTTTTTTTCTTCTTGTCTAAAAAGCAAGGTGTAGTCCCAAGAGGGGGGGTGAATTGGATTTTAAAACTTTCTTTTAATTCCTATGAAGACTTCTTCTTGATTAATCAATTTTAGACTTGTTTGTTTAATTTACCAATCACACAAGAACTTAGTTCCTTTATTTAATCCACAACCACACAACTATTCAATCATTCAAGTAATCAATCAACCACAATTTGAAAGTAAACAACCAAACCAAGATTTAAAGTATACATCACTTTGGTAATATAAGAACTTAAGATGGTTGTTTGTTTATATAAGCCCTATGAATACACATTTAAATCAAGCCTTGTAGTGAATGATAGTTTATGCTTGCTAATATGAATTTGCTTCTTTAATATGATTTTCAACAAAACATTATGACACTTCTTCCCAATGTTCAGCTTTTAAATAAACTTTCAATATAATAAGTTAAGGATAATCAACCAATGTAGTCCCTTTTGGTTTCCGCAATCAATGTTGATCAAACCAAAATAAATTATCTTCCTGTCTATTTAACAACCAAATACTTAGAATTCAAAGATTTATAAAGCATCCATGCAATTTATATACTTTTCTGAAAAGTAAAGAGTAAGGCAAAGAGAGAGTGAGACTGAGATTTTTACGAGGTTCAGCTTATACCCAGCCTACGTCCTCACCTTTGGAAAACCACCAAAGGATTCACTAAACATGTTTCTTTACTAGGCGAAACAAACCTTTACACACTCCTTCAATAGGCTAGAGCCCGCCCCTCTAAACGATGTACCCTCGTTCGGTCACTCCTTCAAATAGGCTAGAGCCCGCCTCTCTAAGCAATATCCCCTTGCTTAGCCAACTATCTAAACAATCCTTGGAACTTCAAAAAACTACAAGAAACAAGATATAATCTGCGTACAAATATACTTTCACAAAGAGCAAGTTAGTGCAATTTCAGCACTATATACTTCAATGTAGAAATATCAATATGAAATAGAATGAAGCTTAAGCGTAGAAGTCACCAATATCCTTCTTAGATGAGGATTAGCAGTAGGAATTCAGAGGAGGAAGGATCAGCACTTCAGAATATCTCAGCAAAATAGATTTTCAATGAGTGAACAAGAGAACTTTGTAAAAACAAGAGTGCTTTCAGCTTCTCAAACGGATTTTTCAATTCATGGTGTATTTTGATTTGCAAAACCATGTATTTATAGGCTTTCAAAAGGGTTTTCTTGTTGCTCAAGTTTACTTGGAGTATTTTCCAAGTTTTTATAAAGTTTGGAGCCCGAGAAAAAGATATTTAAAAAATAAAATTTTTGAAAAATATGCCCGTTAACAGTGTTCAGACGTCTGAACTTTCGAGTTCAATCATCTAAGGTGGTTCTGCCTCTTTAGAAAAATTTCAGCAAAATCTTTAGATGACTAAATTTAATCTTTAGTCAACTGAATATATTCTTTAGGTGACCGAGGTCAAGGTTCAGACGTCCAAAGTGTCCAGTTCAGTCTTCTGATGTTCTGCCGTGAACAGTGTTCAATTGGTTGATAGCTTCGACCCCGCTTTAGTATTTTAGTAATAACTCTTTTTATACAACTAAAAATTAGGTTTTCTTGGTGTCAAATGAAAGCTAAGAGAAAATCCTACAACTTTTATGTTGAACATTTGTTAAAATAAGGATTTTTTTGATAGATAAAATTGCACCTCAATGTAGATGTGAAAAAAAATAACAGCATTTGGAAAAACCTCTTTTTCGTGCTTTTCATTCCAAAAATAATTTTCACATTTTTGAAATATCTTTTGACCTTATAAAAATATTTTTCAAGTATTTTAAAATGTATCTAGGTCTAAGAAGTTAACTTAAGAGTTTCATAATATTTCAAACGATATTCAAACATTAAAGTACTTACATAAAGACTTCTAAGACTTTTCACATTCAAGGTTCTTGAGTCTTCATGCTTTGTCTTTCTTTGAGCTCTTTCTCTTTGCTTTTATTTTGCTCTTTTGACTTCTAACTTTTCTTTGGCTTATCATCCATGTCCTCATTTTCTTCAAGCTTTAAAATATCATCTTTAAATCCATGTTTTGACTCTTTTAAGCTTCATTTGATCCTTGTGAGCACTTTGACCTTGCTTTCTCATATATGAGCCCTGAGATAACATTAATCACACAAATACGTTAAACTCAACTTGTTTGTTAGCATCAAAACAAGATAACAAGATTTTAAGTCTTGTAAGGCCAACATTGTCCTTCTTCAGCTGCGGACAATCGACTTTAATGTGTCAAACCTTCTTACAATTATAACATGTTGGTGGATCATTCTTAGCTTGCTTTGTGTTTGTTTCTTCTTTGTTTGTTTTTCATCCTTTAAATTTTTTAGGGAATTTTATATTCTTCTTGAAGAATTTTCCAAGTATTTTAGTGATAAAGGCTAATTCTTCATCATCTAATTCATTTTCTTCATCGTCATCACTAGAACTTTCTTTACTAGCCTTAAGGGCTATTGATTTCTTGTTTTTGTTATTGTTCTCTGAATTTCTTTCATTCATTGTCATCTCATATGTGAGTAGAGAACCTATTAATTCATCTAAGGAAGTATTTTTCAAGTTTCTTCCTTCTGTAATGGCAGTAGCCTTAGGTTCCCAAACTGGTGGTAGTCCTCTAAGGATTTTTCGGATCATTTCATAAGTTGAGCAATTTTTCCCTAAGGCATTGAGGGAGTTTATTATGTGAGTGAACCTGGTGTACATATTAGTGATGGTTTCGTCTGAGTTCATCTTAAAAGTCTCATACTCGCTTGTGAGCATGTCAATTCTACTATCTCTAACATCTATAGTTCTTTCATAGGTTACTTCTAACTTGTCACAAATTTCTTTGGCTGACTTATATGTCATGACCCTATTAAACTCATTGACATCTAAAGCACAATATAGCGCATTCATGGCACTAGATTTTACTTGCATCATTTTATAATCATTGTCAGTCAAGTCTATTTCTTCTTTAAGAACTTCTTTGCCTTCTACTAGTTTAGTAGGAATGTAGTCACCATGTGTGACAACCTTCCATGCTTTCCAATCCATGGTTTGAATATATATCCTCATTCTTTGTTTCCGAAATGTATAGTTTAATCCTCAAAAGATAGGCGGTCTAGTAGATAATTAGCCTTCAAAAAAAAGGGAAACACCTAGGTGTGCCATTTAGATCTTTATATAGCTTCTAATTAGGATTTGCTATAACTTGTCTTTGATACCAATTGAAAGTAAGGTGTTATCCCTAG
Organism: Malania oleifera; assembly: GCF_029873635.1. Lineage (NCBI taxonomy): Eukaryota > Viridiplantae > Streptophyta > Magnoliopsida > Santalales > Ximeniaceae > Malania > Malania oleifera. The sequence continues at coordinate 40,272,988 of NC_080419.1, forward strand.
AGGGGGGTGAATTAGGTTTATAAAAATTTCTTTAGAGTTATTACTAATTTTCAGTTTTTTATATTCTTAATCAAACACACAAGGAAGTTGTTAATTTTAAATACTCAAACAAATCAACAACACTCACAAAAACCAATCACAAATCAAATAATAAACAATCACCCAACCACACAATACTTAGCAAAATTTGTGAGAGCTGCAGTACTTTGTTTTTCAGCGTTTGCAAGAATTTAGCTTATAGCCCTGTATGAATGAATTTTTTATGTGCTCCTTTTAATCAAGATTTTCTCAAGTGGTTAATCAACATACTACATTAAAGGTTTCCGCAAAATATTAACCAATGTACTTTCTTATATTAAAAGGTCTTCTCAATCTCAAGCTTTCAGCAATCCTGCACTTTGAAACACAATTTGTATATGCTGAAATTCAAATGGAAAAGGGTAGAGAGAGTGAGACCGAGATTTTTTATGAGGTTCGGCTTATCCCCAGCCTACGTCCTCACCTTAGGCAAGACCACCTAAGGGTTCCACTAACTCGTTCCTTTTCGAGCAAAACAAACCGATTACAACCCTCCTTTAGGGTAGAGCCCCCTCTCCAAGTGATACCCCATGCTCGGTTACAACGATCCACATACCTGAACCGTCAAAGAAACAAAAAACAAGAAAACAATTTCTTTGTACAAAGAACACCCTCAGATAGAGCTGGTTAGTACAATTTAAAGTTCTATGTACTTCAATAACAAATACCAAACGAAATAGAGTTGAAGCTCAATAACGATTTCACCAAAATACTTTTCTTGACAAGGAATCAGCAATTCAGATGATTAGAGCTCAGAGAAGAGTGATAAGTGCTTCAGAATATCTCATCAATTCAAAATGAAAGGATGAGCAAAAGAGAGCTTTGAGAGAATAAGTGAGCTTTCAGCTTAAAAGTAGATTTTTCAATTGCTTGGTGTATGTTTGATTCATGAAAACATGTATTTTATTGACCTTATGGGTCATTCCTAGTTTTGATAATGACAAATACTCTTTGTATTTGATGGCTTTCAAGTTTATGTGCATATTCATAATAACAAGATCATTTGATGGCACATGAAGACTTGAAGACTGAGGACCCTAAAGACTATTTTCATGTTGTAATTCATTTCACTATTATTAGGTCTATAATATTTAAGTAAGAAAGGTTTGTAATAATCATTGCATTGCATGCATGTAGGAACTATAAAGCTCAAGACCTTAGAGACCTTAGGGATCACCCTTCGGTCGACCGAAGCCAGATTTTTTTTGGCAAGAAAAATGGCCTTGGAAATGACCCTAGGTCCTTACACAACACGCAGAAAAGTCCCCATTATCGCATATATTATCAAAGGAAGCTTTTAATTTAAATTTGAACCTAAATGCACATTTTTAGTGTGTTTGGTCGATCGAACTGTAATGCACAGAAGCATTCGGTCCACCGAACCTTCACCAGGTCAACAGTTTGACCATGGCTTGATCGATCGAACAAGACCAGTTCGATTATGTTGGTCGACCGAACTGCCCTGAGGTCAACACTTTGACCCTTCGATCGACCAACCCAAAATGTGTTGCAACGTTATGGTCGACCAAAGTTCCTCAGTTGATGTCCCAATCACCCGGTTGACCGAACGACTCTGTACAAATCCACCTGGTCGACTGAATCGGGCAGAAATAAAAAATTGCCTTTGGGAACCCTAGTCTAGTCGACCGAACTCTCAGTTCAAATTTCTCTCGGTCGACCGAACTTGGTCACTTGGTCAACCAAACCTCACCTTCGATCGACCGGTGCTCTCGGGTTGGACATTATTTTTACAGCGGTTAAAGTTTTTAAGTAGGGTTAATTTTTTCTAATGTGTTTTAAAACAATCCTAATAATACCCTTAATGTCCCCAATGATAAAAAATCCTTCATTACCTATAAATACTTGTTCATTTGCAACAATTAGTAAGGATTAGCAAAATTGATTAGGGTCAAACTCTCTCAAATTCAAATATCCTTCTTTAGCCTATAATACTCCAAAACACTTATACACATCATCCTTCTTGATCTTGCAAGTGTTGTGAGTATATTTTGTATGCTTGTGCTTCATTCATACTTGCTAATACTTTCATTAGATTATATTGATTGTTTGATTTTATTGAGAGTAGAAGCATCAAGTTCTTCCACTGATTTAACTTGATAAATCTTGTGTGGGAAGACATTGGAAGGTTGTGGTTCCTTCATTGTCTTTCCAAGTTATCTAAGCCTATATTTTTGTGTGCAAAAATCATTTTCAAAGCTTGTTTTCAAACAATTCTTGTGCTTGCTATATTGAAGAAAATATTTTTGAGTTTGTTTGAATATTATTGCTAACATCTTTGAAACCCTAATCTGACATTGAGATTTAGTTTATCTGGTTTTCAAAGAATAGCTTGTTTGATACACTATAGTGTTTGATTGTTTATTGACATAACCTCGAGTGTTGATTGCACACATAGAGCACCGAGCTTATAGTTCTTACATCATTGAGGTGCATTGATTATATTGTGCGTAGTGGTACATATCTGCTTATGTAAGAAGTGTTTTTTTGTACATAAAATTTTACATTTGTTGTATTCCAGGTGTGGGCTTGAAGAGGGAGACTAGCCTTGTTGAATAGTCCCGAACTAGCTTAGACCCGGTTAGGAAAGTTAGGTGCTTGATCCTGGTAAGGTGTGTTGGTTAAGGTCAACCCCATGAATTGACTTGGTTGTAATCGATGCCACTCCACCGGTTAAGTGAGCATTAGTGGAATCCTTGTACTGGTGTAGCCAAGACAGGGACATAGGCAGTATTGACCGAACCCTGATAACATATCGTGTGTGCACTATTTATCTTTCTGCAATTTACATTCTTGCACGTGTATGTTACAGTTGGTGAATGCTACGCATGATTTTAATTTCCATACATTATATTTATCTACACATTTGGAACTGCATAGACAGACACTAGGTTGTGAATGTACTAATGCTGTTTAGGTTAAACCTAGGAAAAAGTTTTAAATTCCAATTCAACCCCCTCTTGGGAATACACCAAAGCTAACATATTTATAGGCTCATAAATCTTAATTCATGTTGCCCAAATTTACTTGGAGTATTTCCCAAGTTTTTACAAAATTTGGGGCATAACAAACTTAATTTTAAATTTTAAAACTTTTAAAAAATATAACTATTAACAGTGTTCGGTCACCTGAGGTTCTTTAAAACAGTAATTTTTAAATTGACAACAGGGTTAGACGCCTAAGGTGACAAGGGTCACTAAGTCCTAGACAAACCCTAAAAAGTTTCAAACCATTTCACATGATATTTGAATATGAAGTACTTACATAGTTCATCCTAAAGCCTTAGCACTCTAAGCTTTGAAGTCTTCATATGAGTTTTTCCTTTGAGTCCTTTGAGACTTTGAGCTTGAGTCAACTTTAGGTTTCCAAATCATTTTGGTCCACTTGAGCTTCCTTTGGATCACTTTGAAGATAAGTGTGGCTTTGTGGTCCTTGGTGATCTTGAACTTGCTTTTCCTTTGATAATTTGAACTTTGTCATTTAGGCATTCCTGAAACATCATCACTTAACAACACATATTAAATCATCCTTCATTTGTTATCATCAAAATGAGATTTTAAAGCCATGTTAGGCCAACAAGAAGAAGTTGCAAACTTTTGCTTCATGGCGTATGAGCTTGATGAGGTAAATTCCGACAATTAAATATTTTCCTTCTTATGATGAATTGAAATAAAATTGTAGGAAATTTTATGATGAGTTAGTTGCAACTAAAAGGAGAAATAACCATCTTAAAGAAACACACTCAAAATGCAAGAGAAAATAGATATGTCTTTGTTCTGCTTGAAAGGAAGAAAATGCATCTTTGAGTACAAAAATTGAAAAACTTGCTAAAAGTTCTCGAATAGATCATGAGTTTTTACAAAAGAAAATTGAAAATTTGAAAAATCAATTTGATGAGAGCTTTAAGGAAAACTTGTCTTTGAAGAAGGAAATTGAGGATCAAAACAAAATCATTTATAAGCTTACCAATGGGAAAGAGAAATTTGACAAATTACTTGGAGTTCAAAGATTTAGGATTTTCAAATAAGGTTTAGGTTATGGCTTTTCATCATCCAAGTCTATTGGTTTTACAAATCTACGTGTCAAAAGAAACTCATTACCAAGAAAAAACCCAGCACCCAAACCATACCCTTTTCATGTTAATAAAACTTGCTTATACTATGAAAGAAAGGGTTATGTACATTTCACTTATCCTTTTAAAGGAAACAGAGGAAAAGAAAAGGAGTACATATGGGTGATCAAGAACACTAACCCCATAGGACCCAAGGAAAATGTACCAAAACAAATAACCTAACTCCTTTTGCGGGCTTGCTTGAAGACCTCTTCGATAAAGAACAAGTGGTTCCTAGACAGTGGATGTTCAAGGCATGTGACGGGAAATGCCGGTAAATTCATCTCTCTCAACTACAAAAAAGGGGGGGGGGGGGGTTCGTGACATTCGAAGATAATGCTAAGGGCAGAATCATCAGTAAAGGTAAAATAGGTAATGCATCTCTTTCAATTAATAATGTTGCACTTGTAGATACACTTAAGCACAATTTGTTAAGTATCAGTCATTTGTGTGATAAGGGACTCAATGTTATATTTCAGTCCACCCAATGCCTGATAAATGATTTGAATGGAAATACTATACTAGTAGGGCGACGAGAGTCTAACATCTACACTATTGAATTTGATGATATTAAATCTTGTGATATTAGATGTTTGTCTACAACAAATAAGACTAGTTAGTTGTGGCATAGGAGGCTTGGCCATGCTAGCATGGATTTATTGCATAGATTATCTTCTAAAGAACTAGTTAATGGCTTACCAAATGATAACTATGTTAAGGACAAAGTTTGTGATGCATGTCAATATGGAAAACAAATTAAGTCGCCATTCAAAACCAAAAAAATGATTTCCACAACTAGACCATTGGAGTTAATACATCTTGATTTATTTGAGCCTAATGACATTACTAGCATCAGTGGAAAATTATATGCTTTTGTAATAGTTGATTTCTCTAGATTTTCTTGGGTTATCTTTCTTGCAAATAAAAGTGACAATTGCAATATTTTCATCCATTTTTGTGGAAATGTTCAAAATGAAAAAGGTATGCCCATTGTTCACATTAGGAGTGTGATAGAGGAAGAGAATTTAGAAACAAAGAATTAGAAGATTTTTGCAACGAAAATTGTTATTTACATAACTTCTCCGCACCAAAAATTCCACAAAAAAATAGAGTAGTTGAAAGAAAGAACCGAACACTGCAAGAAATGGCTAGAACAATGCTTAATGAACATAAACTTCCAAAATATTTTTGGGCTGAAACTGTTAGTATAGCTTGTTAAATTAGTAACCGTGTCATCATTAGATCCAAAATAGGCAAAACCCTCTATGAGATATGGAAGGGTAGAAAACCAAACATTTCACACTTCAAGGTCTTTGGATGCAAATGTTTTATTTTAAATGATAGAGACCATCTTGCAAAATTTGATCCAAAATCTGATGAAGGGATCTTCTTAGGGTACGCTATAAATAGTAAATCTTATAGAGTCTTTAACAAAAGAACCCAAACTGTTCAGGAGTCAACACACGTAGTCCTTGATGAATCAAATCCTTCTGCACCCAAAGCAGCAGTTGACTTAGACAAAGACGATCATGTAACCACAATTAGAATTTAAAAGGAACTTGAGCATCTTAAAATAAATAATAAGCAAGAAGAAAGTTCCAAAGATAATCATCAAGAGTCACAACCTCAAGAATAAACTGTAAAATCAAATGAAGCAGATTAGGAACTCCCTAAAGCCTGGAAATTTGTCCGAAATCATCCAACTGATCTCATCATAGGAAATGTGACGTCCCTCAATAAAATATAGCATAATAAATAAAATGGTCGACCTGAACCCTTGGTTTACGGGGACACCTGTCAAACACAGCGGAAAACCTAGCAACAATAAATATAAAAATCCATACATCCACCCATAAAACATAATACCGGAGCTTTTATAACATTATAATACTGTACTCTTGTACATATCTATATACATCAAAATATCTCTAGGGTCACACAAAATAACTCTAACCCTAGTACAAAAATCTTACCCTCCTCACGGGTAATCTTTCTAACTCAACGGAGCCCTTGACCAGCTGGTCTCTCTAGGGCTCCTGAAAAATTTAATAATGTTGGGGGTGAGACACTTCTCAGTAAGGGAAAGTAAACTAAATACACCTGTGTGACAACATGAATATTTAAAGTGCTTATACATATACAGTACATTTCATAACGCTGGAAATAATCATAATATCATGCTGGATAATCATGCATTTTCATATTCGTTAATAAATCATAACATACATATACATCTGTTATAACTCGTAATACTGAAAATCAACTCAGGATGAATAGCTAGCTAATGTCATGTATTACCCCCCATGATGGGTTGTGCAGCCCGAAGGCGGGACCCGACAATGGCTGGCCAACCACTACCGAATCAACTATATCTGTAAGTACGATGGGCCCGCCGCACCCTGCTCCGGACTGCCAGGTGGATGTCTACACTCTACTGAAAGCCTCATCGACTATCCATCTCCCATCCCCTCATGGGACGGTAGCACTAATAAGGCCTCATGCCAAAATCAACCTATAGCTACGGTACCGAGCTCCTAGTCTAAACTAAACTAACATCCTGGTGGTGATAACATATAATACATGATCATACATAACATCATTACGGCCTCATGTCGAAAACATAGATACGGCCTCGCACCGAAATCATACGTAGGGCCTCGTGCCAAAATCATAGTAAATATGGCCTTACGCCAATAATATCAATACGACCTTGTGCCGATAGCATAAATACATGGCCTCGTGCCAAAATCATATAAATACGGCCTCGTGCCAATAACATAAATAAGGCCTCGTGCCAAATATATTTAAGGTAATTTACATTTGAAAGTAACTCATTTATCATATATTCGTCAACTCAATATAACATAACCCATCTTCCCAAAGTACCTGAAAATGTATTTTACTCGTAAAAGCATTCATATCATATCTCATTTTATGTAAAATAATATTCATGCCACAAATGCTCTATTAAAAGTCATACTTCATATTTTTAAAATCGTGATTTCCTGACATCTCATACATACATATATACACTTTAAGCATCATAGCAGTATTTTCCAAATCGTACATTACATTCATAATAAACAAATATATCATATACTTTTCTAAAAATAAATTTGCTCATAATCAATAATATTTTTCATGGAAAATAACTGCTTTAGTTTACTCCCTTACCTGGCTACTGAAAAAGCCCCTCAAATTTCCTAGCCTGAGCCCCGTAGGATTTCCTACTCAATACCCTGAAACTCAAAACTTCCAGTATTAATCATCAGTATTTTCATGCGTACATCAATTTCTATAACTACCTCAAAGTCTAATTTGGCTTAAAAATCCTTACCTCAACTTTGGGATGATTTCCAACTTCGTTTTCCCAATGATCCGCTCCGGCAAACTTGCAGGGAACTTCGCCAGAAGCGTCGTGGTAGCCTCAGATCTTCGATCCAGCGTAAAACTAGCCCAAAATAGAAGAGAGAGAGTGAGAGAGCCGAAGAGGAGAGAGAGAGAGAGAGGAGCGTGAAAAATGAAATAAAAATCAGATTTTTCATATTTATAGGCGGCGGAATTCGTCGACGAGCCCGATCTTTGTCGATGAGTTCTTCATAAATTTCATCGACGAAACCCTGTATTCGTCGACGAAATTCAGGCTGCCTCAAAACCCCTCTCGGTATTTTCTCGTCGACGAAACCCTGTGTTCGTTGACGAAATCTTTAAAGCTTCGTTAACGAAACCCTGTGTTCGTCGACGAAGCTTGGCAGATTCCCTTCTTTTCCCTTTTTCAAATTTTCCTTTCTTTATTATTTAAATTTCATTTAAAAATTTGAGTCGTTACAGGAAATCCATTTGGAGGAGTTACTACCAAATCACACCTAAGAAGTGGATGCAATCATATAGCCTTCGTATCCCAAATAGAACCTAAAAATTTTGTAGAAGCTAAAAATGATGAAAATTGGATCATGGCTATGCAAGAAGAGCTTGATCAATTTGAAAGAAACAAAGTATGGGGGCTGGTTCCTAAACCTAAGAACACATCAATAATAGGCACAAAATGGGTGTTTAGGAATAAGAAAGACGAAGATGGCAACATAGTAAGAAATAAAGTAAAATTAGTTGCACAAGGGTATAACCAACAAGAGGGTATTGACTATAATGAAATTTATGCCCCTATAGCAAGAATGGAAGTCATTAGGATGTTATTTGCATTTGCAAGCTACAAAGACTTCAAATTGTTTCAAATGGATGTTAAAAGTGTCTTTCTTAATGGCTACATCAATGAAGAAGTCTATGTCAAACAACCCCCAGGATTTGAGAGTCATACACAACCTGAATACGTATTTAAACTCTCAAAAGCTTTTTATGGACTTAAGCAAACACCAAGAGCATGGTATGAACGTTTAAGTAAGTTTCTCTTGGAAGACGGTTTCACAAGAGGACAATTTTTATACTACCCTATTCTTGAAACATAAAGGAAATGATATGCTTACCATGCAAATCTATGTAGACGATATCATTTTCAGTGCCACTAACAAAAACATGTATAAAGAGTTTGCTTGGTCTATGCATGAGACTTTTGAAATGAGTATGATGGGAGAATTGACATTCTTCCTTGGCTTGCAAATAAAACAAAAGAAAAATGGAATATTTATCAATCAAGCTAAATATGTAAAGGACATGCTCAAAAAGTTTGGTCTAGAAATCGAAAAAAACAAAATCAACTCCAATAAGCATGACAACGAAGCTTGATAGTGATGAAAATGGCAAAGAGGTTGACCAAAAATTATATAGAGTGGTCTGACCTCCAGTAGGCCAAACGCCATGTTTAGTGCATGCCTATGCGCTAGGTTCCAATCACGTCCCAAAGAATCACACCTAAATGTCGTCAAGAGAATTTTTAAGTATCTATCAGGAACAAATGACTTTGGGCTCTTTTACCCTAAGAATGCTCCTTTTGACCTTACCTGCTACTCAGATGCGGACTATGGAGGATGTAAAACTGATAGAAAAATTACTAGTGGTACGTGTCACTTTCTGGGACACTCACTTGTATCATGGTTTCGCAAGAAAAAAACCTCAGTTGCCCTCTCTATCACAAAAGCTGAGTATATAGCAGTTGGTAACTGCTATGCTCAAGCTTTATACATAAAGCATCAATTGGAGGACTTTAAAATTCTAGTGAAAGAAACTCCAATCCATTGTGATAACACCAGTACTTTCAGTATCTTGAAAAACCCACACCTACATTCTAGGACTAAACATATCGAAATCAGGCACCACTTTATTCGAGACCACGTGCAAAAAGGGGACATTAAGTTAGTATACGTTAACACCAAATATCAATTAGAAGACATTCTTACAAAACCCCTTAATGAGGAAAGATTTAGAAAAATAAGGCATGAGTTGGGTATGTGCACTCCTAAGGATTTAAATTAAATCACCCAAATCAAACTTGTTCTTAGTTGGCTTTAAAAATGAAATTACAAAGCAACTCTTCTTCTACACTCGTCAATGATCCGGAGGCTCTCATCGATTATTTGTCCACGTCCACTTGTCGACTAGCGTATAGTAATTGTTGATGAACTCTGACGTTTAAATGAAAAATCCTGCGAACAGATCGTCATTTTTTTCGAAGCCCTAACCTGAGCTCTCTCTCTCTCGCGACTCTCCTCTTCTCTTCCTCTGAGCTCGAATCCTTCCATCTCTTCAATTTCCAAGCATAAAATCAACATCCATGGTGTAAAGACCCGAAAATTTAAAAGGATTAAAATAATTTGGAAAAAAAATAATAAATAAAATAATGAATAAATAAATAAAAGAAATGACGTGGAAAAAAGAAAAAAAATTAAAATTAAAAAAATTAAATTAAATTAAGATAAATTAAATAATTAAATAATTAGTTATTAAATTAAACATTTTTACATTGGATTTTTAAAAAAAAATAAAAATAAAAATAATTGAAATAAGAGAATATATATATATATATATATATATATATATATATATATATATAAATATATATATATAATTTAAAAGAAGAAGAGGAAAGAAGGAGAAGAAAAACAGAGGTTGCACGCAACCCCCCCCCCCTCTAAAATTTTTTTTTTTTAAATTTCTTGCTCGTTCGTCTCCGTCTCTCCTTTTCTCAATTTTTAGACGGGTTTGCATCGGATCGGAAAACGGAAGGTGACGTTGGATTCCTAACTCCGCCACTGACATTTCTATTAGAGCAGATTTGTCATGGGAACGACTTAGGCACTACTCCTGGGGAAAGGTAATTTTTCCTTATTTTCTCAATTTCATGTTAAATATGTGGTTAAATCGATGATCAGGCACTACCACCGGGTCCTAGTCGTCGATATCGTCATTTTGACGTAGACAATTTTTCAATTGGGGTTTTCTAGACCCTACTCCAAAGCGAGAGTGGAATTTGGGAAATTTGACAATTTGGCTAAATTTAGGGATATATTTATTTATTGGGTATTTATTATCCTAGAAAATATTTAAATAATATTTTATTTAGGATTAATTTAATGGAATTAAGATTTTTGATTCAGAATCTGGGTGAGCGCCGCAGGTATTTTTCGAGATCCATGTTGGCGTAATTCAAGAAATCAAGTAAGGGAAAAATATATATTAAATCAGAATTTTTATGAATTTAATGAAAAAATAAATTGTGTTATATATACGTGTATATGTTTTGATATGGGTGAAATGTCAATTGTTTAAATTATATTTTTTCGAGTTTAGAGTTGTTTATTAGATATGTATATGCGAAAATGAACTGATGAAAGTGGGAAATATTTTCAGGATAATTATGTAAGAAATGAAAGGTATTTTTAGTATATAAACATTAAATGTTGGTTGACTTATTTTACAGCAAGTGTATGAATTTTATTACTAAATTGTGTGGCATAAGTAAATATAATATTGTGTGGAAATATATGTTAAATATATGAGATGCATGTTAAGTAAGTAATGCATTATGAATAAAACACGACATGGACTATGTTGCTTGTGTGTGTTAATGCAACCATATAAACAGTTGAAAGATGCTGAGTAAAACAGCTGAAAGATGTTAAGTAAATGTACGACAGTTGAAAGTTGGGTTAGCAGATTTTAGCACAATTTTATGTGGACTAACTGTAGCAGATTCTAGCACATTTCTATGTGGACTAACAAATGACGGCTAAAGAGCGGCTGTAGTACAAAAGAATGAAATGAAAATGTTATGAAATAAAATGATAAGGAATGACGATTCAATGAAATGAAATGTGAAATGTGAATGATACAAATAGGAAAGAATCACTTAAAGTGAAACACAAGGAAATGTTAAGTTATGAACATGAAAGAATGTGAATGATTGAATAACAATGGAAAGAATGATGTATTATGATATTAGAAGTATGTATGTACGTAGAACATGTTACGATTGGGCGAGGAGTATCTTTCGCTTGAGGGCTTGCTGAGTAAGGCGAATGCAATAGTAGCTACAGATGTGGCAGTAGCCGCATAACGTACTAAGATAGAGGGAACCTACTTGTATGAGCGGGTAGATTTCCCTATCCTTAGGATCTTCACCGGTAAACTTTTGTATGAACTATGTGAGTACGAGATCAATTTATCACTTGAGGGCTTACTAAGTAAGGTAAGTGCTTTGGTATGCTTTAGCTGCGACCTTTGGGTTGCCTAAATATTAAAGTAGAGGGGTGCTACTTGTATGGGAGGGTAATCAGCCCTATCCTTGGGTAATCTCGTGGGTTAAACATTTGCATGTGTTTGATTAGGATCAGAAAATGGTTTCAGGAAATTATGTTAATGATTTGTAAATGATGAATAATATGTTATATATAGGCTCATGTTGGCCACACACTGTTTTAATATATATTGTTTCTTCCCTTATTGAGATGTATCTCACCCGAATATGAAATTATCTTTTTCAAGATTTCCTAGAGATCAAGCTTAGAGAGCTCGAGATTTTATAGCATTTTTGGTAAATAGAAAGAGAAAATGGTATATTTTTATGTTAATTTTGATATGTATATTTTATGTTTTATGATTTATGTTTTAAGTTTTATAAGATATGGATGGTTGTGAAACATACTGGTATTTGTGGATAATGTTTTGGAGACATGTATATATTTGAATACAGGTGGATGATTGATTTATTATGGTTGGTAGTTAGAATTAGTAAACTGTGGTATTATGTTATATGGAGATTATGATTATGTTTTCCGCTGTGTATATATTGATTTATGGATTATCGAGTATAAACCGCCAGACCCGGGTTTAAGGGTTCGGGGCGTTACAGCCTCTCGATCGAAGACGAAGGCTACTCCTTCAGCTCGGATCTCAGACGTTGCCCAAGCTTCATCTCGAAACCCTACCTTATAATAGGTCCATAAAGCTTCAGTTGAAGGAAAAGGGAGGTTCATGTCATAAGAAGCTAAGTTTCGCTACAATGATGACATCTTTAAGAGAAGTATGGTATTCGATAAGAATGTTCCATTAAAGTTTCTCGAGGACAATTTCTCTGCAATGTTAGATGAAATCAAGGTTGTAAGATGGGAAATATTGTTTACTTTGGATGAACCAATTTATGTTGAGTTAGTAAGAGAGTTCTATGCCAATTTCGTTCTGTCATCACGAGGATGTGCGGCTTACTCCACAATTAGAGGAAAAATTATTATGTTGACTGATCAAACTTTCTCTAAGGTTTTATCCTACCAGTTTTACCCATTTCAGAGCCTTCCCAAGGCCATGTGGTCTACGGTTTACGATTGGTTTGACTCTCGCAAGGCATTAAAATTAGTGATAGGAAACCCTGATATTCCTGAACTAGCAAAACCAAAATCTAAGGAATTAATGGTTGAATTTAGAGTTTTACATCATATGATTGCATACAATTTCTCGTCGCAACAAGGTGGGTGAGACTAGGTAACGCTAGGAGACTTCTTTGCTATGTTTTGTCTATGGCATGGCCAGAAAATATGTTTGTCGATTGTTATTGTTTAGCATATGGAGGAAAATTTAAAAAGGAGAAAAGGGTGTCTGTCGTATGGTAGGTTGCTTACTAAATTTTTTGATCACTTTGACATTGTTCAAGCTAGCATGCCTAGTGTAGTAGCTTCCCAAGATGATATCTACACTGAGGCCACCCTTCACCGAATACACTTTATCCGAGATGATGAGGCTTTGATTTAAAGGAAACCAGATCAAAAGGTTGGTGGTCCAATAGATGAGGTAGATGCAGCAATGGAAGATGAAGCTGCAGCCAAGGAGCAACACTTCTATGACATTCATATAGATGCTCTAGAGGCACCACAAGTTGATCCCATCTTGGAGCGCCTAGATGGACTTGAGTTGGGCTTTTCAGCACGTATGGATGCATTGGAGGAAGAACAACGCACATGCTTTAACAAACAACAGGCACATTTTGACTCTATAAATGCTAATTTTGTAGCCATCCTTGACCATCTGCATCGTAACCAATAAAAACTCCTCATTTTTTTTATGAAGGCAAAGAGGGAGAAAGATATATTATATTGGTGTTAATGCTGACTGACTAATGTATGTTTTTTCCTGCTAATGATGCGTGATGTATGTTTTTGGCTATCACTGATGCGTGCTTGACTGACTGACGCATGCTTATTTGTATTAAATGGACATCTTCAAAACCTTAACTCTTATTTGAATTTTAATCTTGGTTTTGCTTAGTTAATAGTATTATTTGATGAAACTTGATAGCTAGTTGAGTACTACTATTGATACTATTGAGCAATACTGTTATATCATACAGATCATGGTGAGCACTACAGTTTGATATCACATGTCGTGAATTTTGAGTAATTTTGCTGCCACATCATTTTTATAAGTCACATATATGATTGTTGTGTAATATTGATTGTTTGTACTTTGCTTATTTAATGGAAATAATGCTTGATTTTTGAGTAGTTGATTGCTATTTGTGAAATAGTGCTGAACTGTGGAAACTCTGTTAAACTCAACTCTTTGAAATCATGCATGTTTGAAGTCAAATTGTTTTACCATGCATATAGTGCATACAGTAACGGGTAGGAATTATTTCTTTATTTTTAAACAAGTATGCACATTATAAGGAGGAGCATTTTTAAGAAAAAAATCTTATAGAAAACACCAATGGTTTGCCATCATCAAAAAGGGGGAGAATGTTTGCCCTAGTGGCTAAGGTTTCTCATTGCAACTAGTTTTGATGATTTCAACTCATTAGTGTCCCTCACGTTATCTAATCTATGATTTCAAGTTCAGTTCAGGTTATACAGGTTAATACCAAAGCAAAGTATTATGATAAAACAAGTCTTGACGAGGCAATGAGCAAATGAATGATTGAAGTAGCTTTGAGCGAGAATCATAGAAAAGCTCACAAGAAATACCCAAAGCACAACCAGTCAAAGTTTATATGAAGATGCTTACATGTGTGTTGGGATGTGTGTAAGATAGGAAAACTTTTATAACTCTTATGCTTGTGATGTTGGTAAGAATATCTTGCAAAGAGCTGAGCAAGTATAATTGCATTTAGTTCATATTAGTTTAGAACATTAAAATGAGTTTTTCATACGCATGCTAAGTTTGAATGATGAATAAAAATTCAATATGAAGTTTTTACATATGCATACCAAGTCATACCATTGCATAAGATGTCAAAATAAGCTTTCATGCATGTTTTATTAATCCAGACATCTTATACTTGGTCAAAACTACATTTGGACAAAGTTTGATAATATTTAGAACAAACATACTTCATTTGGACTTGTCCTAGCATGAGTTAGTGCATCTAGAGGCTTTCTAGTGTAGTAGAATAAGGGACTCGTCGACTAGTGCATAACATTCATCGACTAGGTAATCCATTGGCCAACTTGAGATTTTGCATAAGTGACTCGTCAACGAAAAAAAGGCACTCGTCAACTAGTGGGGGCGTACGACTCATCGACTAGTGCATAGCACTCATCGACTAGCAAAACCAATAGTCATTTTATGTCTCGTAGCCCAAGTGACTCGTCAATGAGAACAAGACACTCTTCGACTTGTGTGTGTGTGTGTGTGTGTGTGTGTGTGACTCGTCGACTAGTCCATGGACTCATTGACTAGTGGTTGCAGCACACTGTAATAAATGCACAACAAATGGCTAGTTTTGCTTTGTCTTGTCTCCATTAATGCCCAACAACTAGCCAGCGACTTGCTCGTCTCCTTGGCGATAAATATAACCCATTGGAATTCATTAAACACAATTTGATTGAATATTGGTTGTTGAAAATATTAGTTGAAGCATTTATTCTAGGTTTTCATATTGCTTAAAGCTCTCTTGCACTTTGTTCTTGTTTATTCATCATTTGTAAAAGAGAGTAGTATGAGGTTTCTACTTGTAATATCAGCTTAAGAAGGAGCTTCTTGTGTTGTATCTACTTACTATTGATTCATTGTGTAATGGGAGGTTCTTAGTGAGCCATTGGTAAGGTAGTTCTTGGTGAGCTCCTTGGTTTAGCTCTTGGTGAGCAGCTAGGATAGGTTCCCGTTTTGTAAAGGCTTCTCCATCTTGAAGGGAGATCGTATAGTGGATTTGGGAATCCTTGGCTTGGTGCTAAGGCATGGGAATCCTTGGCTAGGTGCTAAGGCATGGACGTAGGCTTGGTGTCGAACCATGTTAAATCATTGTGTTGAGCTTCTCTCTCCCTCATCTATTTATTTTTTGGTGCTTATTTGCTTTGAAATAATTGTGATATATTTCACTTGCTTCTTGCCAAGTTATTTTATTTTGTAGAAAAATTTTTATATTCGTAAAAGTCATCTATTCAACCCCCCCCCCTCTCTAGACGCACACTAGGGCTGACACACCCCGTTCCTCTGTGCCACGTTCCCCACACATTGCTCAATCTAGATCTAGTCTTTGTGTTATTCGTACTGGCCCATTGAATAAGTCCTTCGAGGCCCATGATTCTCTTGTAGGCTTCTATTTGCAACACACTAAGCCTAGCCTGCCTCCTTTTGAGCCCAGTGCTGATTCCCATGTTGTTGATTCCACTCTTGATGTAGTATCTTCGTTGGGTTCTTATCCTATGCTCACGAGAGCTAAAGTTGGTATTTTCAAGACTTGTCATCCTGCGAACCTTGGTTTCTTGTCACTAAGGACTTGGGTAGCCTCAATTACTTCCTTGGTCTTTAAGTTTCACCTATTGCTAATGGTCTCTTCATCAGTCAACTGAAATATTCATAGGATATTCTTACTCGGGTTCAATTACTTGATAGCAAGCATGTTCACACTCCCATGGTTGTTTCCCAACATCTATTTGCCGATGGCTCTCCATTTTCTGATCCCACTCTCTAGAGATCTCTTGTTGGTGCACTTCAGTACTTGACCATCTCACATCCATATATTGCTCATGCTGTCAACTCTATCAGTCAATTTCCGCATGCTCCAATTGAAGATCACTTTCTTGCTTTTAAGCATATCCTTCACTATGTTGAGGGCACACTCCACCTTGGCATAGCATTTAGCCCATCTGCTTCTCCTGGTGCATCATTGCTTACTTTGATGCTGATTGGGTTGGCTATTTTGATACTTGTCGTTCCACTTATGGTTATTCTATTTATCTTGGTGACAATTTGATTTCCTGAAGCACCAAGAAACAACCAACTGTCTCCTATTCTAACTATGAATCTGAGTATCACGCTCTTGCCCTCATTGTTGCTGAAATTCTTTGGCTTACACATTCATGACCTCAAGGTTCCTCTTCCATAGCGGTCTCTTCTCTTATGCAGCAACAAAAGTGCAATTTTTTTTAGCTCCAACCCAATTTCTCACAAACAGGCCAAGCATGTCAAATTAGACTACCATTTCCTTCGCGAACTCATTGTAGTTGGCAAACTTCGCACACAGTATGTATCTTCTCACTTATAGGTTGTCGACATCTTCACAAAGATTGTCCCTAGACCTCTATTTGACTTCTTTCGATCCAAGCTCCACGCCCAATCCAATCTGACGCTCAGTTTGTTGGGTGGTGTTGAGGATACTTCACCTCAATCAAAGATCTCCTATATGTGATATAATTGACCCATAATTCTACGCCTTAATTCTAGGAGATTGTCCGTCCTTAATTCTATGTCTTAATTCTAAGAGATTGTCCTTATTGAATTTTTTATATTTTTTCTATTTCCATTGTAATCACAATTAATGTAAACAAACTGTAAATCATTATAAATAGAAAATAGTCACCACTCTAAATGTGTGGTGGTTTCATCAAATATTCTCACTTCCTTCCTCCTCCTCCTCATCATCATCATTTTTCTTCTTCTTCTTCTTCCTCTTTGGCCCAATTGATGAGAGATTATCAGAGCTATTCCTCATGACCGCTCCATCCAACTACACCATATCAATGAACTCTAACTTCGTAACTATATTCTCTTGATCAACTTTCCGCAACTTCAACCTAAGATTGAATGGATAGAATTCATTGTAGATGGAGATTGGAGACCGATCATTCTGAAACAAATTGTTGTCGTCTTTGATGTTGTAGTTATTGATCATCGATATCCATTGCAACAATTGCCTTGGCTAGCTAAATTATAGGTATGCTCTCAATCAGAACTTTATGATTTGTGAAGATTCGTTACTCACTGATTTATGTAATCACATTAGTGTCTATGAATTAAATTCTCCATTGAAGCTATTTTCAAATTATTTTTAATTTATTTTTTAAAGTCCTCTCTCTCTCTCTCTCTACATGTGGCACCATTAATTTGTTTTATTATTTTTAAACTCCTTTCTCTCTCTTTTATGAGACAAAATTTATAAATCCCAACATGAATAAATTTCACTAAAATAAAATTTTTTTTTAAATGGATCCTAACTTAACAACTTTCCAACACTTTTTTTCTTAATACTTTTAATTATAAAATTAATTTAAATTATTAGTTCCCACTTTCTTTATCTTTGGTTTATATTTACATCTACTAAGATTATAAAATTAATTTTAATTTATATTATTAAAAATATAGAAATATATATACCGTATTGTATTTTTATTTATATATAATATAAACATTAAAATTAGAATAAATGATTGGATTTTTAAAAAAATATATTCAATAAAATATATACAATACAATATAATTTTCTCCACTAAAATTATAGAATTAAATTTAATTTATATTTTTCAAAAATATAGAAAAATATATTTCATGTTACATTCCTATTTACATACATTATATACATTAAAATTATAATAAGTTATTCAACTTTTTTTAAAAAATATTTTATATAATATATATATAGATATATGTATACATATAATACAATTTTTCTCACCTACTTCCCGCCGAAAGTTCTCAATAACAAAATATTACAACTTTATATATATTCACATAAACACATAAATTTAATAAGTGTTCAACTTGACATATGCTATAAAATAAAATATTTAAATTTTACTCAAATTTTATATTTTTAATTCTCATTCCAAATTAGTATGGTCTATATTTATATTTTATTTCTCTTAATTAATTTTACATTTAAACTAGAGAATCATGATCATGGTTTACTACAGGCATTCTTATTATTCATGGTTTACTGCCTGGACTCAGATTGTATTTCCTACAGGTCATTTACCCTCAATTTAATTATAGAATTTACTCAAATATCATTTAATAAAATCTATTAATATTAGTTTTTCTTATTAAATAAATAATTAAATATATATTAAATATAATTTATCAATTCATAATATTCTAATCAGTAATAGTTTGATTAATAATAATTTTTATTAATAATAGTACATTATCAAAAAAATATTTTTATTATTTTTAAAATTTATTAATAATACTAATAACAAGGTCCACCTAGAAGGGTGTACAGTGTTCTGTTTTCTCTCATAACTCGTGCAAACATTCTTAAAAAAAAAAAAGAGAGAAGCTTCCTCAAGCACTTAGCAATATAAATATTGAATTAAATTCCAACTAAAGCAGAGAAAGCATGCCCTTCCAATTCAGACATCAGAAACGAAATACAAATTCCTTCATTCACAGTTCCACAAAAGCCCTACTACATATGCACATTTAATCTTCTTCAGACTCTACGACTGAAATTGAAATCTAAGAAAATGAGTAGTTTATCTGATCTGGGTTTCATCTAAAACAATCCCTTCTTTTCTAGAAAAAAGACTCAGAACCCAAAAATGATTAGCACTTCGATTCCCTTAAAAAGAGAAAGAACAGTTGAAATCCCAAGAGCGAAGAACACTACTGAATCCAAGTTGGGTTTTTATTTTTTTCTCTGGAAAATCATTCTCAGTTCCGGGGCTTCTGCCTCGGACTAGATCAACTTGTAGAAACAGTTCTTTCCAGAAAGAAGAATCTGATAGCCTTTTCCACAGGGACACCTGAAATGAACCCTTAAGCTCTCTCCTACATTCTCCACACACACAGCCTCCTCTGTGTCACTCTCAAATTCACCATCCTGTGGAAACAAAGAACGTGAATCAGAATGCCCAATTCTGAAGTAAAGAAGATAAAGAATGTTTTTGAAAAGCAAAAATATAAACAAAAGAACTTTGTCTTGTGACATTTGAAAGACAATCTAGAGCTGTATTTGTGGAGTAAAGAGACCTTGGCGCAGCTGCTGGCATTGATTACTTCAGAGCCGCCATCTTCTTCTTCTTGACCTTCACGCATTACTTCGTCCCACCATATGCTCATCTCCCTCATCCTTTCCTTCATCCTGTGCAGCCTCTGCAATTTCCTCGCAATGCATTTATAATAATAAGAAAAATAATTATTAATATAATAATCAACGTGTATCAAAACATACAATTATTTTCCCAAATCTCCAACCTTGGAGTTGGGGCTTTCTTCCTTGATTGAATCTGACATCGCCATATTACTGGCATCCGTCTCGACGGAACTCGACGATCGGGACAATGTCCTCGGACCCAGAAAATTAGCCATTTGACTCTCTGTCCTCGCCGGCCGCGGCGGCGTCTTATAGGTCGACTGAGTGGGATCGGAGACCGACCGGCGAAGCGTGGGTGGAAGAGGTGGCAAGGACGCCGACCCTGTTCCTCTTGACGGCGACGGCGTCGCCGCAGAACCGTTCACCGCCTTGGCATTGTTGGAACCCACTAAAGATTCGGGCGATTGGGTCGCCGGAGCTCCGGGATTGGGGGTTCCCGGAGAATTGACGGGGTCAGAGCAGCACCGGCGCAGAACAGGGGATGGAGGCCTGAAGGGGGTGGAGATGGGAAGGGGGATCTTGGTGAAGCCGTGAAGGCGGTGGTGTTGGTCAGCGGCGGAGGTGGGTTCGAGGGAGATCTTCTTGGTGCGTGGTTGCGAGTCCGGGGTTAGACAGGGATCGTGCAGAGACGAGGGCGATGGGGATCGCCTTTTCATGTTGCCGCCGCACATGGTGCAGTGATCGCGGGCGGGGGTGGAAGCGTCGGCGGTGGTGGTTGCTGCGGCGGAGAGTAGGCTTTCGAGGCGGAGGAGGGCGAGGCGTTTCAAAGGATCAGAGCCCTCGGAGTCTTGGAGCTCTGCGTTTTGCATCTGTGATTCTTGATTACTCATAGTCGTCGTCTCTCTCTCTCTCTCTCTCTCTCTCTCTCTCTCTCTCTCTCTCTCTCTCTCTCTCTATTCTTTCTGTGTGTAAGAGCCTTGTGAAATGCAGCGGAAGAATAGGCTGCGAGGGGAAGGGGTTATATTGGAATGGCGGGAAAGGTTATTTAAAAAACAAAAAAGAATAAAACGAAATAAAAAGATAGATTCTAAATTATTTTTATATTTTTATTCAAGATTTTTTAAATTTAATTTATGAGATTTGATAGTATCATAATGAATGTACTAAGTTTTAGGCTTTAAATTTAAATTAGTGCAAGTTTGAGTAAATTTTAATATAAAATCTCTAACACTATAAAAGAAATTCTCTTTCATCTTCTGAAAATTTAAACTTTATTATTATAATTACTAATAATTATTCTAAAATACTCTTTTAACTATTCGCAATTATCTCAAAAATAACCTTAACATGATTATGTCAAATTTATTACATAAACTACTCATAATTATCTAAAAATACTCTTATAACTATGTGCAATTATCCCAAAATACCCTTAGATTGTTTATTTTTATAATTTTTTATAATTTTTTAATTTTTTTTTTAAAATAAAGAGCTTGGAGTGCATGCCCATGACTAGTTATACTATTTTTTTAAAAAAAAAAAATTTACACAAATTTGAATCTAAAACTTAAAATTCACTCTCCAATACTATGGTAATATTTGAACAAAATAAAAATATGTTAACTTCATTTATTTTTTTTAGAAAGCTTTATTTAATTTTTATTTTTATTTTTATTAAAATTTGTATAACTTAAAACTCACTCTCAAAATACTCTCATTTTGTTGTGCAAAATATTTTTTTTTGTTTTTCAAAAAAACTTATCAAAGAATTATAAAATTTTAGTTTATTTCAAAAAATTTCAAGATTTACATTAACAAGGTAGAGAGAAAAAGTTTGTCTAAAAGTGCAAAACAACTTTTCATTTTTTGTTTTAGATTTCAATGCAATCACTGATGTGGCCAAAATATATCAGTTAATAAGAGGAAGTCAACGTCTAGTCATCACTCCCCAAGTCGGACCTTTTAGTAAGAGCAATCAACTCCAACCCAATAAAGAGGAGAAGAGATCCACACCAACGCCTTAAATGGTTGAAGTGATACCCGCAGACACTTTATTATCTGAGAGCGATTCATGCCTCCGCGCCATAAAGACAATCCAACCTAAGGGTCAACTCTGGTCCCTATAAGAAGGGATGCGAGGAAGAAGCCAAGGTAAGGGATTTGACACCCATTCTTGCTGTTGTATTTAGCCTCTTTAAAGAATTTCCCTTACTTTGGTATCAGAGCGATCCCCCCAAGTACACCCCGGGTCCTCCAAGCCCTTCTTCTTTTCCCTTTTTAGGACAACAAAAATCAAAAAAGTAGTCTCGCTGATTTTATTCCACAACAGTTGGCGCCGTCTGTGGGAAGTTGCTTCTGAGAGGTACTCATCTTGCTCTCAACCTCCGACATTCAAATAATGCCGACCACACGTAGTTCTAGCTCCAGTCCTGCCGCTAGAAAGGAGTCACCTCAATCCATTCACTCCACACCCGCACAACCATCGGGGGTCACTAGGGAAGAATTCCTTACTTTTCAAAAGAAAATGGAGGATATGTTCAACCTGCTCTTACAGCAAAAGAGTCAGGAAGGGCATGTCCCCCATCAACACCAGGTGAGCCCCGACGTAGTAAAGAAAGCTAATAAACCAAAGATAACGAGGATAAGACCTACCCCACCAAGAAGGTAGAAGACGTGAACAGCGTAGGTGTCAACCAACAAAGATCCACGGAACTGGAAGAAAGGATCAAGAAAATAGACCAAATAGAGAAAATGATGAAAGAATGCAAGACCAACCCCTTCTATGGGGAAGCATCTCTAAGATCCTCGGAGCCACCGTTCACCAAAGAAGTGATGGAGGTTCCACTGTCGAGCAAATTCAAGATGTCCACTTTTGAAAGGTATGAGGGTCTCTCCAATCGACCATTTGGACACCTTCAGGGTGTTGATGCAGTTGCAAGGCACTCCTGATGTCATCATGTGTCGAGCTTTTGCAGCAACACTTAAAGGTAGTGTCAGGGATTGGTACTAGAACCTATGACCTGGAATGATTGGTTCCTTCTCAAAGATGGAACAACTGTTCACTAGCCACTTCCTTAGTAGTAGGAGAATCGTCAAAACATCAGCCCATCTAATGAGCATGGTCTAGGGAGAAAAGGAGATGCTAAAGAAGTTTATACATCGCTTTAACATCGCAACCCTGGAGATCCACAACCTAGACATAGGCGTGGCTTTGGCAGCTCTGACCACAAACCTTCAGCCCGAAAACTTCTTGCACTCTCTGGGGAAGAAGCCGCCAACTGATATGGGAGAATTGATGGCCCGAGCACAGAAGTACATCAACCTAGAAGAAATGATGGACACCAGGGGAAATCGCATCGAGCTAAAAAGGAAAGGTAATAGTCGGGAGACAGGAGAACCGTCTAGATCCACAAAGAGACAGGAGACCAGTACACTACTCACCAACTCTAAGATGAGAGGGCATTCCAGTAAGTTCTCTACCTATACACCTCTAAACGCACCATGGTCTGATATGCTGATGCATATAAGGAAGAAGGACTATGTTTAGTGGCCCAAGCCTATGCGAACCCCTTTATATAAACGGAACATGTCCAAGTTTTTCAATTCCATAAGGATCATGAGCACGATATAGAGGAATGTATTCAACTAAAGAACGAGATTAAAGTCTTGATCAAAAGGGGATACTTGTCGAGATTCATAAAGAAGGAAGATCGGCAAGGGGAACCTCGTGAGCAGAAGAGGTCCAACGGGGACGAGAAGGAAGAACAAATCACAGGGGAAATAGTGGTGATTTATTGGAGGATCTGCTAGTGGCGAAGATAGCGGAGGTGCTCGCAAAAGATATGCTAAGCAAGTACTCTCAACGGAGAGAGGGGAACCAAGCAGCGAAAGGAACAAACAAGATGATGTTATCATCTTTGACAACAGAAACAAAGCAAGAGTGCAGAAACCACACAACGACACACTAGTACTCTCCCTACTAGTGTCAAATTACAAAGTAAGACGTGTATTGATAGATAACGGGAGCTCGACCAACGTCTTGTTCTATTCAGTGCTCGAAAGAATTAAGATCGCAAAGGAACTACTCAAACCAATATCAAACCCCCTGGTCGGGGTTCGGTGGAGACGTAGTTCATCCCATGGGAACAGTCACACTATCGGTAACAATGGGGACGACCCCACAATAGGTTACTTCACTGACAGAATTCTTGGTGGTCAATTAGCCATCAGTGTACAATATCATACTAGGCCGCCCCTTGCTTAATTCAATTCGGGCTGTAACATTAACGTACCACCTCAAAATGAAATTCCCTACTCCGCATGGGACAGGGGTGGTCAAGGGAGATCAAGCAGCGGCTCGGAATTGCTACGTAATGGCATTAAAAGGGAAGATAGAAGCAAGGGAGACCTTAGTTGTAGAAGACCTAGAAGTAAGGGGGGGAATACCCTCAAATCAGCATAGTGGATGAAGACATCGCAAGCATACCCCTAAAAGGCAACTAGGAGAGATGCGTGCAGATTAGGAGTCGCTTACCTAACAACTTAAGAGTAGAACTAAGCGAGCTGCTGGGCGAATTAGCAGACGTGTTCTCTTGGTCAACTGAAGATATGCTGGGTATTGTCCTAGCAATCATAGAGCATAGGTTGCAAGTTAACCCCGACCACCAACCTATGAAATAGAAGAAAAGGAGTTTCGCGATGGAGTGAATCCAGGTAATTGATGAAGAGGTGACGAAGCTAGTATAAGCCAAGTTCGTTAGGGAGGTTAACTATCTAGAGTGGCTAAGCAACGTGATTCTAGTAAAGAATTCAAACGAAAAATGGCACACGTACATAGATTTCAAAGACCTAAATAAGGCGTGTCCAAAGGATAACTTCCCCCTCCCCCAAATTGATTAGCTAGTAGATTCGACCTCAGGGCATGAACTCCTCAGCTTCATGGATGCCTACTCGGGATACATTCAAATCCCAATGCATCAAGCCGATGAAGAGAAAACATCCTTTATCACCGAGAAAGGGCTACATTGTTACTAAGTAATGCCCTTCGGACTAAAAAATGCAGGGGCCACGTATTAGAGATTGGTGAATAGGATATTTAAAGACTAGCTCGAAAAAATGATAGAGGCATACGTAGATGACATGCTGGTGAAAATTTTAAAAGCAGGGGGCACTGCAAAGATCTGAGGGAGGCGTTTGAATTGTTGCGCAGGTACTAAATGAAGCTAAACCCTTCCAAGTGCGTGTTTGGTGTTTCGGGAGGAAAGTTTCTTGGGTTTATGGTGATGCATAGAGGTATAGAAGCCAACCTAAACAAAATAAGGACGCTACTAGAAATAGAGACCCCACGAACGAAGAAGGAGATCCAAATCTTGACAGGAAGACTAGCCTCCCTCAGCAGGTTTGTTTCCTGCTCAGGGGACAAAGGCCTACCCTTCTTCAAGGCACTAAGGAAGAAAGGAGGATTTGAATGTGGGGGGGGGGGGGGGAGCAGAATAAAGCCTTCGAATGGCTCAAATAGTATCTCGACTCCCCACCTCAATTGACAAAGGAGAAAACAGGAGAAGACCTCTACTTATATATAGCTTCGACGGCAAATGTGGTCAGCTCGGTCCTAGTCTGAGAAGAAGGCAGGCAACATAGACCCATATACTACACTAGCAAGGTGTTAAGTGGAGCCGAAAAGAGTTACAATACCGCTGAAAAGGCAAATTTCTCCATCATTTGTGTTGCACGAAAGCTAAGACCCTACTTTCAGGCCCACAAGGAAATTGTGCTGACCAACCTACCACTGAGGTAGATTCTTCAGCGGCCAGAGAGTTCGGGGAGGATAATGAAATGTTCCATTGAATTGGGCAAGTTCGACGTGCAATACCTACCAAGGCCTGCCATCAAGGCCCAGGTGCTAGCCGACTTCACAGTCGAAAAACCCCTCGAGATAGCAGGAAAGTCAAACGTATGGATACTACACGTTGACGGGTCTTCTAATGCAGTCGGAGAAGGAGTGGGGTTTATCCTCATAGCACCAGATGGTACAGAAACTCTTTACGCATTAAAATTAGAGTTCTCTGCGACGAACAATGACGTTGAGTATGAAGCTTTATTAGCAAGACTACACCTGGTAGAAGCACTAGGGGTATCGCAGATTAAGGTATCAAGTGACTCTCAACTAGTGGTAGAGCAGGTAAAAGAGTTTGAGGTTAGGGATAAGAAAATGAAGAAGTATCTAGCCAAGGCTCAGGAATATGCTAAGGCATTTCATTCAGTTCGATATAGAATGCATGCAAAGATCCAAGAACATCAAGGCTGATGCGCTCGCGAAATTAGCCTTAGCCACCAGCTCATAATGGAGAGATGTTATTTACCTAGAGCGAGTCGGAAAACCCTCATATGAGAAAGGCAGTGTCAACTTGCTGGACTCTAAAATCAATGAAGGGGACCGGAGGGCTCCTCTGGTGCAATACCTCCACGACGGATCCCTACCAAGGAGTTTTTAAAGGTGAGGAGGAAGACGGCAAGGTACACACTCATAAACTAGGAGCTATATATACGATCTCTAATGCTGCCATATCTTCGGTGTCTGAGTAATAAAGAAGGAGAGTACATACTAAGGAAAATCCACGAAGGGGTATGTGGAAATCATCTAGCCAACAAGGCTCTAGCTCACAAGGCTTTGCAGCAAGGATTTTACTGGCCCACAATGAGGAAGGACGCGGTCGAGTTCGTCAAATTGTGTGACAGCTGCCAACGGTGCGGGGGAGTACCTCATGTGCTATCCAATCCTCTCTTCCCTCCAACCATTATTTGTCCCTTTGCCCAGTGGGTACTGGACATCTTGGGACCTCTACCTCCACCCACCGGCCAAAGGAAGTTCTTGTTGGTGGCAATCAATTACTTCACTAAGTTGGTAGAGGTCGAAGCCCTAGCCCACATAACCGAGTCAAACATCATACGATTCTTTTGGACATCGGTGGTTTGCCGATTCGGAATCCCATTGGCCATAATCCATTCTGTTCTGACCTATCCATTAAACACTTGTTTGCTTCAATGGCACACCCCCAGAGTAATGGTCAGGTGGAGAACATGAATCAAACGATACTGTACATCTTAAGGACACGGCTCGACTCTGTGCAAGGCAGGTGGGTAGAAGAACTCCCCTCCATCATATGGGCATACCACACTACTTGACGAGCAGCCACAGGGGAAACCCCATTTATGCTCGTGTTTGGTGTGGAAGTCGTCATTCACGCAGAAGTGGGGATCCCCTCTTGGCGAAGGCAAAACTTTGATGAGAAAAACAACAGTGAAAAGCTTAGGGCAGAGATAGATTTTCTAGAAGAGAGACAGGAGCAAGAGAGCCTGAAAATCACGGCATACCAGCAAAAGGTGGTGAAGTACTACAATACCCACGTAAAAGTGTGGAACTTCCAACCCGGAGACTTGGTCTTGAGGAAGGCGCCAACCAGTCCACTAGAACAAAGGCCGCACAAGCTAAAATCGACCTAGGAGGGACCATATCAGGTCACAGTGGAAATAAAACTGGGGTCATACAAATTAGAGAGGGAAAGAAGATTAAAAATATGTGGAACTCAGATATGCTAAAAAAATATTTCTCTTGAGCATTTCATACAACGTAGAAGTAGAATTCCCAATACAACAGTTGTAAAGTCAATAAACTTAGAATACATTACATCATATTGAATAAAGCTACAAATGAAATTATTTCAACAGATCAGCTTGTCTTGCTCCCCTCTCCAGCTTCGTCTTCCTCCCCCTCATCCTCCTCGTCCATCTCTTCCATGGAGTCTAGACTCTCACGATCGTACCCGTGTGAACACACGACATCCAAGGGAAGGTCAGGACGCATAGTTCTCACCTGCTCTCGGCACCTCCTGAATCCTACTCAATATTTCTTGACAGTGTCCATGATGAAACGCACTGAATCCTTGTACTCCCTTACTACAGCTCGGGCAACATCAGCAGCAGCAGGAACCTCCTCCCTTTGGATCCGTTTGATCTCTGCCTGAAGGTCTTGCTCATAGATCTCTCGAAGCTCATTCTGGACGACAACATATTTTTTCCCAGCATCCAAAGTTTGCTGATACATCTCGGCAACCTTCTCTTCCTGTGTCAAGGTCATTGTCACTAGCTGAGAACAAAGAAAAGGAGAAGAACATGTCAAAAAAAAAAAAACCTCCAATGAGAAAAAGGAGAACACAGTCGAAAAGCCTAAATTAAACATATACCTAGTACGAGGTACGCTGGATCTTTTCCGAAAGAACGTCAAGTAGAGAACACTAGGCCTACACAAAATCTTCCACATGGACCGCCCTGCGCAGCGCAGAAGCAGAACGGGTCGGCTCATGGAAAATAGCCTCATTAAAAATCGTTGGGACAGGGGGGGTGCGTTGCTGCAGTGTTCTCCGAGGTGGGAGCCTCAATGTCGCCTACAACGGCTACCTCTCTCTGAGATGACTCTCCTTTGAGCTCTTTTCTCTTCTTCTTACTCCTGCTCCCCCTTTTCTTTTTGGCTTCCCCCATGAGAGATTCATACTTGTTAAAATCCATGTCTACAAAGGAAAAAAAAGAGGTAAGAATACCAAGAATAGCAGAAATATTCGGATATATCTATATATATATTGAGATCAAAGGCAAGTTAAGACTTGGGGAAATGGGGCTGATCCCCCACTGCACAAGGACTCTCTCCTTGAGCAGCTCCTCATGAGGGACGATCCCTTGCTGACCAAGGGCTCACAGCTCTTTGAGGATGGCCTGCTCGCCAGGGGAGAGCGTCGAAGAAATATGACGCACCCAAGCTAAAAAAAAGAGGAAACAAGTGAGCAATAGGTACCCTACACACAGCCCCTGCATATGTAATAAATAAATAAAGGGGAGAGAACGTCACCATCAAAGGGAGCAGACCAGACGCGAGAGCCGGTATAATTCAACTCCCTGGATACGAAAAAGTACCGGGACTTCCAATTGTGTATGGAAGAACTGCCCGGAGTAAAGAGTTTGTAATCGTGCAAAGAGATGAAATAGTACAGCTCCTTCTCTACAGAGTGTGTCCTCATTTGGAAGCAACTCTGAAAGAGAGGCACCGTAGGCTAATAACCTTGTTTAAGTAGGAGAACGGCAAAGCACACTAGGGAGAGGTAGGAGTTTGGAACAATCTATGAGGGAGCTATGCGATAAAAACATAGTACATCAGAAATAAAAAGGGGGAAAAGGGAGTCTAAGACCTAAGTCCAGGTAATCCGTGTACAAATAGAGCGCACTGGGGCCGAGATCAAGGGCCAACTCCGAGCTGCTGGGCAACCTAGCATTAATGTTTGAGAGGATAGAAAAAAAGTACCGAACATTTTGAAGGTCGGAGGAGGACAGATCACACTGAGCATTCCTTACTGTAACCGGAGCCTTGGTTGGCCACGTTGAAGACTCTATGAAAAAATCAAAAGACGGAGCAAACAAATCAAACAATTTATGCAAACGGATCAAACATGTGAGCTTCCCACAAAAAACAAGACATCGTGCCAAAAGGGATCAAATGGGCAGACTTCGCATAAAAACAAGATAGACAATATGCAAAAACAGATCAAAAAGGCAAACTTTTAACAAGAACAACGAAGAACATGAAGAACAAGACAAATATACAATAAAGCGGAGAAAAACAACAAGGAGAAGGCAGAAGGAGAGCGTACCTAGCGGAAGGAAGGGACCTTTTGGGTGGAATGAGAAGCGAATGAAGGAGCCCATGCCTTTATAGAGAAAAGCCTCCATGGATCCCCGAGGAAGTTGGTATCTCGAGGAGGCTAGAAGGCAGAAATAGGGTGTGTGTCTCGAGGGAAAAAATATGAAGAATCCCCATACACACGCCGACGTGGTGCTAATTTCAAGAATTCGCGACTCCCCAAGGCACAGCCGATTTAATATGCACTTATTACACTCTTGCAGGATGGTAGACATCGTAAAAAGACTGCAATGTCACTTTGAAAGTGGCCAAATTGACAACCTTATAAATGAGCACGACTCACTAGACAGAAAAGGCCCAACTGAAGAGCACAGCTTGTAAGGCCAACCAACCGCCTAACAAATGAGCACGACTCATTAGGTAGATCAAACCCAACTAACGAGTACAACTCGTGAGGCCACCCAATCGTCCAACAAATGAGCATGGCTCATTAGGCAGACCATGCCCAACTGACGAGCACAACTCGTGAGGCCAACCAATCGCCCAAAAGATTAGCACGACTCATTAGGCAGATGAGACCCAACTGATGAGCACAGCTCATGAGGCCAAATGACCACACAACAAATGAGCACGGCTCATTAGGAAAATGAGGCCCAACTAATGAGCATAACTCGTGAGGCCAAACAACCGCCCAACAGATGAGCACGACTCATTAGGCAGATGAGGCCCAACTAACGAGCACAACTCATGAGGCCAACCAACCACCAACAAATGAGCATGGCTCAATAGGCAGATTAGGCTGAATTGACAAGCAAGGCTCATGAGGCCACACGATCGCCCAACAGATGAGCACGGCTCATTAGGCAGCTAAAATGCCACGAAAACTTGCTCGGCAAAAATTGCTCATGAGAGCGGCTCAGCAAAACCTGCTCGGCAAAAGGCCTCGAAGGAACAGCTTCTCAAAAATTGCTCCTGAGAGTAGCTCAGCAAGACCTGCTCAGCAAAAAGCCTTGAAGCAACAGCTTGACAAAAATTGCTCCTGAGAGCAGCTTAGCAAAACCTGCTCGGTAAAAAGCCTCGGAGCAATAGCTCGGCAAAAATTACTCTTGAATGCAACTCAGAAAAAGCCTGCTCAGAAAAAATCCTCAGAGCAACAGCTCGGTAAAAATTGCTCCTAAATACAGCTCAGCAGAAACTGCTCCGAAGAGCAGCTCAGCAAAACCTGCTTGGAAAAAGCCTCTGAGCAACAGCTCGGCAAAAAACCTAAGAGCAACAGCTCGACAAAAATGGCTCCTGAGAGCAACTCGGCAAAACCTGATTGGCAAAAAGCTTCGGAGCAATAGCTCAGCAAAAACTGCTCCTAAGAGCAGCTCGGCAAAAATGCCTCGATTAGTAGCTCAACGTAGGCTACGCATTACTTTGGCTCAGATCAGATTTTGCCAAACCCTATTGGCGGTCCGAATTAGCCGTCTCCCCTCTGATCGGCTCGGAAACACTGCATCACCCCCTCCTCGGCACGGCAAATCGTTCACAGCCTACTGTCTGCTCGGGTCAACCAAACCAGGTTGGAGTTAACCAACCAAGCAATAGAGGCCTAAAAAAATAAATAATATATATATACAAGAGGAACAACTAGTATCTGTGAGAAGAGGACACGGCAACTTTCAAAATTCCTCTTAGAAATTTGAAACTAGAAGGGGGCAACTGATGTGGCCAAAATATATCAATTAATAATAGGAAGTCAACGCCTAGTTATCACTCCCCAAGTCAGACCTTTTAGCGAGAGCAATCAACTCCAACCCAATAAAGAGGAGGAGAGATCCATGCTGGCGCCTTAAACGGTTGGAGTGATACCCGCAGGCACTTTATGACCCGGGAGTGATTCATGCCTCCACACCATAAAGACAATCAAACCTAAGGGTCAACTCTAGTCCCTATAAGAAGGGACGCGGGGAAGAAGCCAAGGTAAGGGATTCGATACCTATTCTTACTATTACATTTAGCCTCTCTAAAGTATTTCCCTTACTTTGGCATCAGAGCGATCCCCCGGAGTACACCCCAGGTCCTCCAAGCCCTTCTTGTTTTCCCTTTTTAGGACAATGGAAGTCGAAAGAGCAGTTTCGCCAATTTTATCACGTAACAATCCCAAGCAAAAAAAAAAAAGCCATTTTTTTCTAATTTTTTAAAATTTATATATGATAATATTTAGAATCATGGATGTTTTGGGACTTAATTATGAATTTCGTAATTTAAAAGAAACTTTATACATAAGTTATACAAATTAAAGTTAAAGATATGAATTTCATGCTTGTATATATAATGTAAGAGTCAGAAATTTAGAAAAAATATGAAAAAATATTTTCTAACTTTTCTATATAAGTTTTTTAAAAAATTAGAAATCAAGGTGACAATTTTGTAATTATTTGAAAAATTAAAAATAATAAAATAAAAATATTTTCACAAGTAAAAAATAGTGAGTTGAGAGTGTTAGATAAACTTTTTTCTTTTTCTTCATTATTTAAACATTAAAGTTAGTGTTTAAAATATTGGTATATGTTTTAAGAGTTGTTAAAAATGTCCACAACATTTTTTAGATTACATCTGTTAGCCCTAGTGGCTAAGGCTTCTCATTCCAGCTAGTTTTGATGATTTCAACCCATTAGTATCCTTCATGTTATCTAATCTATGACTTCAAGTTTAGTTCAAGTACACTGGTCAACACCAAAGCAAGCACAAGGATTAGACTTTTATTGAAGAGACAATAAACAAATGTCTTAACCAAAGCACATACATAAAACACCCAAAATACAACCAACCAGAGTATATATGAACACTTATGTTGTTTGCATAATTGTTGGGTTGTGTGAGAGGTAGGAACTGCTTTGTAACTCTTGTGCGTGTGAATAGAACACCCGAAACACAACCAACCAGAGCATATATGAAGACTTATGTTGTTTGCATGATTGTTGGGTTGTGTGAGAGGTAGGAAGTGCTTTGTAACTCTTGTGCGTGTGATGTGTATAAGAATACTTTGCAAGAGTTGTAAATGCATGTGCATCTAGTTTATATTAGTTTCAGGGCTGACTCACTATATAAGCCATTGAATTTCTTGCCTAGGGCCCCAAAATTTTGGGGACCCATGATTATATATATTTTATATTAAGTAGGTTTGGATTATTTAATATATTTTATAAATCTTAAAAGATAACAAATCTCTTAGTTATTTAATTTTCAAAAAGCATCCCACAAAAACCTCACATTCTCACAGCAGCTTACAAATTTCTCTCTCACATTTAATTCTCAACGCATCCAACTCATGCCCTCTTTATTCTCTCCTATTCCCCATGCTTTTTCTCTCTTTGACTATTTCTCATTATTCTCCCCAATTTCTAATTATGTTACAGCATTTCTCACCTCTTTCTCTCCCACTCTCTCAAATGCAATAAAAATCTCAATAATTCCCACCGCATCTCACTTTCTCTGCCTCTCCATCTCTCAAAAAATCTCTCCATCTCTCACGCTCTCTCTCTCACATCTCTTGGTCTCTTTGTGATTTTTGCTCGGATTCTCGTGTTTGTCGTCTCCGAACCTTCGACTCTCTATAATTTTCATCAACCTTAATTTTGATTTTAGTATTTATGCATTATTTTTCTATTGTTTTCACTCTAATTTTTTTTTTTTTTTTCTATTTTTTCTTAGATTTTGGAAGCTTTGAGGTTAAAGCGTTGTATCCGGCAAGAATCCAATACCTCTAAAGTCTCGCTCACCAATCAATTTGCAATAATAATAATAATAATCAGGTTATATTGTTTCAATCTATTATTTTTATAGATTTATTAAATTTATTTTTATTTGTTTACATAATTTGTCAATTTATAGTTAGTGTTAATTTTGAAATTTAATTATGTCAACGAGAAATATGAATCCGAATATGAAAAATGAAGAAAGAAAAAGAAATAGAAGAATTAGTTTCATCTCAAAAGGGAGCTCTTAATAAATCTATTACTAGTTCTGAACAGAATATAAATGAGCAAGATGAAAATCCTTCAAGAGACGAGCAATCAATTTCAGAGATGGAATTAGAATTAATATGATGATAGAAAATAATAATAATAATAATAATAATAATAATAATAATAATAATAATAACATTGATGTACAAGAAATGCTAACTAATGATGTTTCTTTTGAAAGACATTTTAAAAATATAGAAGAAGAAAAAATAAATAATGATGATAATATTGATGATAATATTTATGATCCAAAATATTGGAAAAATATAGATACCATAATACGAAATTTATTAGTTGAAAAAGGTCCTATTAGGGATAATGATTTAATTTTTCCAAAAGATGAAAATTCAAGACATTTTTCAAATATATATTATATTCGAAAATTATCAAATGGAGAGAAACATGATAGAAAGTGGCTTATATATTCTAAAGATTTAGATAGAGTATTTTGTTTTTGTTGTAAGTTATTTACCCAAAAATTAAATAACCGACAACTGGCTGATGAAAGGTGTAAAGATTAGAAAAATCTTGGTACTAAACGTAAAAGTCACAAAATTAGTGAAGAATATATTTTTAATATGAATAAATGGGCTGATTTAGAGTTAAGATTGTTAAAAAATACAACAATTGATAAAAATATGGAAGATCAAATTAACAAAGAAAAAGAATAATGGAAAAAAGTATTATTGAGAATTATTACTGCTGTGAAAACTTTTACTAAAAATAATTTGGCATTTTGTGGGGGAAATGAATGAATTTATCAAGAGAATAATGAGATTTTTTTAAGTTTGATTGAAATGATAGCAGAATTTGATCCAATAATGAAAGAACATATTCGACGTTTTCAACATGATGAAATTCATAATTATTATTTTGGTCATAATATGCAAAATGAATTGATTAATTTGTTAACTCTTAATAATAAGAAGAAAATTATGAAGCAAATCAATGAAGCAAAATATTATTCAATCATACTCGATTGCACTCCAGATGTAGGTCATTAAGAACAAATGTCGTTAATAATACGATAATTGAATATTTCTACCAGTCCAATTAAAATAGAAGAACATTTTATAGAATTTATAAAAGTAGATGATACGTCAGAAGAAGGACTTTTTAATGAATTAATAAATGTCATACAAAAATTTGAACTTGGTGTTGAGAATATAAGAGGGCAACGATATGATAATGGATCTAATATGAAAGGAAAACAACCAGGTGTACAAAAGAGAGTATTAGATATAAATCCTAAAGCATGTTACACTTCCGTGTGGTTGTCATAATCTTAATCTAGTACTTTGTGATATGGCTAATTGTTGTTCTAATGTTATAACATTTTTTGTAGTACAATAAATATATACATTATTTTCTTCTTCTACAAACGATGAAAAATTTTAACCAAATATGTACCAAATTTAACTGTAAAATCATTATCACAAACACGTTGAGAAAGTCAAATAGAGAGTGTTAAGGCAATAATGTTTCATACTTCTCAAATTAGAGATGCTTAACTTCAATTAGAAAAAACTAACGATGATCCACAAAAAGAGTGAATCTTATTGTATAGCAACTTATGAGATGGAAAATTTTGAATTCTTACTAGGAATGATTATTTGGTGTGACATACTATTTGCTATTAATTGTGTTAGTAAAAATTTACAATCAAAAGATATGCGTATTGATGTCGCCATTAATCAATTAAAAGGTCTTATTGTTTTTCTAAAAAATTATAGGGATAATGGATTTATATCTTCTATGATTTCAATAAAAAAGATTGTATTTGAAATGAATATTGAACCTGTATTTCATGAAAAACGTGTAATTAGTAGGAAAAAACAATTTGATGAAAATACTAATGATGATACAACACACTCAGCTGAAGAATCTTTTAGGATTAATTTTTTCTTATACATAACACATCAAACTATTATTTCACTTGAGAGTAGATTTGAACAATTTCAGACATATGAGAATATTTTTGGTTTTTTATATGATTTAAACATATTAAAATCATTAGATGAGAATAATTTGAAACAAAAGTGTTTGACATTTGGAGAATATTTTAAAATGTGGAACTCATTGAAATATTAATGGTTTTGATTTATTTTTAGAATTGAGAATTTTAAAGAAAGTTTAGAAGAAACGAGTACACCAATTGAAACATTGAACTTTATAAAAAAAAAAAAAATTAGATTGTTTTCTAAATGCATTTATTGCTTATAGAATTTTATTTACGATACCTGTGACAGTAGCTTCTGCAGAAAGAAATTTTTCAAAACTTAAACTTATAAAAAATTATTTGTGATCAACTATGTCACAAGAAAGATTAAATGGATTGACTATGTTATCAATAGAAAAAAAATACTCGAAAATCTTGAATATAAAACTTTAATTAATGATATTGTATCTCAAAAAGTTAGAAAAATTAATTTTAAATAAAAATAAAAATTAAATAAAATATTAAGGGCCCCTAATTAAACCATTTACCTAGGGCCCCATATTGTGAAAAGCCGACCCTGATTAGTTTAGAACATTAAAACTGAGTTAATACATGCATACCGAGTCACACCATTGCATAAGATGTCAAAAAGAGCTTTCAAACATGTTTTATTAACCAAGAAATCTTATACTTGATCAAAATTACATTTGGACAAGGTTGGATTATAATTAGAACAAACACACTTCATTTGAACTAGTCCTAGTACATTTAGAGACTTATTTGTGTAGCAAAACAGAGGTGATTCGTCGACGAGAACAGGGCACTCATCAACTATCATATGCAGGTGACTCGTCGACTAGTGCAAGGCAGTTGTCGACTAGAAGATCCTGAGACCAACCTGAGATTGCAGAGGTGACTCGTCGTTGAGAACAGGGCATTTGTCAAGTAGTGTGTGCAGATGACTTGTAGACTAGAACAGGGCACTCGTTGACTAACGCATAGCATTCGTCGACTAGCAAAACCAGTAGTCATTTTATGTCCCATAGCCCAAGTGACTCGTCGACTATAATAGGGCACTCGTCAACTAGTGGCTACGGCAGAATGTAATAAATGCACGACAAATGGCTAGTTTTTGCCTTGTCTTATCTTCATTAATGTCCAATGGCTAGCCAGCGACTTGCTCATCTCCTTGGCCATAAATATGACTCATTAGCATTCATTATACACATTGATTGAATATTGGTTGTTGAGAGTATTACTTGAAGCATTCATTGTTAGGGTTGATATTGCTCAAAGCTTTGTACACTATATTCTTGCTTATACATCATTTGCAAAAGAGAGTAGTGTGAGGATTTCATTGTGTAATATCAGCTCAAGAAGAAGCATTTTGTGTTGTATCTATTGGCTATTTAATTCATTGTATTTGAAGGTTCTTTGTAAACCATTGTAAGGTGATTCTGGTAAACACCTTGGTTGAGCTCTAGGTAAGCAACTCGAATTGGTTCCCTTGTTGTAAAGGCTTCTCCATTTTGAAAGGAGATCATGTTGACTTTGGTGTGATCCCAAGAGGGGGTGAATTGGGTTTTAAAACTTTTTGACTAATTTAAATATTTATATCGATTCACAACATATCATATCTCATTTTCACGTATGTATGTAAATTAATAAAATGATAAATATACACGTGGAACATATCTCATTTAAGTAGAGGTGTGCATGCAAATAATTATAACGATAAATGAAAGCATACACATGCAGAAGTTAAAGTACAGTAATTAAATTAGATAAGGAGAGAGAGACACATACAATATTTGTTATCGAGGTTCGGCCAAACCAGCCTACATCCCCACCTTTGGCATATCCCTCAAGGATTCCACTATCCTTGCTCACTTAAACGAACAGAGCAGAAGCTGTTACAACCTTTCATTACGGGGTAAGGTAAACCCTAGCTCAATTACAAGGTAAAGCCTAACTTGTCTCTCTTACGGGGCAAAGACTCCCTAGTTCAATTTTCGAGTTGAACCGAATTGTTCTCACTTACAGGGCTGAGACTCTCCACTTCAATTCCGGTCTGAACCCAACCGATCAAATAAAATCATTTTTGTACATAAAAATATTTCTTAAAAATACAAGCAGAAATGTACACATTAAAGCTCAAACAAATGCACTCTCTAATGATATGAAATGTGCTCAGTAGAGTAAGGGTGCTTTTCTCAAAAACATATTTTCAACTTTTGAAAAATAATGTATATGATATGCACAACAAAGATTTAAACTCAAATGAATGTCTCAAAAATATTTTTTTCAATACTAATCAATAGAATAAAGGGTTTTGCTTTGAAAGATATTTTGCAAACAATGATCTTTGATGTGAGGTAAAATAAATTAAGAACCTCAAAGATCAAGTGCTATAATAATTTTCTCCAACAAAGATTTGCAATAAAACTTGTTTGGAGAAGTTAGGATTTGTGCTTAAAAAATGGTTTTTGCAATAAACACAAAAACAAATGCCTAAACAAAATACTCTCCTAAAAATATTTTAACAAAAGAATCAAAGTGAGTTTGGAAAATATAAAAATTATTTGCCCCAAAAAAAAGATTTTTACAATAAAATAAGTTTGGGGGAACTTTGATTAATAAGGGATTTGAGAGAAAATTTAGGTTAATCAAAGTTGTTAATCTGAGGTTATGAGGGGGTGTATATAGACTTTGTGAAAAATATGACCGTTGAGGACGTGCTCGGTATTTTTCAAATTGTTTAATAAAAAAATTAAGCTTAATTAGAGCTGAAAAATAACCCAACCGAACAGGTTCAGTCAACCGAAGCAAAGGGTAGGTCGATCGAGCCAGGGC
The DNA here is from genome assembly GCF_029873635.1 of Malania oleifera. Classification (NCBI taxonomy): domain Eukaryota; kingdom Viridiplantae; phylum Streptophyta; class Magnoliopsida; order Santalales; family Ximeniaceae; genus Malania; species Malania oleifera. The sequence continues at coordinate 40,311,379 of NC_080419.1, forward strand.
GATTTCCCAAACCTTCGTAGGTTCAGTCGACCATGGCTTAGGTCGGTATGTAGAGTGGGCAAGTTCGGTCGACCGAGGGTATTTTGAACTGATAGTTTGGTCAACCGGGGCAGGTAGAAAAAGTCAAATTTAAGGTTCGGTAGACCGAGAAATATTAGTTCAAATTTGGGTCGGTTGCCCCAGCCAAGTCAAAGATTTGACTTTCTACTTGGTCAGTCAACTAAGGTGTTTATAATTGAAATGGGTTGGTCGACCGAGGCTATTAAATTAACCCAAAAATACAATGTCGATCAACCAAAGGTCGACTGAAGTCTTTGTAAGCCCTAAATTGACCCTAAAGTCATATTAAAACCTTTGTAAGATTTTATCTATTTATGAAAAAGGTTTTGTATGAAGTGTGGGTACCCTAAGGTTAGTCTATGGTCGTCTGAGTAATCAATTCATATCATGCAAATGCATGCATTATTACAAACCAAAACAATAAAAATTAAATGTATATACAACTTAAATTAAGTGTCTTCTTCTGTTACTCTTCTGGTGTTATGGAAAGCGCCTGAGTGTGTGATCTTTACGTTTCTTCTAGCTTCCATATCCATTACTTCAAGTGTGTGCTGAATCATGAATCTACTCAAAAATGTTAAATGCACGCATGAAATATAAGTGCTTTGTCAGCATCAAAATAGAGATCGGACTCAAAAAGTCAACAGATCATTTAGTGCATTTGGGAATCCTTGAGTTGGTCTCAAGGCGTAGATGTAGGCTCAGTGCCGAACCACGTTAACATCGCAGTGCTAAGCTCTTCTCTCTTTATCTCATCTACTTTGCTTGCTTGTTTTTATTTGCTTTGAAATTTATTGTAGTATGATACTCTTGCTTCTTGCCAAAGAATTTTTGTGATTGTAGAAAATTTCAATATTCACGAAGAACGTCTATTCACCCCCCTTTTAGACGCACACCTGGACCGACAACATCCGTACTTGATTTTTTTTTCAAGAAATATAATTTTATTCATTGGTTTTAAGAGTCTTCAACCATAACAATCTAAGTCTTGAGTCTTATTAAACGAGATCATCTATATTAATCGTTTATCGTCAATTTGAACTATCATAGATAATATTTAAATCTCTACTCATATTTTATTCCAAATTATTCCATTGCCACTGAGGTAACTACTTGGCTTCTCCTTGCCAATGTATTATTTGGCCTATATTCTAGGTGTTAAAATCATCTCAACATCCCTCCATTATTTTTTACTTCTACAAGTGATATACCTAACTTATCGAAAATGTAATATTTCTTAATTTATCTATTAAAATTATCTCATTCATCCATCTTAACATTTTCATTTCAATAAATTTTACATTTTTAAATATATTGTTTCTTAATTATCCAAGAATTCTAATCCATATAGAATAATTGGTCATATAATCGTAATTCAAAATTTTGTTTTGTTTTTTTTTTTTGTTCAATTTTAAGAGTTACACAACATGTTCCAAAACATTTCTTCATTTTGTCCAACTTGCATTTAGTTATAGGTTTTACATCTTATTCAATTTTTCTTTGGAGTTTGCATAATAGATTCAAGATTATGAATTTTACTTGGGGAAAAGAAAGGAAAGGAAAATAGAAAGAAAATTTATTTTCTATCATATTTTCTCTACATGAAACATTAGTAAAAATAATTTCTAATACGATTAAAAATTAAAAAAAAAAAAATTAAATATCAATTGCACTAATATCAATTTTTAGTTAATTGAATTGATACATTTTTCATTTTTCTTTTTGTTTTCCTTCATAACCAGGCATGAAAAAGTAAAACCTTTGCTTTTTACCTCCCTCATTAATATTTTTCAAATTCCAAATGGACAACTATGGTATCGAAATTTACTAATATTGTTACTATTGAGTTTAATCTTCTCTCTAATATTCCTTCCACTATGAATAAAATTATATTTCATATATTCTTCTCATTTTTCATTTCTGATATCTTAATTTAGTTTCAATTCACTTGCACTGTTTAATTGAATATTTAAAATAATTTTCTCATTTCTTTGCTTGAAAGTTAATCCATGCTTTGAAAAAAAAAAAAAAAAAAAACAAATTTGAACAGAACATTCCATCTAGAAGTACAAAACAAGTTCATTAAAGAAGAAATCAGTTTTTAGTTTTTTTTTTTTTTTTTGAAAAAGTATACTTCATTTTTTTTATTTAAAAATACTTTCCATCCAATCAAATACAACCTTACATGAAAAGAAAAAATGATGCGAAGTTACATGGAGGCTTGAGGCAGCCATGCCCCTCCTGAACCACCATGACATGTGTTCATATCAAAATGTTGACCCCTTGCAAAATGATAACACAAGACCTTATATTTCATAGTATAGACATTAATTTAATATTTTATACTTAATATTAGTTGTTAAAACAATTACTTAAGCAATAATTTATAAAAAAATATTTGTGCTAATTTATAAATTTCTTTAACTACTTTCAGCCCTTTGATTAATTTTTTGTCATGGTCATCAAATTAGAACACTTTTTTCTAATTCTTTTTTTTCTTCTCCTGTATCCATTTTTGGCTTTCCTTAATATTAAATTCTCACTTCATCCACCCCTTTATGGAAGCATGTAATGATTTTCTTCTCCTCGGAAGCTAGAGAGCATTCAATCAGCTTCAGGAAGCATGAAACACAGCATACAGAAGATGCAACTGCTGCGGGATAGCATAGGTGGGTAGATAGAGTTTCAATTTCAGGCATGATTGCACAAGAAAGTATCAAAGAATTCCATATATTCACCGACTCAAAATGCTTCCAAGAGGCAAACTGGCAGTTCGATTTAAAATGCAAATGGAATAGCACTTAGAATCAGGTTTTCCAATAAATATAGACGCCTCCAGAGGGATGCAATATGACTTTCGTTATCACAATCACAGTATTTTTGGTACATTTGAAGAGATGAAGCTGAAACCCATCAACCTAAGCTTGCAAAAGGGCTGTTGTCACCACTTCGGATTGCCCGACTTCATCATGCTCACCGTATTAAATTTTCATCAGAAACAAACAAATTAAAGGCACATCAAATGGAAGAGTCCCATACGTGTTTACCATGGAAGTTATCTTGATGTTCCCCATCGACAGGGTATTATCCATGGAAGTTATCTTGATGTTCCCATCGGTAGGGTATTATCCATGGAACAGCACAGGTCATTAACCTCAAGGCCATAACTCTGATCCAGATTGAAGAAAGAGCATTTCACTATGAAATGGTACCCTTTACCCATCCACCCAACCCGCTTCTTCTTTCAGCACTTTCTTTCCCTGTTCCTTTTCTTATACCATCCAAATCTCTCTAGCAAATACAACTAAGCCTATCCAAGTCCAAGAACTTCTAAATACCCTTGCTACAATGTATATATTTGGACAAAGCACAATCTCCATGCTTCTCCAAAGTGTTAGATGTTCTATTGTAAATGGATTCAGAAATTATGGCGTCAGGTCAAAATTTGCTTCCAATAGTGCATAAACTTCACTAAGGGAAGTGACCTTAAAATCTGGCTTTCTATCCATATCAGCAAAATCGGGGGTGTCATACCTCCCTGCTTCATCAAGCAAGCATGTAAATGATCCAGCTCGTTTCCCACAAACCACCTGTAAAAGGCCAGTTAGGAACGGAAAATTACTGGCTGTTCATAAAACAACCAAAGTACATCAGAATATCATAAATAATGATGAGCAGGTACGAGTGACTAAAACATTAATAACTATGCGATTCACCAGGAAAACAATAGTTGAAGATCCACCAGGAAAACAATAGTTGAAGAAACACTAATTATGCTACTAAACTGGAACCATGTTGTAGACATACTTCAATGCTACTTGGTTTGAAGGTCTCCACTTTTAAGGTCCTTTTACCCTTTGATATGGTAAAGGTCCTTTCATTTGGACAATCCTCACTTCTTGTCAAAGGTGGGGACCAGTTGTTGTGGGGTCTTAATATTCAAATGAGTAAAACATGCAATAAATAAAATACTATTTTGGGAAAACCGAAGAAGTTTCTGTTTGGTGTACAAATTATGAAGCCTAATAAAATGGTCCTTCAGAGTGTATCAATAAAATGCTGGAAGAAAAGTATTTTAATGTCAAAAAACTACTCACATCATCTTTAAGGCTATCCCCAATCATCATTACTTCATTAGGCTGAACTTCCCAAGTTGAACAGATATGCAGTAGGGGAGCAGGGTTTGGTTTGTAAGGACGAAATTCCCGGCTTAGTGCTGGATCAAATATCAACTGCAGCGAGGACAGAAGTAAAAATAATAAAAAAGATCTTTAATTATACTCCAGAATATTTGTGAAGGATGAGTAAGGAAACAAAGTTCTACCCTACAAAGTATGCACATTAAGAATTAATAGGGCAAAAGATACAGACCTCCCTTGAGGTTTGGCAAAAAAACAGGGACCTCCCCTGAGGTTTCAAGAATTCCAAGGACCTCCCCTGAGGTTTGCCAAAAAGACAAAACCCCCCCTTTATTTTGCTAAAAGACAAGCCTTTTGAGAGGAGGTTTGTGTCTTTTTGCCAAACCTCAGGGGAGGTTTGTGGCATTTTTTTGGAACCTCAAGGGAGGTCTGGGATTTTTGAAACCTCAGGGCAGGTCCCTTTTCTTTTTTTTCCAAACCTCAAGGGAGGTGAGTGTCTTTTGCCCTTAAAACTAAGTAGACAGTTAAAAGCTGAATGGGCTCTTCAGCACATCAAGATCTCATAAATTAAAGGCCTGTTGCTGCACAAACAGACCTGCAATCATGATGGTTCAAGAGATTTAAAGACACTGTAAACAAGGCACCTAGAACTCACTTTTCATTTTCACTTGCTGAACAAGACACTATGTTTGGGAAAATGGACCAGGAACCTTAGATTTGGAGTATGTGGATTTGGACGAAAAAACTTCATACAAATCCAAAATCCAGGGCCAAAAATCAACATTCCCAAACAAGTTTTCAGGAAATTTTTTATGTCAGCTAAAGAAGGGAGCAGGAATATAATAAATTCTAGAGGCACTATTTAAAGACACAAAACCATGCAATGAAGACTGTAAGTGCATTGTTGTAACTGTCCAGATAGAACAAATGGTCCATCTTAAGAGGCATGTTTACATTTATGGTAGGTACAAAATAAAAACAGTAGCAGGACATTGTTCAATTTGTAGATGTTGAAAGAAACATGACATGCCAAATCAGATCCATATGTGACTCAAAGATTTGCATCTGGACTGGGGTTTCCATAATAATAAAGATATTTGGAGACACGGGGGCATACTGGTATCACCAAAAAAATGGCAACATACTACAGAATATGATATATCACAATTACCAACAGATAAAACATGCTAGTTTTACGCACAGACATATACAATCAGGGAGGACCATGCACCAAAAAGCTTTGAAGAATTGCCACCAACCAGCCACTTTATCTTGATCTGGAATCCTCAGTGACACCATCCGTTGCTTCAAGAATCTTCACAATGGAAATAAATTGTACCATACTGTCCACCATGAGCTTCGTGATTATTAATTACCCCAAAGCCGTAAGTCTCCTGACCCATGGATGATGTATTTTTCAGAACCAAAGCCTCATATTTTGTATCCCCAACAATCAAAGATCAAATATCTCCCTATGAAACTCCTGTAGTCCCCTTCACCCCACTAACATCTGCCTTTCTCGCAGAGGTATATCAATGATTGTCCCCAGATTCTTCATTTACATGGAAAATTTGAAAAAAGAAGCTTTCAACATGCTCATCAGCCTAGAAAAATTTTTAAGGAATGCATATTTACCTCCCTCATGGGAACACATGGACAATTCCAAAAGCCCTACCCTAGCTCAGCATCTTTGTCATCATAATATAGCTGAAGTATAGTCATTTTCCATGATAAATAAACTTCTTCATAATTTGTGTTGATATTTCTGCAACCTCCAAATTTACCCCACCTTTTTTTTTTTTTCCTGTTGAAATCAACTAACCATACTTTTCTGCTCAATTTATCACAATTTATGGTCATCATTTTCCTGTATTCAATAAAGTAATCTTTACTTTTCATGCTTTTTGCATCAGCAAATAAAGGCAGAGCGCTAGTTATAGACATAACAGTTTTGCAGTGTAATGGACGTTGAGCATGGAATGTACCATTGAAACAGTCCAACAAAAGCAATTAGGAACAAGAAGAATTAAAGCTCCATCTTCTCTATGATAAAATATGCAAATCCTCGAACACAGATGTCAGTGTATAAAACATTGAAATGACATGCAGATATTCGGCTCTGAAAGGAAATGATCAGATTGTCCTATACAATTGCTAGAAAATGATGATGGAGATCCCTGTACTGAATTGGATCCCTAAAGATAATGTTCAGGTGTATATTTGATTGTAGTCTACTTACAACATTGGCCTGTGTCTGCCGATAGTGGGGAGAGAAATGTCCAATTTGGGGATGCATTGCCTGAAGCATTTTATAATCAAGGAGACGTCGATCTGATGCAGACTTTCATACAGGTAGATGCACCAATGAAACTGCTATTAATGATATGGAAGCGGAGGAGCACAATGAGGTACCACACATTGATGACATCTATGATGTCATGGCAGATGAACCAATTGGGATGACACTTTTATTGTTAAACCTCTCTCAGTGCAGCTACTGTGGGTAGGTGGTTGCATGAGAGCCTAACTCCAGCATTTTCCCATACTGATGCTCATGCTGCAGACCCCTCCAGGCAATGATAAGCTCTGAGCAACAAACTCATTGGTTGCATTTTTTGAACTATGCAAGGGGAGAATGACTTCTGATTCCAAGGAGAACTCAAAATGCAGTGCGGATTTATCATGCCAAGAGACATGCTGATTTTCTTGTGCTAAAAATCTATTCCAGTCGTTTTGGTGGTCAAGCATGTAATAGAACCAAAATGTGGTTGGAGGTACTGCACTTACAGGTGCAAAACACACCATCTATTATGGTATCCAGGCATGCACACATCCGTTAACCAAACCCTCTCACAAGACCACCAATAGTAATGGACATCACAGGGGGCCCAGGGGGTATCCATCCACATTAGTCACTAAATTATAGGCTGTTTAAAGGCAAACTTTGACTACATGTTGTCCAAATTGGCCCGGTCAAGAAAACAGAAAGCTACGGTACAAGTGCTCGGAGATTGAGACTTGCATTAACAGGTGACCCAAGTTCATGACAGCAGTTCATGATTATAACACCTGGTAGTACAGTGGACAAAGCATGAAATCCCAAGTCATCCCATTGTGCAGTGCAGGATCATGTCTTTCGGTTCTTTGCTGTGTCACAGATGGAATCCAACACTATACTTTGGTTATCTACATTAACCGTATCGACTTGTATGGCAAGTACTGGAATGTGCAAGTCAAATGGTAGTGTTGCCAATTGTCTACTGTATTCTGCATACATGTTTATTATAAATACAGGGAGAGGCAGCCACACCAAAATGTCTCTTGTTTACCCCCCTCTCTCACTCTCTCTATCTCTCTCTCTTATTTGTGTACACATTTGGATAAAGAGATACAAAATTACAAAGTCACTATTTACTTATAATTTATAGAGTCCAGGATGTATGACCAGAGTCCAGGATGTATGACCTCTAGTATGTTAATTTTGGACTGAATGCCCTTTCCATCAGGTTTGCTTTCATTATATAGAAGAGATTTACGTGGTTGTTGCCTGATTTTCAGATCTTAAATGCTGCCAGATTTTCAGCATTATTTACAGCCTAATTGCCTGAATTATCTCCGTTAACATCCCCCCTCAAATTGATGCTGGTAAATCAAGAAGCATTAATTTGTCAACCAAGAACTGATGCCAGTGCTGAGAAAGAGTTTTAGCAAATATGCCTGCAATTTGACATTCAGTGGAAATGTGAGGAAGAGTAATACTTGTTTGTCAAAGGATTCACGTATGGAATGGCAATCGACTTTGATATGTTTCACACGCTCATGTGTTGTGTCGAGCACCCCACTTGTGCCAAACAACAATACTACAACTATTGCTATTGAATATACAACCAAAACTAAAATAAAAGACAGCAATAAAGAACAACACAAGAATTTATGAGGTTCGGTACATAATTACCTACGTCCTCAGGCGCCGGCGTCGACGATCAATCCACTACTTCCAGAAAAATTATAACTTGGGCAAATTTCATAAACCAATAGTAATTAGAAATAACCTAGAGTACAAATACTATTTATAACTCTACAACTTTGAGGTGTGATTACAAATGGTGAGGGAAGCTCTTTATATAGCTTCAAACTAAGGTTCAAAAAACACTTCCCACCAACGTAGGACAAAAGACAACGAATCTCCACCTTGACGATAAATTCAACAAATTTTTCAGCCACCAACATTCTCTAGAGTTCCACATCATTAGTGCCTTCCAAAAATATTCAGACTTGCAAGATATTGATCAAGTCCAAACAATGTCAAGCTCTAAAGGGTTGCCCCGTGGAGCCATGAATGCCAAGCTCTAAGAAGCTGCCCCACAAGGCCATGAAGATCAAGCTCTAAAGTCACCCTAAGGAATAGGAAGGACAAGCTCCAAGGAGCTGTCCTATAGGGCCATGAAAACAAAGCTCTAAAGAACTGCCTTGGAAGCCTATGAAGACTTAGCCTTAAGGGGCACCTACAGGACCAAGAAGACCAAGCTTGAAGGAGCTGTCCTATTGGGCCATGAACACCAAGCCCTAAAGAGCAGCCTTGTAGGGCTAAAATACCAAGCTCAAAGGAGCCATTTAACAGGTCCACAAATAATTCCTAAAGGGCTGTCTTATGGGACAATAAAAACTAAGCTCTAATGAGCAATCCTATGGGGCCAAGAAGACCAAGCTCTAAGGATCTGTCCTAAAAGGCCATGAAGATCAAATTCTAAAGAGCCACCCTCCAAGCTCTACAGGGTCATGAAGACTAAGCCATAAGGAGCTGCCTATGGACCATGAAGACTAAGCCCTAAAGGGCTGCCCTATAGGGCATGAAAGCCAATACCAAAAAAAATGAGGGAGTTGAGAAGCACCTTGACTCAAAAGCTCAAGGAGGCTCAACAACAAAGAGTAAAGGATCATCTCGGGCCCAAGTGTTATGGGCCAAACACTTCACACCTTGTGAATGGCGCTAGCTACAGCACTATTGCTTAACTAGTTAGCCAAATTGTACCACGGTTAACCACAAGAACACATTCTTAACATGCAAAGGAAACAAAGGCAGTAAGCAACAAGGTAAGCAAATGAGAATCACGCAATAAACATTTAAGTAACGTAATTCATTAACACCACTTGCGTCGTTTCAAATGCTAGTGAGTTCTACAGTGATTGATGATCAATCACCCTCCCCTAAACTAACCAAGGAGTCATACTCTCATTGTACACTTAGGCATAAACACACTCAATGAATAAAACATACATACTATTATTTACATGATGGTTACCTATCCCATGTCCACAAGGCAACTGATTACAAGCAAGCATAATGCCTTGAACAAGCTTGGCTCATGATATTCTCCCTACTTATGCTGTTGATATCCACGTAGACTTCGACTCTAAGTACTCTTCAACTTTTTCCATAAACAGTTGCAAGTTTTCTACTAACATCCAACTAATATCTTCATCTCCAAGGCCTTTCCACTTCACTAAGAACTTGTGTTACTTCTTCCTTGATGATGTGAACTCTATCCACAAGGATGACTTCAACTCCTCTTCTCTCGGATTGTAGTATCTTCAATGGTGCTCTGGTTGACTAACTTCTACTTGGATCTTCAGTGTAGGCATTGAATGGCTAGAGGCAACTGACATGAAACGTAGGATGCACTTTCATCCAAGCAAAAGGATCAACCTTGTAAGAGGCCTTCTTGACTTAGGCCAAGATGGGGACTAGTCCTTATTTACAAAGTAATCCCCTATCTCGACCTCATAGTGACTTGATTTGTTCTAGATGTAGCTTAAGGAGCACCAAGCCACCCACGTTGAAGTGCAATAGTCTTCTCCCCTGATATGCCCATTTCTTCATATGCGTAGAAGCTTTCTCCAACCACGCTCAGGTGATCTTTGCTTTTTGTCTCCATTATTCAATGAAGATGTAATCTGTCAAACTCTTCCCTCTATACAACTCATCCACTATGTGAGGTAACAATGGATGCTGACCTATAACAAGCTCAAAAGGACTTTTGTTGATTGTTAAGCTCTTTTGAACATTTAAACATAACAGAGCCACATTAAGTGGCTACACCCAATTTTTCTAATTGTAGTGAAAAAATGGCGTAAGTACTCCTGTCCATCTTTCTGCAGGTGGTAGCTCAAAGAAATATCAAGTTGTGAACTGAGGATTCTAAAATATTCTATCAAAAAGTTGCATGTGAATCTCGTGTCTCAATCACTAACAATGTCTTGGGGAACACCCAATACTTGACAATATGTATGAAAAACAACTGTGTTGTCTCCCTTGCAGAACATTACTTTGGTGCGAGTATGAAATTATTATACTTCAAAAACCTATCTATAACCATAGATATAAACCATGTATCTCCAACGCTGGGCAGGCCGAGGATGAAGTCAAATGCAACACTCTCCCACGGTTTTTTGGTCCTTGAAAAGGCTCCAAAAACCTTGAGATCTTCTTCCAATCCACCTTGTCTTATTAGCAAGTGAGACAAGTTTGGTTATACTTGACCACCTCATCACGCATGTGTGACCATTAATACCTCTTTTTTTTTAACGATGCCACTTCGTCCTAGATGGCCTGCCCATATGAGGCCATGACACTCTCTCGGTAGTGTCTTCCTCAAATCTCCAAGTCAGGGCAAAAAGAGTTGGCTATCATGCATCATCAGCAATCCATCTTCTAACTAGAGTTAACACACTTTGCCCCTTTCCACCAACTTTATGAGGTTTTGAGCACTTTGATCTTTGACAAGGTTTTCCTTAATATGCCTCTGTATTGTCATGGTAACCTTACTTACTGTCAAGTGTGTTAACATTTGTAAGGCCACAAGCTCAACCTTAGTTTTAGTGCATTTGTGAGTTGGTTCATCCACCCCGCCTTGTGCTCAAATAAGAAATCAAGCTGCACTAGCTATTCTTGCCAATGAGCCTACTTGGGTGACAAGTGACAACTTAGGTTGCGTAAAGTAGTGACTAATAGCTGAGTTACTTGATTTCACTACGAACTTCGACCCAAGTAGGTAATACCGCACACGTGAAGACAATATATTACTGCTCGCATCTCTTTCTCTTGAGTTGTGTACTTCCGTTTTACTTCACTAAGCTTAAAACTCCCATACGCAACAGGATGTCCATCCTGTAACAAGACTCTACCTAGTGCATCATTTGATGAATCTATTTGCACCTCAAAGGGCTTCATGATGTCCGAAAGAGCAAATATAGGATCTCACATCATGGCTTCCTTCAAATTGTAAAGGCTCCCTAGCAATTTTTTGTCCAATTCTGCAAACTTTTGATAATAATTAGCAAGTGCAATAAAGGAAAACAATTTCTTCACAATAGTTAGGATCTTCCAATCTTGAATAGCTCTCACCTTCTCCACATCCATCCAGATACAACCTTACTCGATCACATGACCAAGGAATTTGACTCTCCTTTGAGCGAAAGAGCACTTCACTTGTTTCACATAAATTTTGTTCTCCTTCAACTTGTCGAACACCTTCTATAGATGCTCTTCATGTTCCTCAAGAGTGGAACTATGTCATCCAGATATACCATGACAAACTTGTCAAGGTGCTCATGAAATACCTAGTTCATCAAAGCGCAAAATGCCATTAACACATTCGTCAACCTGAAGGACATCACAATCATATCATGCAAGTAGTCTTTGTCTCATCACCATTTTCTATCTGCACCAACAGTAGCCTGACCACAAAGCCAAGTTTGGTGAAGTACTTAGCATGACTTGGTTGATCAAACAAATCAGCAATCAATGAAAAGGGATACGTGTTGCGCACAGTCATAGTAGTCAAATGCACATGGCACATTAAGGCGCAAAGGGTACTTGGAGCCGAGGCGCGAGGCGAAAGCGCTCGCCTCACAAAGGTGAGGTGCACATTATTAAAATTGTATACAATGCCTATTTGATGGGTAATTGATATATGAAAACACATCAATAGTAATATTATAATTTTAAATGCCAAATATTCAATACCAAAATATAAACACAAAGAAATTATGACAACCAAGTACCAATTTCCAAGTGAAACAAACATAGTTCAACATAAGTAATTACACATGCAAGAGTTCAAGGAAGAAGAAACTAGTTTGAAGCAGCTTGACGAATCATGAAGACTGGTGATGATGAATCAATGGTTCGAAGCCTCTCGCTTGTTCGAAGGCTCCGGCAAAGGCTATCTTGCTGGCAAAAGGCTTGAAGACTCGAGGACAAAGGTCGTGCTGGTTCGAAGGCTTTAACCTATTAAAGCTTGATATACATTGTTGGCCCAACCTAATAGCTTAAGCTTTTAGGTAAAGTGGTAATCTAACATTGTATCAAAGATGGTTACCAGGAGGTCCTAGGTTCTAGTCTTGTTGCCCACGTTTATTGTGGTATTTTAAATAAAAAATAAAAAATTATTTTGTTTCGTACCATGGGTGTTATTTATCGTGTGTTTATCTCTCCACGTGCTATCGGGCTGCACGTGTGGGGGAGTGTTAAAGCTTGATATACATTGTTGGCTCATAACCTAATAGCTTAAGTTTTTAGGTAAAGTGGTAATCTAACAGAACCTCGAAGACAAAGGGCTCTTGCGAAAGATGTGTTGTTGGTGAAGGCTCAAAGGCTTGAAGATGAAGCTGTTTCGTGCAGGTTCAAAGGCTTGAGGACGAAGATTGTGCCGGTTTAAAGGCTCAAACCTCGAAGACAAAGGACTCCTTTGATGGCTGTCTTGCTAGTGAAGGCTCGAAGACCTGAAGACGAAACCTAGACTGCTAGTTTTGTGTTGGTTCAAAGGCTCGAAGATGAAGCCTAGAACTGCTGGTTTGAGTCAAAGCCTCTGGCTAGGGCTAGGGCTGGTTCGATTCTAGCTACGTTTTCTTTCTTAAAAGGTTAAAAAAAATAAAGTTAAAAGGTCAGATATTTGAGGCGCAACTCACTGCGCATGGAGCCTCAGTGCACCTGCCTACCCCTCTTGAAGGTTGCCTAGCCTCAACCTTGATGAGGCGCTAGCCTCGCCGCCCCACTACACTTTGCGCCTAGGCGCACCTCAGGCATGCTTTTGACTACTATGCGCACAGTCACCTTGTTAAGCGCATGGCAGTCCACATACATCTGCTTGCTCCTATTATGTTTCCTCTAAAACAACATTGGTGCTCCAAACGTACTTCCAATAACTCATCAAGTTGCTTACTCAACTCTGCTAACTCTAAAGCTGCCATCTGGTATAGCCCCTTAGTAGGCGATGAGAATTAAGATGTACTTCCAAGAGGGGGTGATTTGGGTTTTAAAATTTTCTTAATAACTCTAGTTTACAAATACCTTAGTTAAGTATTGCCCTTTTCAAATTAACTTCCAAAAGTCACACAAACACAATAACACTAATTAGCAACCTCACAATCAACAATTCTTTGTATGTATATTATCACAATCCAAATTCAATCTTCTATGCATGAACAATATTCAAGATCAGCCGTAAATTTCAATGAGAAATATCAAGATAGGATTTCAGAAGATTGATCTCAAATACCCTGCAATATATCTTCAATAAGATATTCAAATTCACAAGGTTTATCTCAGTTATATTCTCAAAACTTCAGTGTTCAGAATATTTTCAATCATACAACCAATCAATTACTTGATTCAAAGTCCAATTAAAATCGGAATTTCAGTAAGCTCCCAATATTCAACAATTTAGTATTCAAGTATAATTTGATTGTTCAATCCAACAACAAACAATCAATATAGTTCCTTTGATCAGTATTCCAGTAATTCCCAACAACCAATAAGTTCTCAGCAATCAAATAATCATACACGCAGTTAATATACTTGCAATAATTTAAAGAGATTACGGGAAGAAGAGAGGAACACCAAATTTTTTACAAGGTTCGGCCAACGGCCTAAGTCCTTGCCCCAAGCAACACGCTGTGAGGATTCCTTTCCAACTTCTTTACCAGGCGAAGTTACAACCTCTCTCCGTTCGAGGTGGAGATTCCTCTCTAACGAGAACACCCCTCTCGCTAGGCAACGATCCAACAATCCTGAATTGTCAAACAAAAATAGGAACAAGAAACAATTTTGTTCGTACAAGGGGTACTCTCAGTTAGAGTTGATTTTTACAAATGAAATTCAGTATACTTCAATCAAAATACAATATAGAAGATGAAGCTCAGAAAATTATCACCAGGGTTCTGACTTAGATTTGAGAATCTCAGCAAAATAGATCAGAAATCCGTGGATTAAATCAGCAATAGCACAGAAGTATTTCAAAAAGATTTTCAGTAAGATAACTCAAAATATTTGATTTGTATGTGCTTTGATGTTGTATATAATTTTCGAAAATATCAAGTATTTATAGAGTAATAAAGTTTCTTATTGTTTTCCTCAAGTTTCCTCTTTGTTTGGGAGTCAAGAAATCAATTTTGGAAACTTTTATCAGCGTTGTTTAAAACTTAAACATGTACTTCAATCGACTAAGGCCCGACGGCCAGTCGCCTCAGCTTCTTAAAATCAGCGTGTTTTGAAGACCAGTGTTAAATCAGTGGACTATATGTTAGAGGGTCAGTCGACTGCTTCAATTTTGTTTGCTTTATTATTAATCAGAACAATATGTCAGTCGCCTGTCCGCTTGCTATAATGTGTTCTTCAAAATTTGATTTCAAAACTTAGCTTTAATCTTGTAAAACTTATTTGAGACTTAATGAAAATATTTTCCATGATTTTAAAACAAGTCTCTAAGTTAATGATATTCTTAAGAGCTTCAAAACATCCATATTGAAATTATGAAGTACTTACATGAGACTTTTGTAAAATAAGACTGTCTAAGCTCTAAGTCTTCATGTTTTAGTTTCCATTCTGTGTCCATCTTGAACCCTTTCTTCAATAAGCTTCATCATTTTTCATGTCTTTAAGTACAATCGTCATTCATTCTCTTCAAACACTCGAACTTGATCTTATGAACACTTTTGAAGCCTGAAACCTTAAACAAATAAGTTAAGTATTCTCAATTTGTTATCATCAAAACCTGAGATTAAGCCTTGTTAGGCCAACAGGCGACTTAACCCCTAGTCACAACACAATCTCATGCACCACATCCTATCGTGGAGGCAAGTTGTGAGGTAGCTTGTTTGACATCGTAATTTTATATTCATCCAACACAGCTTTCACATCTTTGATGGTAGTAGGCACCAAAGAGGTAACAAATGTTTGCTCATCCCCTCTCAAATTCTTCTTTATTTGCACAGTTAAGAGGAACTTCTTGTCATCCCCTTTCTTTGTAACAGCTTGCACCACGCAAGGGTGGTCCCCCACTAGGAAAAAGGAACTAGCAAACAACATTGATACTACCTTACTCTACCTTACGAATACCATTCCAACTATCACTTGGAAATCATCCATCGGCACTATGAAATTCGCATATCCCACCCACTGTCCAAGCTTCATAGTCACTTTCTTGGCTACTTCTAGAGTACGTTGAGCCACAGAACTGACCACTTCTATACATCCTAAGTCCTCCAAGTTCAAATTGAGTCTCTATGCTTCTGGCTTGAGATAAAGTTATGTGTAGCCCTAGTTTCCACCATTCAAAGGTGCTTTTCCCATTGATTTGCAAATCCACAAACATAAACTCATACACTTGGGTAAGTTTTGGCTTTTTTCCTGCCTCTCCAACACGTTGAGTAACTGCATTGCACACATCCTCGGGGTCATCCTCATCATCTCCATCTGCCCCCTCTGCAATGGAAGCTTGCAAGTCATTGAGCGATGACTTGTGATAGCAATCAACAACTTTGTGAGGGCCTCGACATAAAAGCATGTCATCTTACCCTCATCACTGGATGTATTGAAAAACTAAGACAACAAAGCTTCCTTTGAAGTTGATGCCTAGGTGTCAGCTCCCTCACTTTTGGGTTTGTCCTTCTTGAAGGACTTTCTATTGCTTTCACCTATGCCCCTCTCTTTGAACATTTTGGAACTCTCTCCAACATAATTAGTCAAGCGTGTCATGCTAGCCTGTGCAATAGGCAAGTCTTGAAATCTTTGTCAATCCTTTCCCATGGTTTCAACCCCTCCAGAAAATAGAACAGCTTGTCTTTCTCCGACATGTCTTGGTTATCCAACATCAAAGTAGAGAATTGTTTCACATACCCCTAATTGTACCATTGTTTGGGGTCTTGCAATCTACGCCAAGCATTGTACTGAACATTCTTAAGAAAAAATTAGGTCTTAAGCTCTCTCTTCAAGTCTACCTAACAATCAATTACACATCACTAATTTTGTATCTCATCATACTTGGTGCGCCACCACAGCTTAGCCTCACCCCACTAAAGTACATTGTAGCCATGGATACTTTTTCCTCCTCTAAGTTGGTCCTCATTGTATGAAAGTAATGTTCCATGTCAAATAAGAAGTTCTCCAACTCCTTAGCATCATGGGCACCCCCATACGCTTTGAATTATGGCACCTTTGTTCTTCCATACTTTATCCCCATAAAGTTGGAATTTCCCATAGCACAAACTATCAAGTTCATCTTAGCATTCAAGTCCCCCAACTGGATCTGTAAATCTTTTACTAGTATGGAAGTTCTTTGACATCTCTACCATAGAACCATGTTGATGCTTTTATGATCCCTCCAATGCATCAACACAGTCAACAAGTTTGGCCATCACCATGGTCACATTGTTAGCTATCTCAGCCTACATCTCTAGCGCCTCAATTCTCTCATAATTGTTTGGCATAGTCTCTTACCGATGCTTTGCACTATCCCACAATACAAAGGCAATTTATTCAGGAAGTAATTAATCAAGCTTTGATACAAACTGTCATAGGTTGAACACTTCACACCTTGTGAATGGTTTAGCAACACTAGCTAAAGCACTCTTATTTAACTAGTCAACCAAAGTATACCACGATTAACCACAAGAATGCATTCTCAACATGCAAAGTAAACATAAGCAGTAAGTAGTAATGTAAGCAAATGAGAATCATGCTACAAACATTAAAGCAACTTAATTCATTAACAACACCTTTGTAGGCAATGTATGTTTAGCAAGGAAGGGAAGTAGTCTACATGTTTACAAATGCTAGTGAGTTTTACAATGAATAATGACACTCACCCTCCTCTAAAGAGCTTTATATGCTATTCAAACTCTGACATTAGTAAGCATAAAATGGATTGAGAAGTCATACTCCCATTCTACACTAAGACATAGAAAAATTGTTTGAAGGCTCAAGAAGGCCCAACAACAACAAAAAGAAAAAAAGAAAAAGGTGGGAGCACCTTAGTTCCAAGGCCTAAGGAGGCACAACAATTTAACCTTAGGCCGAACAAAGAGAGAGGGAGTGAGGGGGAGAAGGAGACAAATGAAAGAGACTCATTATTCTCTTACATAACTAGGAGTGGTGGTCATGAGGACAAATTTGACAATTGGATTAGGGACCCTAAAGGGCATCCCTAAATTCACCAATTACCAGGTCAATTATGGGAGTAGCATCCCTATAAATAGGTAACATTATGGAGGTGTAACCTCCATAGTACTAAAGGCCACTCCATTAATGCATGGCATTAAACTTCTTGGGAAAGCCTATAAAATGGAGGCTAGTATATGCAATGTGTGGGACAAGACACAAGATGCAAGATACATGATATAGACATGTACAACATTGGTCATACGCCATATGTAGGAGGTCATGCTATAATGCCATATGCCAAATATCGAGAGGCCACACTAGAAGGTATACCAAGAGTCGCACTATAAGGACGTACAATACATATCAATAGGTTATAGGTAATATTACTATGTAACTTCTACCGAGATAATTTTTATATGCTAAATTGATCATATTCCCTCATTTGCAGTCATTGACTCAAGCATTGAAGGAGTCCCCCAAGCTTCTTTTTCCCTTGGTTGCATGTATGCCAATGGTTTGTGGGCACCAAGATCGAGGTTCATTTTTGGTGCACACAACACTTATCCGCCCAACATTACAATTGAAACAAATAGTTATATATTAACTAAACAGTTTTAAAACATCTAGATTTACTAATTTAAAAAAAAAAATACCTAATTTTTAAGCCTTGAAACGAAACATTTTCACCAAAAATTACCCGCAAGCAATCCTCCACCAATCTCTCATGCTAAAAAAAACTAGACCTTGGATTTTGCAATGATGCAACGACAGCAATGATTGTATCCATGAGCCAATCAACTTTTAATATCATTTGTCTGTTTTCAACTAACAAACAAACATTGAGAACATATTACTAAAGTTCTCAAGATTCCCAATCCCAATAAAGTCAATAAGTGAAAAATTATTGCACTAGAAGATTAATCAAAGCTTGGGGCATGTGTCACAAACGTATCACAAGATTCAATAATTTCACCTTTTGAAAATCCCTTGCTTTGAATTGAATTCCCAATTTTAACCTACTCCTCTTAACTTTGCTCCATTGCATTTGCTTGTTCTTCAAGGATGGCATCATGTGGTCCACCATCCACACAATCGATGGGGCTTTCATTTCCACATTAATTATCCATGACAACAATAAATTCAGGTTCAATTATGTTCCTCTTTAATGCACTCACTTGTATAGTCCATGACAACAATAATTTTTATTTCATCCTAGGACGGCTGCTTGAGATTGGAACTCATCCTGTGCAAAATCAGAACTCTTTCCTCTCTTGAGGCAGAAGAAGATCTCAGCTTAACACTTGAGAAAAAATTCTGATATTAACAAACTTTTCATCTTGAACAAAGAGCAAGTTCGAGGTTTACCTGGCTGTCTTCAGTAGTATTGTATTCCAATTTCCATTGCACGACTCATCCATATAGCCCACAAGCCTATGATGCAAATATTGTTCTTCTTATTTCTGGCATCCCATTGCATTCAAAATAAAGGTCAAGATAAAACAACTAATCTATGACATCAATACATTACCATTGAAAAAGTTTATACACTGAAGGCATGGAAGCCTACATAACATTCTCCAATTTCATTTTTTTACGAATATCAAAAATACTGGCTTCCTAATTCAAATGTCTTCAAATTCTATACAGTATATCTGAATGTCTTGCTGATACTCTATTAAATTTCTGAATTAACTGACATTGAGTGCTGACAGTACTGAATTAAAATCCACAAGATCCTGGCCAGAATCAATTTCTTGCAGGGCAGGAATTTGCAGAAGGAACTGGAAGATTTTCACAGCAAGTCACATGCGTGTGGGGTGCATGAAGGTGCTGGTCCTCTGGCGATGGCCTTCAGATGGTGGCAGATTGAGGGTTGGTGATACCAGCGCTGATGGCGCTATGAAGAGAAAACTCATGCAAAAGTAGGATCTTGACGGAGCAACAACCAGAAAAATTTTCAAGTAGCAGGCAGGTCTGCTCCCCTTGTCAGATGGAGGTAAAATTAGGGGAAAGGGCTTTTCAGAAGTTGCAATTTTTATGGTGATTGTGGCATCACAAAAATATTTCAGAGAAGTGGCGTTTAAAAATGAGTGCCAGCAGTTGTAATTTTGGGGAAGTTGCGGATGTTGAACAGTGCAAGTGCAATTGACTGTGTATTGGGAGTTCTCTGGTCTATGGCAACCAATGTAACAGTAAAAGACAATTAAATCGAAGGGGAAAAGGGTTCTGTGTGCTTGTTTTGGAGAATGCCACTGGGAAATTTTCAAAAGTGGAAGATTGTGGAATGGAATCAAAATGGCCTCTGATACCGAATTTATGTGGTACAGTAGCAGTAACAAAGTAGCCTCTGCTACCTAACTAAGGGAGGAGAGAGAGAGAAGGGAAGAAGAAGAAAAAAGAAAGGAGGACAAAGAAAGGAGGAGAGGAAACTGATGCATGACAGAAAAGAAAGAAAAAAAAAAAAACAGAACAGAGAGAGAGAGAGAGGGAGAAAGGAGTAAAGAAAAAAAAATGAGGAAGGAAAGGACGAAAAAGAGGAGAGAAAGGGCAGAGAGAGAGAGAGAGAGAAGAAACAACTATGAAATTCTGAGTTCAAATCTGATAACTGTCTAATGCAATACACAGACAAAGTACTTCTACACCCAACACACTACAACTTAGACAAATAATTGAAAAATAACCCCAAAGTACTTGAAATACAGAAAATAACCCTAATTAACTAAATTTATAAGTTATCAAGATTTACTAATTTAAAACAAAATTCCTAATTTCTAAATCTAGGAAATATGATTGCTCTGAATTATACACAAGTGCTCCTCCATCAGGTGGACAAGAAAGAAGTCCACCCCGCAAACATATCACTGCGGATTACACTAATAATGGGATTTGATTGATAGACTATCTAAGGTTGCAAATGCTGACCCTTCTGGATCTATACTCCTGTTGACATGGACAGAAAATCTGTAACAGTGTCAAAGGATGAATACACTATGTTTACAATGCATCATACAGCTCAAAATGCATCCATCCCTAGTACATAGTTAGCCAGCTGGGCAAACCCATAGTTTTTTCCTTCTTCTAGACCCTCGCTTGTAGATTGAACAAGTACTGATCATATGCCAGGTATTTTTTTTTCTTTTTTTCTTTCTGGCCTTCAATATCCAAAATCAAATCCTAATGTGACTCTACATAATGGATCTTACATTCATTAGTGACATTGGAAATGTGAAACCTTGTTCTTTCTTCTTTTATCTTCTGTTTTGTACCATTCCTACTTTTCCATTTAGCCTTGTGTTCGTCAGTAAACTTAAAAGCGTTTGAATTACTCAAACACTTTTCTGATTTTACCATAAATCAATATTTGAAGACTAGGTAAACAATTGGCAACAAGTATGAATCCAATTATCTCTATTACTTCAACTTATTGCCCTCTCCTGCTGCTTGTTCTTCTTCAGTTTCCATTGCAGATCCAATGTCATCTTGGACATCCTTCCTTGGAAAAATTGAAGTAATTAATCCCCCGTTTCAGTTGCTTGAGCAGAAGCAGTTTTGATTCTTCATTTGAACAAGTCTGGTATGGTTTAAAATAGTCTCCCCAAACATGGTTTGGAACATTTACTTAAGTCATAATTGCTTCCGATCTTCACAGGTATGGGATGGATCATTCCACATTCTACCATAATACCACTACAGGGATAGCATATGAGGATAACATTTCCAGGACAGAAGGAATTCAGTCTATGGTTTTCCTTTAAATCTGATTTAGTGCTTTCCTCTCACAAAACAAAGGTATATTGTGGCTCCTAATCACTTCCCCTTCAGAGTTTGAATCTCAAGTGATCAAAGCAAAGACACAAGCCTTTCAGCCTCCACCGCACAAAAGTCCCACTCAATCCATCAGGCAGATGCACTCCCCATTTCAAAATTTTCTTACGCATTGGGAGCATAGAGTTCAAGACTTGGATTTGGATTTGTCTAGATTTAGACTAGAATATAGTATAAAATTGTATTAAGTTCATTCCAAATCCACAAAAATCCAAATCCAAGGCCTTAAATTGATGTTCCCAAATGCTACCTTAGGTTTTGTTTAGGACCACGGATTGCAGGCCTTGGATTTGCATTTGAGTGAATTTGGGCAAAACTCAAAAGAATTTTGCATCACATTTTGTTCAAATCCACACAAATCTAAATCCAAGCCTGAAGTCCAATCTCCCAAACACTGGGTTAGGTTAAAAGTATACAAATTTGCGTTTAAGAGCACAAAATTGTTCTATGGCCACAAACAAGCTATTGGCAATGGAGCTAATACTGCAAACAATCCTATGAGAATTGGAAATGCTCATACTGCCAACCATTTAAAGCTCTAATGAGTGCGCAAGTTTAACAACGAACCTAATAGATTTCAAGTTTGGTGCATTAATTCAGAAGAATAACCTCATTTATTGAGGTTTTAGTTGTTATACTAATAATTATCTTTCTAGGTCAAAACATAACGTCTATATCAATAAGTACTCACCTACTTAAGTCCATTGTCAAATACAAATCAGTAAGGCTGATTTTGCATTATTTTTCAGGTCAGGCAAGGTATATGTCATAACAAGGTACAACTCAAGTCAAAAATGGAAAAAATTAAGTCATAACTCATAACTGGAAAAAGTTTAAGTCATAAACTGATAGATAAAATCTGATTCTTCACTGTTCTCTGAAATGACACAACATAAGTATATAACTGAGAAAATTTCAAGTCATAAATCATGCAGCGTGCTTGAGACAATTATCATAGTTACTTAAATACACACAGCATGTGCTATGTTGACTCTTCATAGGCATGATCAAGCACTAAACCCATGAAAAATTACAAACTCAAGTTGCATGCTCACTTCATTTATTTCACATTTAATCTCCTACTAGAATCAATAAATAATATAACAAAGTAGTTGACAAACATGAATGAAAATGAACATAAAGCATTTTTTGGGACTTATATTGAATTTGAATGTATCTTCCAACCCAAAGGAATTGTGTCTGTGTGTATGTTGGGGGGTGGTGCTTATATTGAAGTTGGGACAAGTAGGTTCAAGAGATGAGGTAATTAAAAAGAAAGACTAACCCAATCCATAATGAGGTACTGGTCCTACTGGAAAATACAACATATTTGTTACTTGACTAACCTTTGGAAGATGCGAGTACAATGGGTAGACTAATTGGTAAGATTGATGAAGTACTGAAGTAACAATTAAAGCAAAAACAGTCAATTGGAAAGAAATAGTCATGCTTCTAATCCTCTAAGCTACCAACAAATGAGCTATACCATTTGATCCCTCTATCAAAAATTTGTAATAAAATGCATCATAGAGGAATTTTACTATGAATTCATTTATTCTATATGATTTATTTCTTTTACCATTTTATTGGGACATGTAGTTCAGGAGAATTTTTTTTACCATGCTGGATCATGCATCAGTCTAAAAAATGGAGGGATTACGTGCATGCTGGGGAAAAAGGGCAATGGAAAAGGGACATGACAAATAATTGAAATGAGAAACAATTCACAATAGAAACAAAGGGGAAGGCGGGGGGAGAGTGCATGTGACATGTCATGCATGTCTTAAAAGAGTTGGGGAAAAAGACATGACCATTGAAATGATTTTTTTTAGATAACATACCTTTGAAATGATTTTTTCACAATGCAGATGAAGAAAAAAAGGAGGGAAAGATAGAGAAAGAGAATGAAAGACTCACAATAAATAATACTGGAGAGAAATGACAACTGATAGGGAATGTCAAAAGGTTATGTATGAGTAAGATTAAAGCATCTAGAGATCTTTTGCCGTAAGCATATTTTAGAATAATTGGGTTTTGAAGTGTAATTTTCAGAATTTAGGGATTTTCAATTATGCTTCATTTATTAGGGATTTTCTATTATTTCCCAAATTCCGTTTCTTTATTTAGGGATTTGCTATTATTTTCCTTATTTAGTGTAAGAAGGAAGGCTATATAAAGGCTTAATGTGTAACCATGAGGGGCAGATCTGAATATTGAGCATTAAGGCCTAAACTGAGATTTGTCTTTATTTTAATTTTTTGTTCTCTCTTTTTAATGTCCCATTCATTTTCCTGGAGAATGGATATGATAAAGCACTATAAACTGAATTGATCTTCACACGCTAACACCACAATAAAGAAGACAGTGGCTGATAGTTCAAAGTCTTATAGGTCATCGTCTATATGGATCTTACAATTAGCAACGCACGTGAGTCGTCCACTGCAGCCACCAATCTCGCCAATCTCACCCCAATCATTGGAGAGCCGTTGAGGGGTGCTCTCCCGGCAATAAATTCAATCCGCGAAGAAACTTCAGCAACTCCTACAAATCAGGATACTTCACACCAACAAGGCAATAGACTTACACCCTCACCAAATAAGGAAGAATCCAATCAGCATAAAGATCGCTCCAACAGCAATAAAATCAAACCAAAGAAGTAAGATTGTAATCAACATGCAGACCTGACACACGACAGAAAACGTCGACGGTTTGATGAAACCGTCAACGGTTTGAACTCAACAAGGACTATTCCGTCAACAGTAACATTGACGGTTTCATAAAGTACACAATTCTGAAGCAAACCGTCGACAGTTTAAGGCAGAACTGAATTTCAGTAGCAAACTGTTGACAGTTTCATCGCAAGACTTGACCGTTGCTGCACATTTATTGAAGATCCGATTCCAATCGCCCAAAGATCACAACTACATTATTTATCTCCTTTAACTACTACTCTTTGTATAGCCTTAGTGTTCACGTTGTCATTCATTGAAATAAAATTATTCTTTCTCCCAAATTCTTTGGTTCATTTTTTCTTTATGGTATCAAAGTCATTGTGAACACTAGGAAAAAAAAAAAAATCACAGTTCCTACATCATTCAATCTCCTTGCTTACCTTCCGCTCCTTGTATTTTTTCTTGCTCTTTTCCATGACTACATGATCCCTCAATGTTAGCAACTTCATCACCCTTAGACTCACCCCAAACAATTATCCCTTGTGGCGTGAGCAAGCATTGGCTCTTACCGAGAGCCAAGAATTAATGGGGCATCTCACAAATGAAGAACCTGCACCCAAAAAATACATCACACCAAATCCAAGCATTCCCACAAATGCAGATGACACTACTCCTCAATTAACAAATGCTTTCATAGCATGGCGAAAGTCTGATCATCTCCTTTGAGGGTGGATCATTGGGACACTTTCTGAGGAGACTCTCAGACTCGTTGTTGGCCTTGACACAGCTCATGTAGTGTGGGAGGCTCTAAAAAATGCATATGCTCAAGACTCGCAAGAACATGAATTTACTTTACGTCAACGAGTTACATATCTTCAAAAAGAAGATCACACAACAATCACAGACCACATTCGCAGCTTCAAAGGTCTCTGTGACAATTTAGCAGCAATTGGGAAGCCCGTTCCAGACCAAGAAAAGGTATCATGTCTCCTCACTAGTCTTGGTCCACAATATGAAGTCTTCACAACAACTATGTTGAAGCCCCCGAGACCATCATTTTCTGAGTTGGTCTCTCACCTCCAAAATTTTGATCAAAGACGCAATTGGTTTTCTAGCCACACCGATGTTCACCCTCCTAACTCATCAAGAGGCATTTTATGGACAACAACAGTGACGTCCCCAATCAAACTATTCAGGCTATCGTGAACTAACACAAAAATTCACGTCAACCGGATGTGGATTCCAAGCACAACAAAACAGGGACTCAAGGCAAACTTACACAAAATATACCCCTCATTCAAATACACAGCAGCATCCTCCACCACTAGGTGAACGCTGCATGACATGCCGAGAGGAAATAATATCATGACCAACAGTGTCAATATTGTGGCATGATGGGCCACATTACAAAGATATGTTGGTGGGTACCAAAGCAATCAGTTTCTCAAGATCACATTCCACAAGCACTTGCAGCACTAATGCTAGACAATACCATTGCAGACACAAAATGGACTACAGACACCGAAGCTTCCAACCACATGACTGGTAAGTCAAGTATGTTAACTAACCTCTGAAAATATTCTGGTTTGGACTCGCTACTAATTGGAGATGAGTCTTCCATGCCAATTCTTGCCATTGGAGACTTATATAAAACAAAAAAATTCTGCCTTACCTCTAAATGATGTGTTATTAGTTCCCAAACTAACAAAGAACTTACTCTCTGTAAGTTAGTTAACCACTCAATTTCCTATTAATTGTGAATTTTCTAATGTTGATTTTTGTATTAAGGAAAGGGAAACAGGACAAGCTATGATGACAAGGAAACGCAAGGGTGATCTCTATCTCCTACCAACTTCTCCAAAATTATATTTCTCTCATCGATTCAAATCCAGCACGGCAGAAGTTTGGCATCAACGCCGCTTTACGAAGACTAAAAAATAAAGGATTAATTGACGTTGTAGGGACAACAAAACCACAACATCTCTGTGATAGTTGTCAACTAGGAAAACTTAGTCGGTTACCTTTTTCTTGTTCAGAATACTCAAGTACTAGTACCTTTGAAAAAATTCATTGTGATTTGTGGGGGGCCGCTCCTACTCTTTCTATTGAAAAATTCAGATATTATGTTTGTTTGGTTGATGATTTCTCTAAGTATACATGGATTATTCCTTTACGTCAAAAATCTGATTTTTTCAGTGCATATATAGCCTTTGAAAATCATGTAACTAGACAATTCAACAAACAAATAAAAATTTTTCATTCTGATGGAGGTGGTGAGTTCATAAACTCCAAATTGTTTACTCACTTTCTTTCCACAGGCATTGTGCATCAAGTACCAATACCATATACGCCCGAGCAAACACGTATGGTTGAAAGACGCCATAGGACCATAAGAAAACTAGGTATGAAAATGTTATTTCACTGTGCTACACCTTTATATTTATGGGTAGAAGCCTTTACTACCCTTGTTTATCTTATGAATCGGCTGCCCTCATCAGCCCTCAATTTTGAAACTCCATATTTTGCATTACATGGAACCCATCTAGTTTACTCCTCACTTCGAACCTTTGGGTCTAAGTGTTTCCCCTACACTTGGGACACGCGACACCACAAGTTCGATCCTAAAACACTTCTTTGCATTTTTGTTGACTACAGCGACCGACACAAGGCTTAGAAATCTTTTCCTCCATCAAGTAAAAAAATTTTATCTCCTGGCATGTTGTCTTTGATGAGTTGGTTTTTCCCTATAAGACTACACACAACCCCTGCATGACAACAACACCACCACACGTAATTAGTATCTTCGACACCTAGCTACCGAACAATACCACTCACTCTCCTGGAGACACAGGCTCAGACCCATCCACTCCTCCATGGTTAAGTCCCTTATTGCCATCCCAAGATATAGCAACATCACTCTCCCAACATTCAACGTCACTCGAACCTTCACCCCTGCCTCTTCCTAGCATAGTGGCTCCTACCACCACTGCCAATATAGCAAATGATTCTCCAGAATTACCTCACAACATGGCTTTATCAAACACATCACTGCCCCAAGAATCACCTCCACCTAATGAATCGGCAACATCCCACACCATAGTCCCACAGCCCGTGCCTGCACCATTGGCACCATCTCACCAACACCCTATCCTTCAGCACAACCACACTCTATGGTCACTCGGTCTAAACTCGGTATAGTCAAACCCAATCCAAAGTACGCCTTGACCACACTCACCACAACCTCCATACCCCGTGAGCCTCACACCATAAAAGCGGCTCTAGCACACCCTGGTTGGACAGCAGCCATGAATAAAGAACCTGCTGCCCTCCATCAAAACAAGACCTGGACACTTGTTCCTTGGACACCTCACATGCATACCATTGGTTCCGAATGGGTGTTTAAATTGAAACCCAAACCCGATGGCACCTTAAATCAACTTAAAGCACGCTTGGTTGCCAAAGGGTACCATCAAATTGATGGTGTGAACTACATTAAAACCTTTTCCCCTATTATCAAACCTGAAACAATACGCATGATTATAACCATAACACTCATTCGACAGTGGTCTATTCGTCAACTAGATGTCAAAAATGCCTTCTTACATGGTTTAATTTTTGAAGACCTATATAAGCAGCAGCCACCAAGAATGGCATATCCGCACCATCCAACATACGTTTATAAACTACAACGAGCACTCTATGGCTTAAAACAAGCACCCCGTGCTTGGTTTGATCGATTAGTGCATTTCTTCAAAAGTACGGTTTCTTCTCTAGCCTGGCCGACCCTTCCCTATTTGTTTTTCACTCTGATTTTGGCTCACTAATTTTACTTCTTTATGTGGATGATATATTACTCACTAGATCTACTCCAACACTTGTTACAAATTTTATTCAACTTCTAAGCCGTGAGTTCGCGATGAAAGACTTGGGGCCAATTCATTAGTTCTTTTGGCATGGAAATCACCCCAACAACCAATGGGCTTAATCTATCTCATCACACTACGCCCTCACTATTCTTGAACGCTCCAATATGGTTGAGTGTAAACCCATTAGTACACCACTTGAAGCTAAAACTAAAATTGCTTTGAATGACACTCCCATAGACGACCCGAGTTCCTATCAGGGATATGTTGGTGCTTTACAATACCTCACACTCACTCGTCTTGACCTTTCCTTTAGTGTTAATTATGTCTCACAATTCATGCATGCTCCCACGTTGACACACTTACAAATGGTTCACCGTATCCTATGATATGTCACAGGATCAATTGGAATGGAGTTACATTTTTCTTCACACACTCCACTTGATCTAGTTGCTTTTTCAGATGCAGATTGGGTAAGATGCCCTACAACGAGACGCTCAACCACGGGCTACTGTACATTCCTTGGAAGGAACCTCATCTCGTGGTGTGCAAAGAAACAACACACCATTTCACGTTCAAGCACGGAAGCCGAGTACCGCGCCATGGCCAACACAGCAACTGAACTCACCTGGATCAACTTTATCCTCCAAGACCTTCAAATTACACTACCGTCACCTCCCATACTATATTGTGACAACCTCAATGCACTTCACATGACCGTTAATCCTATTTTCCATGCTCGCAGCAAACATATTGAGCTGGATTATCATTTCGTGCACGAACGCGTTGCATGTGGACTGCTTATCACTCAACATGTCTCAACCACTCACCAGGTCGCCGATCTCTTTACAAAGCCAATGTCTAAGTCAGCACTCCATTATTTTGGTACCAAACTTTGCCTGCAACCTCGGCAAGGTTTGTGGGAGGGTCTTAGCAACGCACGTGAGTCATCCACTACAGCCGCCAACCTCGCCAATCTCAACCCAATAACTGGAGAGCCATTGAGGGATGCTCTCCCGGCAATAAATTAAATCCATGAAGAAGCTTCAGCAACTCGTACAAATCAGGATACGTCACACCAACAAGGCAATAGAATTACACCCTCACCAAATAAGGAAGAATCCAATCAACACGAAGATCGCTCCAACGACAATAAAATCAAACCAAAGAAGGAAGATTCTAATCAACACGCAGACCTGACACCCGACAGTTTGATATCGACAGTTACATCAACGGTTTAAGGCAAAACTGAACTTCAATAGCAAACCGCCAACGGATTGGTTTCATCACAAGACTTGACCGTTGATGCACATTTATTGAAGATCCAATTCCCAATCACCCAAAGACCCGATCTTATGGAATTCAAAACATCACAACTATATTATATGTCTCCTTTAAATACTACTCTTTGTATAGCCTAAGTGTTCATGTTGCCATTCATTGAAATAAAATTATTCTTTCTCCCAAATTCTTTGGTTCATTTTTTCTTTACTTACCACACCCCAACGATGACTATAAGAAGAGGAAGTTTTCTAAGCCAAGGGAATCTTACAACAAATTAAGGTGAGGGCAGAAACATCAAGTCGGAGTCTAAGGAGCCGCAGAGCAACTACACAATCTTGGAGCACCTTATCGATGTGCTCACTTGAAATGCTAACTCACATTGTCATCGAGTTTGAAAAGGATGTTTGTAGGATTAAAAAGGAAAACAATTGCATGCTTCTCCAAAGGTGTAAATGCTACATGCTCTAATATGCAATTTGAAATGGAAGATAACTTAGTGAAATGGAAGCACACATGTTAAAAGAGAGATGTCGAATCAAGAGTGACTATTATAAATATGGACTTGGTCAGTAATGCATCCATTATTATATGTTAATACAGACCATATGTCTGTCATGCATCCCCATTTATCAATCAAATAATTTCATCTCCATGCTTGCAATAGAATCTTTACTGCTTACCCCAAACTGTTGTTGAAACAAATCAACTGCTGCATGGACATTGCGAGTAATCAATCCCCTTCTGAGTAAATTACAAACCAGTGTTACAATGCTAAGGCATCACCAAATTAAATACATATATATTGTAGGCAAATATTTTTACAAGATTCTTTTAGAGAGAGAGAGAGAGAGAGAGAGATTTGCATCAAGCACTGCAAGATTACAAACCTGAAATGGCTTCTGAACTATAATTGATTTCATCAAATTTACAACTTATTATCTCAAACACGGGACTTCTGCCCTTTATTTTACTCATAACACAATATGTAAAAGCCCATGCATGCACCCATTTATGGGAGGAAAAGTGATAATTAATGCTTTTATATGAACTTGTCAGAACCTGAAGATAAGGACAACCAAGATAGAAATATATTTGAATTTAAAGTATTAGGTTTTACTTCCTTAATATGTAGCATGATGCAAGTGTTGAGTCTGTTGACATGCTTTTGTGCAAGCTTCTCACAACCCAAAAATTTGGAAAAGCAACCTACAAGAATATTTGAATTGAAAATATTAAGCTTTATTTCCTTAACATACAGCACAGTACATGCATCCACATGCTTTATGAAGCCTTAAATTTATGTAAGCATCTAACACTTGAGTTTGATTTATAAAATATTATGCTTTCCTTCCTCAAAGTTTCAAAAAGAAGCCCTGAACAAGGCATAAGCAAGGGTATAAAACCCAAACATATGTAAACAAAGTGCATATATTTTTAAAAATAGAGAAAAAAAATATGAAAATAAAAATTAAAACTCAAAAATAATGAGTAAACTTATTTGTAGCCATTCAAAAAATACTAACTTGGAATTCATTAGGTAAATCATGCCAAAAGATAGTTCTAATGTCATAAAGGTCAAATTATTTCCATCATCTAAGAGCAAACTCTAAATTTTTTGGAAAGGTTAAGGTTTAAGCGTTTCAAAAATCAACAAGACATTCTTTTTTATATAAATACATGGTTAAAAACATAAGTGTCCATTCAGTTGTGGAAAACATTTTTCTTTTTCCAATTTTCAGTTTTCCAAAGAAATAGAAAATTTTAGCTTCTTTTAAAATTTTCAAGATTCATATTAAAAGGTGGAAAATAAAGAATTTTTTTAAATGTGCAAAATAATTTTTTTTTTATTTTTATGTTTCAAAACAATCACAAAAATGACAACTTGTTTTCCAATTTTCCAAATTTTATGTAAGGTAATGTTTAGAATCATGGATTTTGGGGCTTGAATTTGGATTTTTGTGGATTTAGAAGAAACACCACACACAATCTGCACAAATTAAAGTCTAAGATCTGAATTTCGTGTTTCCACATGCAAAGGAAGAGTTAGAAATCTAGAAAATGATGAAAAGATGTTTTCTAACTTCTCTATATAAATTTGGAAAATTAGAAAACAAGATGGCATTCTAGTAATTATTTAAAAAATTAGAAATGAAAAATAAAACTATTTTCGCAAGCAAATAGTGCAAAAACTTTTTATTGTTATTCATTTATTTCATACAAATGTTGTAAAAATGAAAAGTTATCTTTTTTTTTTATGAAATTTTTTGGAAAATCAAAATAGAAAATAAAACTGTTTTTCACAACTAAATAGGCCCTAAAATTTTCTAGCCAAATCTAACTTGATATTCATACAATCAAAACATGCTTTGGTACAAATGCATAAGCTTTGGCATATAATATCGCCTTTTTGTGATTGGTACTTTCGACAGAGCCTAAAGGCATTTTGGGTGTGTCTCATCTTGAGGCAAGCTCTGATTGAGCCTTTTCAAACATTGAACTTCAATATATCAGCCTAAAATGTAAATTTCAAACAAACAATAGTTCTGAAAATCTTGGAAACGGAATGCTAGAACAATAAATTGTCATCAACATACCATCTTAATAAAGAAATATTTAGAAATATTCTTTAATATATATTATTTAGTGATAGTTCAAGATTTGGAATCAAAATATTAACATAAATTCAAACTCTTTAAAGCAATGCAAGAGATTTAAAAGCTTAGCATATAATTTTCATAATGCGTTAATTACTTCATGTAAAATACAGTTTATGCAATTTTATGTAATTTTTCCTTAATAACATATGAGTATTGAGTACAATCTAAGTCCTCATTATTTTCATTCTATTTCAGATCACGTTATATTCTAAAGATCTTATATGCACGTTAATTTATTTTAATTTGATTATATTCTCTATTTATGTTCCATACAGCGAGACATGATATTTCAAGAGAAGGGGACATACCATTTTTAGAATGATTTATATTTGTCATTTTTTTTTCATAACAAAAGAAGATTCATTAATAGAAAGAGAATTTACAAGAGGAAGAAATAAGAAATCTCGCGAGACAAATTGAGACTCTCCAAGACTAAACAAAAACATAAAAAATTCCCAAGAAAAAATCATCCAGTCAAGGTGTTCCTCCAATCTCTTTGCAGCTCCTCAAAGCTTGCATCTTTAAAAAATCCATACCCAACACACCACAAAGAGGCCACATATTTTATTTTTTTCCAAACCAACATCTGATTTAATTTTTTCCCAGAAAATATCCGGTTTTACGTTCCATCCATAAACCCCTAGTACTGAGAATTAAGCCACACTTCCATAAAGTTGCCCAGTCCTCTGCCAAAACCAGCAAAAGATATTTCTAAAAGGTCTTCCACCAAGAAAGGACAAACTGAATGATTTATATTAGTCCATAATGTCAATATATTATTCATTAAAAAACGTGCAGACACCTTAGAATAAAGTCACACAACTATTTTCTCAGTCAATATAATAAACTATTATAAAAACAATTAGATCGCCATTTTATCTAAAAGCTTAGGGTTTGTTTGGTATTGTTGTTATTTTCTATTTTCTTTTTCAGTTTCTTCACAATGAAGAAACATATTATAAAAACGCATTTGTTTATGTTGTCAGCTTTCTATTTCTGTTGAGGTCTTCAACTGTTTGCTAAAAAACTGAAAACCACATTTTATGGTTTTCAGTTGATTAAAATCATCATATGAATTTAAATATAATTGAAATAAAATATACATAAACTTCAAAAAATAGTAATAAAGCCAATTACAAAATACTTTCACTATTTTTCAATTGTCATGTTCAATAAATTTTTTATTGTAAATTAAAAATTGAAAGTAGAAGAATTACGTAAAATTTTTATAATAAATTTTATTTTTATTATAGTAATTTTTTTAATGTGTATTATTTGTAATTTTATTATCTTAATCATATTTTTATATTATTAATTGATTTAAAGATTAAAATGAGCATTTCTTTAATTAAATTTTTAATTTGTATTAGTTTTATAAATATTAACTAAACAGGTTGCTGGTTTCTAGTTTTTAGTTTCTGTTTCTCGTTTTTAGTTTTTGTTTCTAGTTTTCGTTTTTCTAATTTTTGACAGTAATACCAAACGACACCTTAAGCTATTAGGTTGTGAGCCAACAATGTATATCAAGCTTCAACAAAAACCAATTAAATTAAATTTCTAAGTGACATTAAATTAAATTTTTCTGAATGGTTCCCACCATAGCATGGGACTTAGAATCTACGACTTGAATATACCATCCTTCTTCAACTAGTGTTAGATGCATATCATCCTGTCCTTAAAGAAATGAAGTTAACACAGGTTACATGACCAACCTGCCTGGTTGCTCTTCATACTTATATGTGATGACATTTTTGCAGAAGTGTTAGTTGAATAACTTTTAACTTCTTCTGTCCTCAAGAGAATCTAATGCGTATTTTTAACAGGAAATGAAACAAATTCCAATGTGCAACTAGAAATCTATCCAATGAACAATTCAAGACATAAGAGAACCCAAACATCTCAAGAGTAGTTCTCTAAAATTCTTTTGACTTGTAAAACTAGCAAAAGAAATTATAGTTACAAACTCATGCAGCCATGGTTTAATAGAAGGATCACATATAATATACAACACACAAGGAAATGCTACCTTATTTTCTTTGAGTCGAGAAATTCACAAAGTTCACCTGCACCTGTACAATGTTTCACCCGTCATTAAAACTTATATCAAATACATTATCAGTAAAGAGGTGCAGTTATTATAGTTGCAGCAGGCAAGATTTGGCATAAGTATCATAAGCCAGCAGTGTTTTAAAAGGCACAATCAAGGCTCGCCTAAAGGCAAGGCATGCCTAAAACGCCTTGAGGCTCAATCTAAGATACCAAATTCCAAAAAGGCTGACTCATTACATGCTGAGGCTTATGCATTTTTATAAAAAGCACGCCTTTTGTGGCTTTTAGGTTGAGGCTTGTGCATTTTGGGTGTGTGATCTAAAGTTAGAATTGGTTAGAAAATTTTAACTACAAGTTTGTAAAAAAGGAATGCCATAATATGAGTTGATTTCTAAAACTCTTGTACCTCAAATTTTCCAAAACAATTGAGAGTTGTACTTACATCATGAAATAGTTTGAACTTAGTAATGGTATAACTATCTCTTGACATGATTTATGTCATGTATTCAAGTTAGCAATTAGTAGCCAACAAGTTTGCAAAAGTATATCTAGTTTTTTTTTTTTAATTATATTTGTGATTTTCTTAAATTTTGCTTTACTTTAAATATATATATATATATATAAAATTTATTTAACATATTTTTATTTTAACAACAAATTCTCAAAAGGCTTATGCCCCAACGCCTTAAGGCTTATGCCTCGCCTTACGCTTTCACCTTTTAAAACATTGGAAGCAAGTATCACAAAATAAAATATCACAAACCAAAATCTGCTTGTGCTCTTCTAACAATTTTAAGGAATCGTGCCTCAGAAGCAACTTTTAGGAAGATAAAAATAGTTAACGCATATAAGAACTAATATACAAATGGATACACACATTAGCAAGTCGCATGAGAAACACTAAATAAGCCAAATTAGACACGACGTTGATCAACTCAGGATAACCTTAAAAACATCAGAACCATGATTTTAAAATTTAACAAAGATTTAGACAAACCCCCAACAATTTTCTTCTTAGTGAAACCAAAAGGAAAAGGTAGCTACATTAACTGAGAAATACTAGTTTTGACCCCAAAAAAAATATCTTACAAAAGTTCAGTCTCAGTTTTTTAACCTAATAGAATTCAGCCTTCAGGGTCAATCCAGTGGCTTCCATGAGAAAGGAAGCACAAAAGAGACTTGAGGGTTTGTTAAAGGAAGGCCAAAGGCGGCAAGGGCTGACAAAAGGGTGAAAATGACTTCCATTTTCTGGTCCCCCCTGAGGCAGGATTTCTGGTGGGAGGCATGTCACGATTACACAAGGACGGAAGGTTTCCTTGTATTGGATGCTATATACCCTCCCCATAATGATGGCTTTGTTGCCTTTGGGGGGGTGTTGGGGCTTGCTTCTTCTCAGGTTGGTCATCAATAAGATCAGTCCATAATAAAACCATCTAATTCTCTGAACAATTGGAATTTCATAATTCCTGCAGATCCTCCCTTCCTACTATTCTTGCTAGGTAATCTTAAGCATCAATGCTCCTAGCAATGGCAAGATCCAATATGTGACCACTTGAGTTAATAGCACCTGAGTCAAGAACAAGAACAGGGGATTCACCAGGGCATTCGAGAGCAGCCTATTCTGCAGCAGCTTCTTCTATGAAAGGCAAAGTCACATTCCCTTCACCAGAGTTGCAACTGCCATTGCAAGGAATTTAGTTCTTACAGTTAAATGCTCAATACCCAAGTGGGCTTACAAAGTATATAATGATCAGGTGTGTTAGATTTCAACTTTACCTAAAAGCTTAAGTTATTAGGTTGTGGACCAACAATGTAAATCAAGCTTTAACATTCCCCGACAAATGCAGCCCAGCAGCACGCGGAGAGATAAACATGTAGAAATCCCAAGTGTCCTGGAGTGATTTAGGGGATATTTATGTAGAGAATTGTCTATTATTGAGAGAAATTATTTTAGGAGACTATTTCCATCTTTAGCATACCCGATTGTATTATAAGTATAATGTATCGGCTTGCACAAATAATTCATTCAAGAAATATAGAAAACCTATTCAAATGAGAACTGGAGCAAAGTGATGTTGAAGGAGCCGATTCTGATTGAAAACAATGGGCCCAAAATGTCTGCCCTCATTTCAGGAGGAACTCCTACTGGGACGAGACAAAAAACGCAGAAAGGAAGACCTTGGTGTGAGCACTGCCGCAAGCCGGGCCACTCAAAAGATAATTTCTAGGAAATACATGGGAAGCCAACAGATTGGAAGCCAAGACAAAATCCCAAAAACCGTGGCTACCAAGCTGCTATTGATAAACCAGCTGAGAAACCACAAGGTGAGAAAAATAATAATTCCACTTCAAATGGCACATTCAATCCAAAACAGTTGGAGCAACTTGATAAAATGTTCTCTACCATTCAAGCATCGGGTCAATCTTCCACGCATGATAGATACACCCATAACAGGGTATACAATCATTTTTTAAACATCACACAATAAACGCAAGTAACAAGACTAGAATCCAAGACCTCTTGGTAACCACCTTTGATACCATGTTAGTGTTAGCACCGGAGGAGTCCATGGGTGGACTTGATACACATGAGTGAACACCAACTTGACCCAAAAGCTTAAGCCCGTTGGGTCTTGGGCCCAACCATGTATATAAGCACCCATCATCCACTCAATTTTTTCAATGTGAGACAAACTCACAAGTGGAATTCTCAACAATCTCCCTCTCACTTGTGTGTTCCAACTGCTCCCCCTTGAACAGAAACCATCTCCCTTCTAGGACTAAACCCAATTCTCCAAAAGTTGCTCAAATGGACCTTACCATTGGCGTCTTACATGCCTCGGATTGGCATTCCACGCGCCTCCGAACCAATCCTACCTCCCACGTATTGAACCTATTCGGATCCATCTCAAGCCTAGATAATCCTTATTGACCTCGGTCACACACTTGGTCCTCCAACTGTTAGCACGTCCGGAGAATTAGCTTACATCTCGATTTTTAAGATGTTGCTCACCCAGAGTTACAAACCGTCAGCTCTATAACATTTGTTAGCACCGGAGGAGTCCATGGGTGGACTTGATACATATAGGTGAACACCAACTTAACCCAAAAGCTTAAGCCTATTGGGTCTTGGGCCCAACCATGTATATAAGCACCCATCATCCACTCAATTTTTTCAATGTGTGACAAACTCACAAGTGGAATTCTCAACAGTTAGATTACCATTTCACCTAAAAGTTTAAGTTATTAGGTTGTGGGCCAACAATATATATCAAGCTTTAACAAAGTGTTTTCTGGGTCATCTAAAACTTTGCAAATGGCATTTATCTCCAAAATATTTTGAGACCCCTTTTTACATGCATAAGGGGTTACTTGTTAGAAGTATGCTTTAACCTCTATCAGACTATCAAATTTCTTCCTTTATTCAGCAATTCAATCGATCCAACCAATAAACCCAATTGATAAAAGACCAAGGTATTTACCGACAGTACCAAAATCAACTGTATGCCAGCTAATGTGTGTATATATGGAAACATCAACATTCTAAGATATCAAGGCCTCCAATCTTATGAAATTCAATCCGAATAATTGCTTCAGATTTTTGTAAATGAGCAAAAGAATAGTGTAATCCTCTCCTATTAATATATAATTTGTCATCATTAAAATCAAATCCACTGTCAATCATCATTTTTCCGTTTATAAAAAAATGAATCACATCAACTGGACAGGGAAAAAGAAGGAGAAGATCTCCAATAAAAAGGAAAGCAAAGGCTAGAACAATAAAGTGTATGTTATTATCATCTCCAAGAGCATGAATGCAAAAACACAACAATCCCACAAGAGACACTCTGGCTCAGAATAAAAAATTAGAAAAGATTTAGGTAGGTACAGTAGATCCATTCCAGTCCTCCCAAACCAATACCACTCTCTAAGCAAGGAAGTAGCCTCTGATTTGACAAACAAGAGACGGATTGTAATCAGTAAGCTCTAAAAACAATGTGAGTAACAGATTAAACATATCTAGAAAACCAAAGTATACGCAACGTCCTAGCAAATCATGACTGAATATGATCAACCAAACTGGAAAATCTTGCTTTTAGATAATATAGACAATCCTCTGTACATGCCAGGTAAGAATCACTAGCACCAGAAGTTCAAAGCAATACAGCAAGAATGGCATAAATGAAGAGCTTTAATGAATAAAATAGTAGTTCATATATGTGTATATATAAGCTGGCAAAGAAATGGCATCCCAACTGCAAGACTACACAACCTGCAAGGCTGCAACTACCTAACCATCCAAGATTTCAAATAGAAATCAGATTGAATGTGTTTTTGCACTCAAACACTAAGCTGTAACAATGGCACAAAAAGAAAAGAAAGGTGGCTCAACAACTTCCAATGGTGCTAGTGTCAATTGGATGGAATGCCTCTCTTTGTGAGGGTTATCGTATTATATAGCAAATAGAAACGTCAGTTACAAGGCTAAAAATCAGCAATTACAGCCATCTAAGGAAATTAAT
This sequence comes from Malania oleifera, assembly GCF_029873635.1. Lineage (NCBI taxonomy): Eukaryota > Viridiplantae > Streptophyta > Magnoliopsida > Santalales > Ximeniaceae > Malania > Malania oleifera. The sequence continues at coordinate 40,349,892 of NC_080419.1, forward strand.
TAAGGCAATTACAATTAGCCTATTAATTACAGAATATCAACTACAATCAGCCTACTAATCACAGAATATCTACAGCAATAATATAAAATCATGCCATAATTAGAGCGACTAATTATGGCACCGTATCTGACTGACATCCCCCCTCAAATTGATGTTGGCTGATCAAGTAGCATCAATTTGCCCACAAGGAACTGATGGCGCTGTTGTGTCATAGCCTTCGTGAAGACGTCAACTAACTGGAAGTGAGTAGAAACATGAGGCAGAGATATAAATTGAGTGTCCAAGGCTTCTCGAATAGAATGACAGTCTACTTCAATGTGCTTTGTACGCTTATAATAAACAGGATTAGCATCTATTTGAATGGCACTAGTATTATCAGCATGAAGAGGAGTAGAATCAGATTTAGAAAAACCAAGCTCAGCCAGAAGCCCACAAAGCCAGATAGTCTCAGAACATGCAGCAGACATTGCCCACTACTCGGATTCAGTAGAGGATTTAGAAACACGAGCTTGTTTCTTACTTTTCCAAGAGATCAAGGAATCACCAAGAAACATGCACCAACCCATGACAAACCGCCGAGTATCAGGACATCTAGCCCAATCTGCATCACTAGAAGCGACAAGGCGAAGCGGAGAGCCAGTTGGAAAGAACAACCCACAGCCAAGTGACCCCTAAAGATATCGAATAATACAATGAATAGCAGCTAAATGAAGGTGGCGGGGAGTTTGCATAAATTGACTAACCTATTGGACAGCGAAGGAAATATCAAGCCGAGTAATAGTCAAATAGTTCAAGCTCCCTACCAACTGTCGGAACACAGTGGGATCACAAAGAAGATCACCCTCCTCACTTCAATATTTCACATTGACCTCCATAGGAATATCCACCGAAGGCGAATCCTGAAGACCGGCTAGCCCAATCAAATCCTGGGTAAATTTGCATTGATTCAAGAATATACCTGAAGAATTCGTGTGCACTTACTAACCCAAAAAATACGTAAGAGGACCAAGATCTTTCATATGAAAAGAAGCCTGAAGATTCTGCTTAAGATGATCAATCAAGTTGAAGTCGGTGCCAGTAATGACAATATCATCCACATATACAAAAAAGAGAACAAGACTAGTCAGAGTCTTGAACAAAAACAAAAAGAGTCATATGGGCTTTGAACAAAGGAGAGACAAAGCAAAGTAGACCTGAATTTTTCAAACCATGCTCGGGGAGCCTATTTTTAAGCCATTAAGAGTCGCTTTAATTTACATACCGCGGAAGACGAAGAAGAAAACAAACCCGAAGGAGGACTCATGCAAATATCCTCTTTGAGATCACCATGAAGAAAAGCATTTTTTACATCCATTTGGTGAAGTGGCCAGCCTTGGGAGGCAGCAAACGAAAGAATCATACGCATTGTAGTCATCTTCGCCACAGGAGCAAATGTTCCCTCATAGTCCACCCCATATTCTTGCATGTTCCCAAGTGCAACTAAGCGTGCCTTGTACCTATCTAGAGTCCCATCAGAGCGGAGCTTAACCGAGAAAACCCATTTACAACCAATGGCTTTAACAATAGAGGGGCAAGGAACAATATCCCAATTGTCCTGGAGAGCCTAAAGTTCCTCATCCATCGCTTTCGCCAGCATTCATGTTTAATAGCCTCTGAAAAGCATGTAGGAATGAAAATGGATGACAATGTAGTGTTAAAAGAAGTGTGGTGATCATCATACCGATCAGGAGGACGTGATACCTAGGTAGATGGTACAAATAGTAATAAGGAGAATCAAAATTCAAGACCTGAAAGGCAGTCTATTAATTAAGTAAACTGCAGTAGATAATGCCTCAACCCAGAATTTAGACAGGACAGATGATTCAAGCAATAAGGTGCGAACAACATCCAAGAGGTGTTGGTTCTTTCGTTTCGCCACCCCATTTTGCTAAGGAGTATGAGGACAAGAACGCTGAGAGACAATTCCTTTGTGATGTAAGAAATCATGAAACTCGTGGGACATATACTCCCCACCAGAATTAGACCTCAACATCTTAATACATGTACAAAATTGGTTCTCAATATATGCGACAAAGTTCTGAAAAATAGATAGGACCTCAGATTTGGCCCGAAGAAAATAGACCCAAGTATATCGACTAAAATCATCTATGAATGTCAAAAAATATTTACATCAAGCATGAGAAATTACAGAAGAAATGCCCCACACATCACTATACACAATATCAAAGCATTTTTCAGCACGACTACCATGAGAAGGAAACGACAGAGTCTTACTCTTACCAAGTTTGCATACAGAAGTGTTTAGAAACATGTTCTTTATCGCCTAACAAACCAAAATTTAACATACGAGACAACACAATAGAGTTTGGATGGCCCAAACATTTATGCCATACTTCACTTAGAGTATTAACTGTCATACAAGCCAAAGATAAACTACTAGGAATAGAAAACTGCAATGGAAAGAGTCTGCCAACTTTAGGCCCCTTCGCAAGTATCTTCCCTGACGCTTGATCCTGCACAAGACAACCATCATGAGGAAAATGGACATCACAATTTTTCTCAACTAACTGGCTAACCGAAATAAGATTATTAGACAGTCCAAGAGATACATAAACATCTTTGAATGAAGGATTGATATCTCCTATTTCATTAATAGCTAAATGACTCTCATTAGCTACCTGAATTTGCGACGAACCATCATATGGATGAACATTGCACAATGCATCAGATGATTTGGTCATATGATTGGATGCAATAGAATCAATAAGCCAAGACATATGCGAAGTATTACCTTGAAGCCCCAAGGTGGAAAAAGCTGACAAAATCATTTGTTGGACCATTTCAGGGGTAAGACTAAAGGATCCAACGGTAAACAAAGAAGTTGAAGACATCCCTGGAGCAAAAGAAGTGTTCACTATAGCCTGATAAGCAGTGGCGTGACGATTTGGAGGCCGAGTGGGACATTCTCTGATAAAAGTGGCCTTGTTTCTTACAATAGTTGCACACTTTCTTTGCACAGTTGGTGGCAATATGACCATATTCCTTGCAGCCGAAACACTGGACCTTGCGCATATCCTTACCCTTTGTTGGGTGGTCCAAGGCCTTCTCAACCCCAAAGTTAGCTTATAGGGTGAGGCCTTCCCTCACACTTAATAACTGACCACCAGCCTCTTCCACAACCGATGTGGGATAACCCCAACAATCTCCACCTCACACATCGGGCTCCAAATTGGCGGCAGCACGTACCCAACATCCTAGAGAGAATGTTGAACCATGGCTCTGATACTAGTGTTGGGTGGTCCAGAGCCTTCTCAACCCCAAAAGCTAGCTCATGGGGTGAGGCATTCCCTCACACTTAATAACTGACCACCAACCCCTTCCACAACCGATGTGTGATAACCCCAACACCTTTCCCTCTCCCATTGGCTGCAAGCAACAGGACTCGGGTTAGCATCTTGCTAGAACTCAGCCTGTGTGAGAGGGCGGCGCTTCTCCTCGCGAGGTAATTCTCCAAAACAAACATCCAAAGATGGTGAAGGATCTCGCTTCATTAAATTTGAGCAAGTAGCCTCAAATTCAGGGCACAATTTCATCAAAAATTGATCTCTTTTGCTCTACTCATGAACAACTTGAACAGCAGCGATAGATGCAGCAGGTACCTTCGCATAAACCACATCAGAAAAATCTCCCCATAAATTCTGAAAACCAGAAAAATACTTCTGAATGGAGAGATTGCCTTGAGTATAACTAGCTATCTCATATTCCAATTGAAATCGACGTGCAATATTATCCTAGTGATAAACCTTCAACAAGTACTCCCACATAGTTTTCGCAATCTTATAGGCCCTTAAATTAAGCACAATAAGAGGATCAACCGACCCTAAAATCCAAGACATCACACGTGCATCTTTGACCTTCCACTTGGCCAACTCCTTAGGCTTCGTAGGAGTTGGATCACTACCATCAATCTGGCCCCACAATTCTTTCCCCGTAACAAATAAACGAAACTGGAATTCCCAGGCAGAGTAATTTTTTCTAGTAAAACACACCCCAAAGTAATCACTAGAAGACCTAATGAAACCCCAAAGGAATCACTAGAAGACATGATGAAACCCAACAAAAATTGAGTCACAAAAAATAATACCTGATTTACGTGTCAATAGCCTTCGGTGGGACCTTCAAAAACTTGAATCGGCAAAGATACGCACCAGAAACTCTCCCCAGATCAACACCACCAAAGATTTGTGACGAAACAGAACACGGACAGCCACCAAAAAGGATAACCGAATACCACTGATCGAAAACCACCAAAGATTCTGAAGCAAACAGAATCAACCGCCCAATCCCAACCCAACAAATAGCAGTTTAACACCCACCGAAAACCCAACAATCAAAAACTGCCGACGACCTAGAAATTGTCGCTACCCACAGAAAAGAACCAAAAAAATAATTAGAACAACCCTAATTGAGATAACACTCAGATACCATGTTAATTGGATTGAATGCCTCTCTCTGTGAGGGTTCTCATATTATATAGCAAATAGAAACGTTAGTTACAAGGCTAAAAATCAACAATTACAGCCATCTAGGAGACTAATTAAGGCAATTACAATCACCCTATTAATTACAGAATATCAACTACAATCAACCTACTAATCACAGAATATCTACAGCAATAATATAAAATCATGCCATAATTAGAGAGACTAATTATGGCACCGTATGTGACTGACAGTTAGGAAGATTAGAGCAAACGAATCTTTTGTGAGTGAGTAGAACATATGAATTTGAAAGTTCATGTGTGTAAATGTCTTCCAAGGTCAAGCTATTCTGCTTTTCTTTTCCAACCCTCCAAACTTTATTCCATTTGGTTCCTATTTTCTTTTTATATCAAAGAGCAACTACATAATTTTTTTAAAAAAATAAACTTCAAGAAGTTGCATATTTCTTAAGGTTTCGGATATGTGATGACAAAAAATGTTTATGCAAAATAAATTACTGTGATGAAATATCTTTTGCTAATTTGAATTTTAGTTAAATTCCTATGGACTAACCAGGTGTCATATTCTAAATTGAAATGGATATTCTTTTAATAACATAGAAACACATATTTCTACCAATCATACATATTTATTTTCATTTGGTAAAATATTTCTACAAGAAGAGAAAACAAATTTTGATTACATAAGATTTTTGGGGGGAAAATGAAACATATATACTATGTCTTTCTCAAAAATAAAATCCATAGATTTTTACCAATTAATTGTTCTTATTTATAAATTAACCAATCTTTCAATTTTAAAAAATGAATAGACACACACGAACATTAAGTCATGTTTGTTCTCGAGAATCAGGTTTGGCATCAACATTTGTCGTAGGGAAAACTAATAATTGTTATGTTCTCTTCCTACTAAAATTGTTGGAGAACGTTAGATCATTTGATTGAAACATGCTTTGTGGTTATTATGGATACCATTAAAATATCTTTGCCTGTGTGTCATGGATACTTTAAAGTTTTTAAGTTAAAAAAAATTTTCAATGATAAAACTCCTTTCAAAAAATCAAGTTCGACATAAGATTAAAATTTTGAAGCTCTTAAAATAAGAAATTACTACATCTCAAACTCCTAATTTAAATTTATTTTCCTAATTTGATTTCCTTTTAATACAATGTGCAGACCAATATGGATAAGAAATATGCAATGGCAAAAGAAGAATAGTAATATGTAACTTTCTAATACCAACATATTTAAGCATTATATTATTCAAATTCAATTAATTTTTTAATAATATATTAGTCTGGAATTTTTAGCAAATTAGTTTAATGCTTAAATGATTTGGGGAACTCTTATGCATTTGAAAAAAAAAAATTAAACTTCTTTTACCATTGGCCTCAAAGGGCAAAATAGTCAAATACCTAACTCACTATTCAATTGATGCAATTGTCCAAATTCAACCATGAGATTGTTGGTTCACATTAAAAGACAAATACATAATCAATCGAAAAACTAATAGAGATAGCTTGCAAATAAATTTAGCTAATGTTTCGCTGAGAATGAATTAAATGACTTAAGGTCTACTGGCTGCTTTCTTACCTGGACTAACAATAATGTTTGGAGTAAGCTGGACAGAGCTGTAGGGAACAACGAGTGGATTAGAAGGGGGTTGGAGGCTCACGCTGACTTTCAGCTCCCTAGGTTACTCTCCGACCATGCTTCTTGCATTGTCTCTTTGTTTTGAGGGGGACAACATGGGAAGAAGGTCCTTCAAATTTTTTAATATGTGGACACAACATGAGAATTTTCAGAGTGTGGTAAGATCTGCTTGGAAGGTTAGATTTGAGGGCTGCAAAATGTTCAGGTTGGTAAAGAAATTACAGGCCATGAAAGATCCCTTGAAATCCCTGAATGCACTTCATTTTTCTCACATCTCTTCTAGAGCTGACCTGGCCAGCCAGGACTTGAAGGATGCCCAACAGGGGCTGCATGATGATCTTGAAAATGAAGAACTACAAAGGCTGCTTGTTGCTAAGAGAGAGAAAGCTGCCAAGTTAGAAGAGGCAAAGAAGAGTTTCATGGCTCAGCAGGCTAAATGTAAGTTTCTCAAGAACAGTGATAAGTTTCTCTTCGGGGTTCTTCAAGAAAGCTTGGGATATTGTTGGTAAGGAGTTCACCTTGGCTGTTCTGGAGTTCTTCAGGAATGGAAAGCTCCTCAAGCAAGTTAACAGGACTGCTATTGTGTTGATCCCTAAAAATCAGCATGCTAATTCAGTCCAAGAGTACAGGCCAATCTCTTGTTGTAATGTGGTGTATAAGGTCATTGCCAAGATTCTTGCCAACAGGATTAAACCCTGCCTTGAAGTGATTATTAATAAGGCTCAATCTGCTTTTATTGAACAAAGATTGATGGTTGAGAATATTTTTCTGGTTCAGGAATTGGTGAGGAAATATGCTAGAAAAAGGATTTCCCCCTGTTGCATGATTAAAATTGACCTCAAAAAGGCACATGACTCGGTTTCTTGGGGATTTCTGAAGAGCATGCTGGTGCATCTGGGTTTCCCTGCAGCTTTGGTGGGTTGGGTTATGCAGTGTGTCTCTATCTCTACTACTGAGTATTCTATTTCTGTAAATGGTGACCTGTATGGTTTTTTTGTGGGTAGGAAGGGGCTTCGACAGGGCGACCCCTTATCCCCATTACTGTTTGTCCTATGCATGGAATACCTCTCAAGACTCCTTAAGAATCTGGAGAATTGTTCAGAGTTCAGATTTCATCCTAAATGTGGTGAGCTCAAAATCTCCCATCTTGCCTTTGCTGATGATTTGATCCTCTTTGCAAGGGGTGATTACTCCTCTGTTAAGAAACTGATGGAATTCCTTAACGTTTTTGCCAACTGTTCTGGGCTGAAGGCTAGTGTAAAGAAATCAAACCTGTACTGTGCAGGTGTCTCTGAGTGCAATTTGGAAGATTGAAAGACTCTAACAGGCTTTCCTTTGGGAGAGTTTCCCTTTAGGTATCTTGGTATTCCCCTGGCCTCCACAAGACTTAACTCAGCTCACTATTCCCCTCTCATTAACAAAATAGCTGGTCTGATTGGGTCCTGGCCTGGGCATACTCTGTCATATGCTGGTAAGCTTGAGCTCATCAATTCAGTGATCCAGGGAGTTGAATGTTTTTGGCCCTCCATTTTCCCTATCCCTTTTACAGTTTTTGGCTCATATAATCAGGCTATGTAGGACCTTTTTATGGGGGGGGAAGAAGAAGACCACTGGTTGCTTGGAAGGAGGTTTGCATGCCGAAAAGAGAGAGGGGGCTTGGTGTAATGGATCTTAAATGCTGGAACAGAGCACCACTCACTAAAACCCTTTGGAATATACACAGCAAAAAGGATGCTCTCTGGTCAAAATGGGTGAGTCATGCCTATCTTAAAGGAGGTATATGGGAGGCCTCATTTAAGCATGATGACTCTCCCCTCTTCAAGAAGCTGGTTGAGATTAGAGACCTGCTGCTTGTCCAATATGGTGATAGCAACAAAGCAGATATACAACTGAAGCAATGGGATGCAGAGGTGCAATTAAAGTGCTCGGATGCTTATCAGTTTTGGAGAACTAAGGGTAACAAAGTACTTCGGCACAACCTAGTATGGAAGAATAGCTGCCCTCCAAAACATTCTTTCATCTTGTGGCTGGCTACGGTGGGGAAGCTGCTTACTTGTGATAAGTATAGTGGGGAGGGGTTTGACAAAGGCTGTGTTTTCTATGGCGTGGAACTAGAAACAATTGACCATCTGTTCTTTATAAAGAGGCCAAAGGCACTGGGATTCAAGCGATAGCAAAGAAAGCCAGATTAGTCACAACAGTGTACTGCCTTTGGCATTTTCAAAATAAGAGGAAGTTTGAAGTGGTGGTCAGCCAATCGATTGCTATTGTTAAAGTTATTCAAACTCACATCTATAGATTGGTGTATGACAAAAATCCATCCCTCTGTATGTGAGTAGCTTTTATAGTTATTGAGTTGTAGTTATGTTGGCCTCCTGGCCCCTGGGTATGCCCAGGTTTGATGTATTTTGAGCTTGGTTGAACTGATTTTGAATGGGAGCTTGGTCTCCCAGATGTACTTGTACATATCCACTTTGATATAATATAATTATAATTTTCAGATCAAAAAAAAAAAAGGAAAGTTCTATAGAATGGCTATAAGAACCGTCATGATGAATCAGAATGTTAGACAACTAAGAAACAACATATTCAAAAAGTAAAAGTTGCCAAAATGTGAATGGATTAGTAAAATATTAAAGCATAAATTAAGGAAAAAACATATTCGCAACAAGATGAGAATAGCACAAGGAGAAGATAAGATAAGGGAGGGGTGACTTAGATGGTTCGGGCATTTGAAAAGTAGGTCAAGTAGTGCACAACGAGGATGAGCAAGCTAGTTATTGTCAATTGTACTCGAAGAGGTGAGGATATTCCTAAAATAACTTGAAATGAGGTCACAAGGAAAGATCTAACAATTACTAAGCTAGTTCAGGTTAATGCCCTTAATTGCGTGAATTTACGGGAAAGGATTCATAAATCCGACCTCACTTTTTGGGACTTAAAACTTGTTCTTGATGTTGTTATACAAAAAATAACATCAAGTGGCTAGCTCAGGTCTCTACTAGCATACAATAACAAAATCACGGTAATTTAACTATAGCATACTAAATTTGATACCCGGTCTGTTGGCTTGGAGAGAAGAGAAGAGAAAAGAAATGGATTTCTCTTCATTAAATAAATATACAAAAATCATTTAAACAGTCACTTTTTCTTTCTTAAACCTCCAAACAACCATCAAACTCTTTACTGTGTACCATTATAATTGGAAAACTAGTACGAATTGGGGGAGAATTTAACTGCTGCCTACTATTTTCTTTAAATTAATTATGTAGGGATATTTTAGTATTTTCACAAGTTTTGGAAATAGATGGGATTAACTAATCCAAAAAAAAATTTTCATTTTTGTTTAAACAGGGGTCTATCCGTTTATGTCATTTTCCGTAATTATTTATTTTATTTTATTTTCTCCTTATCTTCGCTTCTCTGCAACCAAACAACATCAAGCTTTTTTCTTTCAGTTTCTCGGCAAAGAAACAGAATTCAGAAAAAAGCAGGCAGCTCACCGGGCATTATCTGCAGGCGATCGAGGGCCTGGCGCTCGAAATCAGTGATGATCTCATAGGCTCTGCGCTGGTTCTCGGGGCCCCAATTCTCAATGTGGTGGAGTATGTCAATCCCAGAAGGGTTCTGCGCCTTAGCAGCCAGGTACTCCTGCTCGCCGAGCACGGTTTTATACATCGCCGGGAAGTCGATGGCGGGGACCGTCAAGGTTCCGTCCATGTCGAAGACGACGCCCCTGAGGCGTGCCCTGGGAGCTGCAGTGACAGAAGCGACGGCATCCGCCATGGACGAGAAGGTAGGCGACCTTGGGTACCGGAAGAAGAGAGCTCTGGAGTGGTGCAGTAAGCGCATTGCAGGGCAAGTAGCACTGGGATGTTTATATAGTTAGGATTTGAACGGTTTGGGGATTGGATGCTTGGAATTTAAGATGGTGCGTGGGGAATCAGTCCTGGGCGGCCGCCCACAGCACGACATAGAAGGTTTCGGTATGTAATTTACCATTTGCAATAGTCTTGCATCGGTATCTGGCAGAATTCTGCCCATATTATTGGTAAATAGGAAACTTTTGGTGCCCTTTTTATTACTCTATGGTAAATAAAGAGCAACACATATTTTTCAATTTACTAATTTTTATTTTCATTGTTGATTTTTATTTTTTATTTTTAAAAAAATAAAAAATTATATAATTTTCAGTTATTTTCACAATACGCTATTCCTCATTGCTGCAGTGATTTCTAATATTTACAACATAGTTTTCTAAAATAAATAATTTATTTTATACATAATTGTCAACTAAAAGTAATATAAAATGACAATGTAAATTTAAAATATAATTAAAATACAAATATTCATAATTTTCATAAAATTCTGAAAAATAAAAAATAAAGAATTATTTAAAAATATTTTTACTATTTTAGATCACTAAAAAGTGAGTCTTGAAACATAATAATTAATTAAATATTTATAACAATTTATATTTATTTTGGATAAATTTCAGCAATGCTCCCTGAGTTTTCTAAATATGACATTCCATCTTCTGAAGTTTTAAAAATTATAAACAAATAAATAAAACTCTCATGAGATTTGGTTTTGTTAATCAACCGTTAAGTTTACGTGTGAAAATAGATTTTTATCCTATAAATGTTATTTTTACTTATATATAAACTTAGAATGTAATATATCTAACTAAGATTTAAACAATGTTTTTTTGACTAGGAGTGGCTTGCTGTTCTGGCCAACTTGAATAATGTGAAAAATGAACAAATTGACTCAAATTAATATAATTAAATTTGAACTATCCATTCAACATTCAAGCCTTACACACAAGAGTATTCACATTGAACTTAATAATTTTATTTTATAAAATATTAATTTTGAAATTTTAGTTACACTTTCTTTTTTTCTTTTTCTTTTTTGAGTGTCGTCGGGTGTCCACATGTCCGTTTTTACGGTCCGCGCGACTAATCCCACGCCCCGTGGCAACCGACCCCACAGCTCCACAGAGATGGTAAATTCAAGAGGCAGCCGCAGGAATCAAATCCGGGAGGGGATGTATCGTTGACCTCGTGAAAGGCACTCCCACCATCCGCCCTACCAACTGAGTTACACCCTAGGGGTTAGTTACACTTTCTTTTTTTTTGGATTACACACCGGGTATCTACGTGTCCGTTTTACGGACCATGTGACTAATCTTGTGCTCCTTGAAGTTGACCCTACAACTCTAAAGGGAGGGTAAATTCAGGAATTCAGGGGCGGAAACGAGTCCGGGAGGGTTTGAACATCTGACCTCGTGACAGACACTCCCGCAGCCCACACTACTACCTGAACCACACCCTGAGGGTTAGTTAAACTTTCTTGACACTATGCTTGGTAAGTTACTTAAATTTAAAAATATTGAACTGTATTTTATTTATTTTATAATACATTTAGTCATTTAATTTAAACAAAAATTATATATAGAAATATCTTGTATCATTATAATTACAAGGTATTTTATGATTTATTAGTAATTATTAATTTCCAACATATTTAAAAAAAATGAAGTAAAAATAGAAATATGCTGTCGCATTGGCATGAATTGGTTGAACCAAACCAATCAAAACTGGTTAACTCAAGAATGGGTTGAATCTTTGATTAGTTTACCTATTTGGTTTTTATGACATTATACTTAATCAACTGATTTTCTCAACTTAATTTGTTAAAATGATGTCATTTTCCTATCACAATTAAATAAGTGTACAAAATATCATTCTATTAAGCGTAAAATTAATTTTTTCACAAAAACTTAATAGTTAACTAATTGTCAACTATCAAAATGTTCATCTTGTTAGAAAATTTAGATCTCAGAATTTTTATGGAATTTTTCATAAATTCAGGTGTGGCGTGTCTTATTCAAAAAACTCAAAAGTATTGTTGAATTTTATCCTAATATTTTTATTTTTTATTCTTCTATATTTTTATTATTTTAGTCATATTTTTAATTATTATTTAATTTAAGGATAAAAATGAACATTTGTTCAATCCATATTTTAATTTATAAACATTAACAAAATAAGTTATGCTTTTTCAATTTTTATTTTTTGTTTCTAGTTTTGTTCTCATAATTTTTCACAATACCTTCCCAAACAATTTGCAAATTTGTAAACAATGAAATAACTTTTTCTTTTAGTTATTTGATAATTGTTTAACTTTTACAATTAGTACTTAGTGAAAGCTAATAAAGGATACGCAAAAAAAAATGTTGGTTAAAGCTTCAAAATTTAGTCTTTTTACAACCACAACTTCCAATGGTAGCAACAACAATAACATATAAATTGCAATTGTAATTGTCAAATAGCAATTGCTACAAACAACAATGGCAACCTTATCTACAACTAGTGTCGCTACATCCCAGAGGGTCACCTCCCACGGGAAGGGTGTGGATCTTCAAACCGCCTTGATCGGGTGGCAACTGCGAATACAAAGTAAACAAAATGAAATGTATAGGAAGTGAGATATGGCTGACAATCCATAGTCGCCACTATCATATTTTCATTCTAAGTGAGGTTACAACACTTGTAAGCACCTAATTTTGTCCAGATTGAAATTAATTGGAAATAGGAGAGGCTAATTGAAGTCTTTCTCCTCTTGTCCCAGTTCATTCTTGGTATAATTTAAATTTGGAAATTAATTACATTTTTAGGCTTAATTGAGTCCTAATTAGGTTGATTTAAGAGTTAGGATAAGCTTCTATCATTAGAAGAGCTATTTTTTGTTGTCGAAAGCCTACTTAGGACAAGGAAGGGGTTTCCTTGTTATAAAAGGGCATTTTGAAAAAATTGAGGTTGGGGCAAGCTCCCTTGTTTTTCTATATGAAGGGGGCTATAGCTCTTGTTGAGAGGGGGGAATGCGCTAAATTTCAAGAGCAAAAAGAGAACAAAAGAGCAAGAGAAGAAAGGAAGAGAAAAAAGCAAAGAAGAAGGTTGGAGAAGAAAGCTACCTTCTCGCTAGAAAAAGAACACTAAGATTGCTTAGAGTTTGGAAGAATCAAGGCTTCAAAATAGCAAGGTAAGCTTTTAATTTTCTTTTTTTTTTTTTGCATGATTTCATGAATTTAGTATGCATAAATGATTAAGTTGCAAGGAAAAAAAAAATCTCTTCTATGTGTGTTAAACTTGACATTTTTATGGTGTTCTTTGCATGAAAACTAAGGATTCAAAATTTCTACTCTATGGCATGCTAAAGGTTTAACTTTTAGGTTGTTTTTATATCAAAAAACCTTACTTTTATCATGTTTGGGTGTTTTTATGTATTCTTGAACAAATCAAGTAGTTGGCTAGGTTTAGGGTTGTTGTTCAAGGCCATCTTCTTGTGAGAGTTCGTTCTAGACTAGCGTGGGTCAAAAATAGCCCAAAAAGTCAAGGAAAAGAGAGATATAGGGCAGGAGAGAGAGAGAGAGAGAGAGAGAGAGAGAGAGAGAGAGAGAGAGAGAGAGAGAGAGAGAGAGAGAGAGAGAGAGAGAGAGAGAGAGAATTAAGGGGTTTTGTGCATGCATTAGAGGTTTTGGAAGACCCAGATTGTAGTGCCCTCGACCAGCCACATTGGCCCGAAGTGCTAGTAAAACATAAAAGTACTCTCTCACACCATAAATATGAGGGACCGACCCTGAGGGATTCATGGTTACCCTACCTATAATCAACATACAATAAAGCAGCAGAAAACATTCATTCTAAAAATACCATACCAAAGTTCTAAGTTAATACTATTACATAAATGCCTCAAGTATTTCTATTGCAACCCAAAAAAAAAAAAAAAAGCAATCTGGCCATAGTCTAGTACTTACACAGGTACTTACAAAAACTCAAAAAATACCACGCATCAGAACTCTCTAGAGCGCTAGGTCCGGTTCCTGCAGGACCTAAAACAAAATTTGTATATTAGGGTGAGACACTTCTCAGTAAAGTGGATCAGATTACATCAGCGTGTGATCACATGAGTTTATTCCAATAGAAAACAATAGTAAGTTTAACTGAAATGGATTACGCAATTAAAACATTCTCAACCCTGTAATATAGGAGATATGTATACAATTCCTACAAAAATTAGTTCGGCTCATTACAAGCGAGAATTCCCGAGGTTAGGGTAGGATACAGGCCCATACACTATAAAATCTCTCTACTCAATACTTAAAACTGTAACTTTGTCCATTTTATTTTTAAATCATGTATATGCATATCGAATCATTCATGCTTCGGAACATCGCATGAACACCATTTACTTCTCCCATGGTATAGGTTGTGCGGTCCGGAGACCCGGTCTAACACTGGTGGCCCATCAGGCTAGTCCCTTCACTCAGTTACAAGTCCGCTTTGGCCTACCCCACCCTGGATCATACACCAAGGCCCTTCACATCAATCAACTATCCAGATCACTGCACTTCTAGTACAGTGTGGTTGCACTGTATCAATCACTAGCAACGGTACCGTGCTCTCACAGTAACAAGTTCCTCAAGTGGTTCATAAATCGTATTTACAATTTATAACAGAAACACAGTAACCTGTTTTCATTTCACAAAGCATTTAAGCAATTCCAGTATTTTTCACAAACTTATTCATTCATTGGTATTAACTAGCACACACAGTTCTCGGTATTAACCCACTAGCCTTAAGGAAAGAGAGCCAACCAGGAGTAAGAAAGAGCCCAAACAAGCTTTTTAGTGACAAAAGTCAAAACCCTAGTAGAGCAAAAAGAGAGGAATTCGAATTTCCTAAAAAACATGATCTCACTTCTATTTATAGGTGAGCAGCTAAGGAGAAAACCGTTGACGGTTTTCCCTGTACCCACAAAACCATCGCCAGTTTTATAGTTCATTCGCCTAGTTGAACCAAAACCGGCAACGATTTTTCTCATGCTTTATGAAACCATCGACGGTTTTGGCCCTATCACCCAAATTCCTTCCTTTTCTTTTATTTTTCCTTTATCTTTCATTGTCTCTCTCTTTTATACTTATTTTCTTTTATTTTCTCGGTTCGAGTTTTTACATTCTCCCCTCACTTACAAAAATTTTGTCCTCAAAATTTGCTAACTAATTTTCATCACATCGTCAAAATGATTACTGATCTACTAATCTGACTCTAGGAAGAGCCAACGGCCAACCACATAGCTGCTCCATCCCAAATTTGTTACATACACTCACTTATGGCGGAGAAACACCGTGGTTACATTACTATCTCGGAAGATTACAATATCCACACAAAACTCTCCCGAAAACCAACCAACTAATAAAACTAAATAACCTACTCTAATAAACTTATATACAAAACTAATACTTACATACTATTCCACTTACCTGTTTAGTACTGAGTCTCTTTGAATAGTTGTGGATACTTCTGACATATTTCTGACTCTAATTCCCATGATGCGTCTTCCACTGCATGATTAAGCCGAAGTACCTTTACAAGCAGAATCCTCTTAGTATGTAGATCCTACTCCTTAAAGTCTAGAATATGAATCGGTATCTCCTTATATGCCAACGTGTCCTCGAGTTCCAAAGACTCATAACTGATCATATGCAAAGGATCCAGAATGTACTTCCTCAACATGGACACATGAAACACTTCATGAATCCTAGACAGTGCTGGGGGTAATGCTATTTTGTATGCCACCAGACCAACTCTTTCCGAAATCTTGAATGGCCCATTGTATCTAGGGCTTAGCTTCCCTTTTTTCCCAAATCCCATTACCCCTTTCATTAGAGAAATCCTCAAAAATATGACATCACCTATCTTGAACTCCAGCTCCCGTTGGTGAGTATCCGCATAAATCTTCTGCTAACTCTATGTTGTATTTATTCTTTCCCTGATAAAATGGACCTTCTCAGCGGCTTGTTGAACAAACTCCGGCCCTAAAATCTTTCGCTCACCAACCTCGTCCCACTACAACGGATATCGGCACCTCCGACTATACAACGCCTCATATGGTGATATCCCGATACTGGCTTGATAACTGTTATTGTATGCGAACTCAACTAACCAAAGATATTTTATCCAGCTACCCCCGAAATCTAGTACACACGCTTGCAGCATATCCTCTAAGATCTGAATAGTCTTCTTTGACTGAGCACGATTTATGGGTGAAAAGCAGTACTGAAAGTGAGTTTAGTCCCCAAAGCTTCCCGTAGACTCTTCCAAAATCAGGAAGCAAACTACAGGTCCCTATCTGAAATGACAGACACAGGCACTCTGTGCAGTTTAACTATCTCCTGCACATAAAGATCTGCCAGCTTATTCATAGAATAACTGACTTTAATAGGAATGAAACGACCAGTCTTCGTCAGTCTGTCAACAACTACCCAAATAGTATTTTGTCCCGGAACCGCCGAAGGTAGTCCCATGACAAAATCCATGGAAATGTGCTCCCACTTCCACTTAGGAATAAGAAGTGGTTGCAATAATCCTGTTGGTCTCTGGTGCTCAACCTTCATCTGCTGACACGTCAAGCACTGCTCAACAAAACGAGTCATCTCTCTTTTCATGTTAGACCACCAGAAAGATTCCCGCAGATCCCTATACATCTTTGTGCTCCCTAAATGCACTATATACAAGGAGCGATGTGCCTCTTCTAGGATGGTTCGTTTAATCTCAGCATCGTTCGGTACGCATATCCTGGAATGAAATCTCAACACCCCATCGTCTGAGACATTGAAATCTGCATTCAACCTATCCTGTATTCCACCCACAATCTCTACCAGCTCTACATCTTTCGTCTGAGCCATCCAGATCCTTTCGCGTAAGGTCGATTTCACTACTAGGCTAGCAATGAATATCTAGTGATTTCCTTCTACCAACTCTACACCCAACCTTTCTAGGTCCATCTAGATTTGATGCTGAATTCCAATTGCTGAAACTGACGCAGGCACTGCCTTTCGATTCAAAGCATCAACTACCACATTAGCTTTTCCTGGGTGGTAACTATTGGTACAGTCATAATCCTTTATCAATTCAAGTCATCTATGCTGCCTCATGTTCAACTCTTTCTGAGTGAAAAAATACTTAAGACTCTTGTGGTCAGTAAAGATCTCACATTTTTCACCGTACAAGTAGTGCCTCCAGATCTTTAATGCATGGATCACTTTGCCAATTCCATGTCATGCATCGAATAGTTCTTCTCGTGCTTCTTGAGTTGGAAAAAAGCATACGCAATAACTTTCCCTATTGTATTAGGACACACTCGAGTCCCTTCTTAGATGCATCACTGTAGATCACAAGTCCACCTTCTCCTGATGGAATAGTCAACACTGGGGCAGTAACTAAATGTTGCTTCAATTCTTGAAAACTCTGCTCACACTCATCAGACCACTGAAACTTCATATTCTTTTTCATGAGCCGTGTTAGCGGACTTCATAGTTTAGAAAAACCCGCTACGAACCAGCGGTAATACCCTACCAGACCCAAGAAACTTCTAATATCATGTACGTTCTACAATCTCGCCCAATCAACTACCATTTCTATCTTGCTCGAGTCCACTGAAACGCCTTCCCTGGACACCACATGCCCCAGAAATGCTACTTGTTCTAACCATAATTCGCATTTCTTGAACTTCGCAAACAATTGTTTTCCTCTAAGTAAATGGAGTACCAAACTCAAATGAGTTGCATGCTCCTCAGGACTCCTCAAATAAACTAGGATGTCATCGATGAATACGACCACGAATTGATCTAGTTACTAATGAAACACCCTATTCATCAGGTCCATAAATGCTACAGGAGCATTGGTTAATCCGAAAGGCATAACCAAAAATTCGTAGTGGCCATACCTAGTATGGAAAGTCGTATTTGGTACATCCTCTAATTTAACTCCCACTTGATGATACTCAGATCACAGATCAATCTTAGAGAAGACTTGTGTGCCCTATAACTGATCAAACAGATCATCAATTCGGAGTAACGGGTACTTGTTCTTTACAGTCACCTTATTAAACTCTTTGTAGTCGATGCACATCCTAATCGACCCATCCTTCTTCTTCACAAATAACACCGATACACTCGGTCTAATATAAACCTTATTAAGAAGTTCATGCAGTTGCTCCTTTAACTCCTTTAATTCAATTGGATTTGTTCTGTATGAAGCCTTAGAAATAGACACTGTCCCTGGAAGCAACTCAATGGCAAACTCCACCTCACAATCAAGAGGCAATCTCAGTAAGTCTTCTAGGAACACATTTGAGAACTCCCTTACTATGGGAATATCGTCTTTAAGCTCTTCCCTCGGCACTTCCTTCACAATTGCAAGGTACCCTTGTCATCCCTCCAGAAGTAACCTCCTCGCCTGAATGACTGAAAGGATTTGTGGTGCAGAGCACACACATGATCCTACAAACTTGTATTCCTGCTCCCTGGGAGGTCTAAATACTACCTCATTTCTATGAAAATCGATACTTGCATAATTGGCTGCCAGCTAGTCCATCCCTAGAATGATATCGAAGTTGTGCATATAAAAAACAAATAAACTAACCGGCAGTACTTTCCCCTAAATCTCTACTAGAAAATCTCTAATCACCCTACTACATACTACTACTGACCCTGACGGTATAGCCACTACTAACTCGGCACCTAATAATTATGCCTCTACCCCACATAATTTGACAAACCCCCGGGAAATGAACGAACGCGTTGCTCCTGAATCAAATAATACAACAATTTTATTTGAAAGCATGTAATTGTTACCACGAGATAGATTTTACTATTAACTTACTTCCAGGGACGGCACCGATTTTTAAAACTCCTTACCGAATGGCTCCTGCAAAATTGGGAGAATTGAAGTATCAGTTGCAGGACTTATTGAATAAAGGGTTTATCAGACCTAGTGTATCGTCTTGGAGAGCTTCAGTGTTATTTGTAAAGAAGAAAGACGAATCTATGAGAATGTATCCTCTACCCCATATAGACGACTTATTTGATCAGCTTTAGGGTACATAGGTTTATTCCAATATCAACCTCAAGTTAGGTTATCACTAGGTAAAATTTAAAACTGAAGATATTTTGAAGACAATTTTCAAGACTAGGTATGGGCATTATGAATTTCTAGTTATGCCTTTTGGTCAAACGAATGCTCCTATTGTATTCATTGATTTGATGAATAGAATCTTTCACTAGTATTTAGACCAGTTCATTATGATTTTCATTGATGACATACTGGTCTACTCGAGGAATCTTTAGGAGCATGAGATGCACCTAAGGCTAGTAGTCAGATGCTTAAGGAAAAGAAATTGTATGCCAAGTTTAGAAAAAGTGAATTCTGGTTAGAGAAAGTTGTGTTTCTGGGGCCTATTATATCAGGGGATGGAATTTTTATAGATCCCAGCAAGATAGAGGCAGTGGTGAATTAGGTCAGGCTAAGGAACGTACACAAAGTCAGGAGTTTCTAAAGACTGATACATCATTACTGACGATTTGTAAAGGGATTCTCAACATTATCAAGGCCTCTAACACGACTAACCAAAAAGAATGCTAGGTTTGAATGAGACGACAGTTGTGAGCAGAGCTTCTAGGAATTGAAACAAAGACTCGTCACAACACCTATATTGACTATTCCAGTAGGACACGACAGTTGTGAGCAGAGCTTCTAGGAATTGAAATAAAGACTCGTCACAACACCTATATTAACTATTCCAGTAGGAGGTGATGGTTATGTGATCTATTATGATGCGTCTTTGAGGGGGCTATGATGTGTATTGATGCAACAGGGCAGAGTAATAGCACATGCCTCTAGACAATTGAAAGAATATGAAAAGAATTATCCCACTCATGATCTAGAATTGGCTACAGTGGTTTATGCATTGAAGATTTGGAGACATTATCTGTATGGAGAAAGGTGTGAGATACTTTCAGATCATAAGAGTTTAAAGTACTTATTCACGAAGAAGGTGTAACTCCCCGACCCCCTACGTGGGCCCGGAGTGCTACTAATTCACTCATTTACCTGTTAATCCACATTCTAATATCATGTACGCAGCGAAAAACATAAATATAATCTTCCAAAAACATAATACCAGAGTTTTCTAAATCTATCTACACACCATAATAAACCATACATCCACCTGTATTCACATATATACATATCTCCAAAACATAACATACACTTCCAGTATTCAGAACCATCCATTTCTCAAAAGACTTAAAACATAAAACATAAAACATAAAACATAAATTTATACATCTCAAAATTAACATAAACATATACTCTTTTCTCTTTCTAATTCCCAAAAATGCTATAAAACCTCGAGCTCTCTAAGCTCAATCTCAAGGAAATCCTGAAAAAGATAAATTCATATTCGGGTGAGACACATCTCCATAAGGGAAGAAATAATATATTAAAACAGTGTACAGCTAACATGAGGTTCATAAATATCATTTTAATAACATTTACAAAATGTTATCATAAACACTAAAATCATTCTCTAAGCCTAATCAAACACATGTAAAAGATTTAACCCACGAGATTACTCAAAGTTAGAGGAGATTACCCGTCCATACAAGTAGCACCCCTCCACTCTAATACTTAGGCAACCCTAGGGTCGCTGCTGAAGCATACTAGGGCACTTACCTTACTTAGTAAGCGCTCAAGTATTAGATTGATCTTGTACTCACACAGTTCAAACAATTGTATACTAGCGAAGAACCCAAGGATAGGGAAATCTACCCGCCCACACAAGTAGATTCTCTCTGCTCTAGTGCGTTATGCAGCCTACTACTATATTTGATACTACTAGCGCACTCGTCTTTCTCAACAAGCCCTTAGGCAAAGAGTATGCCTCGTCTCAGTTGTAACATGTTATATTAGCATAAATACTTCAAATATCATAATATATTATTCTTTATGTCATTATTCAACTATTCACATATGTTCATGTTCATAACTTTTTCATCTCATTTCACTTTAAGTGACTCTTTCCAATTTTACATTGTTCACATTTCATATTTCATTTTCGTTTCATTCATTTCCATTATCATTTCATTTCATTACATGCCTAACATCTTTCAGCTATTTTACCCAACATCTTTCAACTGTTTTACCCAACATTTTTTAGCTGTTTTACCCAACATCTTTCAGTTGGTATACATTTATATGGTTGCATTAATATACACAAAAAGCATGGCTCAGACTGTAACGCCCTGAACCCTTAAACCCGGGTCCGGCACGTTATATTTGATAAAATCCCTAATAATCCATAATTAACATAAAAGCAACAGAAAACATAAATATAATCTCCCAATTATAATACTAGAGTTTTCTAAAATCTATCTATAATCCATAATAAATTATCCATCACCTGCATTTCTATAAATACATAACTCCTAAAATAATTCAGTATTTTCACAATCATTCCTTACTCAATAGCCTTAAAACATAAAAGCATAAAACATAAATATTTACATTCCCCAAAATTAACATAGAAATATACACTCTTTTTTTTTTTCTATTTCCCAATAATGTTATAAAACCTCGAGCTCTCAAACCTCGACCACGAGGATGTCCTGAAAAAAAAATACATTTATATTCGGGTGAGACACATCTCCGTAAGGGAATAAATAATATATTAAACTCAACGTGTGGCCATCATGAGATTATACATATCTTTTTATAATATTTGCAAATCATTAACATAATGTTGAAAGTCATTTTCTAAACCTAACAATCACATGCAAAGGTTTACTCATGAGACTACCCAAGGATAGGGGTGATTACCAGCCTATACAAGTAGCACTCCTCTGCTCTAATACGTAGGTAACCCGAAGGTTACTACTAAAGCATGCCAGAGCACTCACCTTACTCAGTAAGCCCTCAAGTGTTAACTTGATCTCATACTCACGCATTCAAAAACAGTTTACCGGCAAAGACCCTAAGGATAGAGAATTTTACTCGCTCATATAAGTAGGTTCCCTCTACCCTAGTGCGTTACGCAGCTACTGCCAAATCTAAAGCTACTAGTGCACTCGCCTTACTCAGCAAGCCCTCAGGCGAAGAGTATGCCTCGCCCAATCGTAACATGTTTTGCATACATAGATACTTCTAATATCATAATACATCATTCTTTCCATCGTTATTCAATCATTCACATTCTTTCATGTTCATAACTTAACATTTTCTTGTCTTTCACTTTAAGTGACTATTTCTCATTTATATCATTCATATTTCACATTTCATTTCATTGTCATTCCTTGTCATTTTATTTCATAACATTTTCGTTTCATTCATTTGTACTGCAGCCGATCTTTAGTCGTCATTTGTTAGTCCACATAGAAATACGCTAAAATCTGCTACAGTTAGTTAACATAGAAATGCGCTAGAATCTACTAACCCGACTTTTGATTACGCGCCGAAATTGCGTAATTGAGTATTTTAACCCAGTCTTTACGGCTTATATTTTTAATTAAATATCCAAATTTGTCCAATATTTTAATAAAGTGTCATATTTATCATTCTTGAACTTTATTGCACCATTTATGAATTTTTGGTAATTTTTTATCACAAGAAAATTCTCGAGAATCAAAACCGACACTTATTCGTATTTCATGCATAACTCTTCCGTCTGAACTCTAATCAAGACGATTCAAATTTCTGGAGAAAGAGGAAATGATTATCTACAACTTTTGTGTTTCGAGTTTTGCGAAAAACAGGCTCCAAAAAGGCCAGAATGGACTGTATTCGCAGAGAACAAAAAATGAAAAGAAAAATGAAAAAAAAAATAATATATATTACTTGGTGATGTGACCTAGCCATGCAAGCAAGGTCGGGTCGGGTCAAACCGGGTCAAGTCTCTCACACGGATCCTAGGGCAAGCCAAACCTTTGTTTTCTTTTCACTTTAAATATCTTTTTATTTTCCTTTGTTGGCTGTTGAGCGCAGCCCCAGCCGCACCCTTCTCTTCCTCTCCTTCTTCTTTTCATCTTCTCTTCTCCTTTCCCTTCTTTTTCCCTTAGCTTTTATGTGTCCTCTCCCTTGCCCATTCTCCCCTTCTATTCCCCTATTTTTTTTTCTTTCTCTTCTACTCTGTCTCATTTCCAGCTTCTTAGTCCTCAGCCATCTCCATCAAGAAACACCACTAGTAGGCCAGACCTTCACCAAGTCTCCATCCCTATACCAGATTGCCAAGCTACTGTTTGTAGCAACCCTAGCCGAGAAGACCTCTGTGACTCCATCAGCAAGAAACCAGCACGAAGCCTCCCTCTGCTGCAACCTCTGTCCCTCTCCTCTTCCAGCTACAACACACACAGCAGCCTGACTCCAACACAGCCAAGAGCAGTCTGTCTTCCGCGAGCCACCTCAGCTTGCAACCTCCAGCACAGCACGTAGCAGCCTGACTCCAGCAGAACATAAGCACTACTCCATGACCCTACAACTACTCCACCACCATACTCTATCTCTGGAACTTCCTACCATTCTCCATCAGCTCTCTCTCTCTCTCTCTCTCTTTCTCTCTTCTTATCTATTCTTTTCTTTTACTTTAGTTTATTTGGATGTTATGTTTTTGTTTTTTATTTTATTTTGAAGATTAAGTAATCTGGATTTAAATGTTTACTTATTAATATTCAGTTAACTGTTGGTATTTTTTTTTTATTTAGTTTTTTTTATTGGAGTTTATGGAAAGATGATATTTTGAACTGCTGCAAATTATTTAGTTATTTAGTGGTAGATTTAATTAATGCATTAGTTTATTTAATTAATCCAATGGGGTTTGGTTCAGTTCCGAGATAAAATTAAAAAATTAAAAAATTAAAAAATTAAAAAAATTCACACAAAAAGTTTGTGTTTTTATTGTGCTTCGTTATAGTTTAGGTTGATTGATAGTTTAATTTTAGTTCAAGTTGTTAATTTCATCAAAGGTTAGGTTTTTCTTTTTTTTTGTGTGTTCAAATCTGGTTGAGTTTCCATTGTGTGTTTTAATCCCATGTCCTCAGTTACTTTCTTTAATTAGTGTGTGTTTTGATGTTTCTGTGAAGTAGACTAGGGTTTTCTATTTTTTGTTCTTTAATATATTACATGTTAGTTTTAGGGTTTTGACTTATGTTTTCATTTAATTTGTCAAAAGAAGACTTATACAATCTTGAAAATCCGAATTTGAACCGAGTTCAGTAACTTTTATTTTTTGATTAGGTGAATGTAAAATTTAAGATTAAAACGCATTCCCTGAGGAGACGATCTAGCCTTTGGACTGAATATTACACTACGTAATTCCTATACTTGGGATAGCTCTCGAGCTACTCATTTTTTGAGTGAGTCAAGTTTTTGGCGCTGTTGCCAGGGAATGTCGGTCTTAGTCTCAAATTTACGTTTTTCCCGTCATTTTTATTAGTATTATCAAAAAGAAAACAAAAAAAAGCAAAAAGCAAAAATAGAAAAAAATTGAGTTTTGAAAAATGGTTGCACTTGCACCGCGCACAATAATGGACTTTTTGCAGCTTGAATATGCCACTGCATCCTCTTCCATTGTTTTGCCTTATGATGAGCTTAATTTCATGATGTAGCGCAGGAGGACGTCACTGCTCCCCGAGTTCTACGGGACGGAATCTGAGTGCCCCTATCAGCACCTAGTAGAGTTTGAGTTAATCTGTAACATGTTTTTCTCTCATGCTAAAACTGCTGAATCTATTCGACTGAATTTATTTCTTGCTACTTTGCAAGATAGGGTACAGATCTGGTTTTATTCCTTGAGACCTCACTCTATCACTAATTGGACTGATATGGAGCGTGAATTTCTGCATGCGTTTTGTCCTTCATAGAAAACTCAATTTTTGTAGGAACAGATTCTTAATTTTGTGCAGCAAGATGACGAGACATTTCAGGCTTGCTAGGAGCGATTCAAAGATCTGCTAAGTACTTGTCCACATCACGGGTTTGACTCATGGAGGTTAGCTGATTGTTTTTATACTGCTCTTACCCCTAATTGCAATTATTTTGTCCAAACCATGTCTAATGGAGAACCTGTCAGTGAGGATCAAGATCAGGTATTATCATTCTTTGACTACTTAGCTGACAATATCCACAATGGAACACACGATACACTCAGGCACCCATGACTGCACACCCTATCAGCACAATCGGTGGTGGAGATGTATATGAGCCACCAAACTGCCCAAAGAACCCTCCGCCTCAATATCAACCACAACAGACCCCTCCGAGCTGTACGCCGTCAGACCTTTTTTAGGATAGTATAACACAGATGGCGAACATGCTCCAGCAGTTCATGCAAACTCAAGTCGATCATAATAATGAATTGCAGGATACCATTAATGCAATAAGCACACAGTTGGAAATCTTAGAAAACGAAGAATTGCTCGTGGAACCTCAGCCTAGTCCTCAAGAGTACCAGTAACAACAACAACAAATGCACGATGTTCTCTTTGAGGCAGCAGAGACCGCCATCACCTTGAGAAGCAAGAAATAATTTCTCTAATTTGAAAGTCTCATCGCCGGACAACCAGTTGCCCCAGCACTAGAAATCACGGCTGAACTAGATGAATTCAAAGAAACATCAGAAGAAATGGACCCAGAAGCGGAGCATTTAGTTAATGAGGAGACTAATACCAATACCGAGTACCAACCTACAGTATCCTATACTCCGAGCTCAGAAACCGTGAAACTGTCACTCCCGCCTGAATCAGATGTAATGGAACCCAATGTGGAAGCAGATCCTTGCCGTGGTGAGATGATTTGTACACCCCATAAAAGGGTGGCCAGTCTGGTGAGAATATAATTTTCAAGGAACCACGTAAAACTTTTAATGTTAATGCTTCTGAAGAACTACAGGTAATTGTTCCAATAACTTCCCATCACACGTTAGTTCGTAAAACAGCAAATTTCCTGGACACGATGTTAAATATAGACCATTTCTTGTCAACACACGAGGGTCGACCTACACACATATTGTTTGTATATTGACGCGTATTAATTTATTTGAGGTTGATTTCTTGCAGGTATGAAGACTGATCGATTGTGGCAGCTCAAATTTGGAGACCCACCAATACAATTTATATACCTGCGGCCACCAGACGAAATTCCTCCTGAGTCTCTGCCAGACAATTTTAATGTTTTTCTTTTCCTTCTTTTTCTTTTATTTTATTTTATTTTATTTTTAGTTAGGTTTCAGGTCCATTTTATAGTAGTTCGGTTTTTCTTTTTCATTACTTCGCCACTTAGGTATGCCTTACTTTTCCTTACTCACATATCGGGTTTTATATAAAAAAAAATCAAAAATCAAAAAGATAAAAAAAAAAAAAAAAAAAAGAGAGAAATAAAGGAGGAGCACTAAGGATTTACACTGTATTATGTCGTGCTTAACACTGACTCATACCCTTCACGTACTTGCATATAACTTAAGAATGACACACTTGAGTCAATCATGCGTAGTTTCTCTTTATTTGATCTTATGACTCTATGAAAAATCGATTGGTAGTACATTCGTGTTAATCTGGCTATATAATTTCCTGTATTTACACGACATCTCACGAAACTGAATAAACACACTCACGTGATTCATTGCACTTAGGGTTTCTTGTGAGCACTGAGAGAACACCCGTGACGACTATGACATCTTGTGAGATATCCTTGAGCTATTTATCATCCTTTTGAGCGTTAATATCAAATTAGAGTTCATGGAACTCAATTCTCTTTTTTCTGGATGATTCCTTGTACACTAGTCTCTATTTTTTATTTGCAAGCCTAGAGCTGACACCTAGTGGGGAGATAGAAACTTAGGTCTTGTAACTTACTCAAAATGTGAAGGCTGAGCCACCCCTATCGATAGACTTAATTCATGAACCCTTATTTGAGCTCAATTCCCATTGATGGTATGAAGATTACAAAAGAAGTGTTATGATTGTCCTAATTGATCAAGAAAAGTCAGAAAATGAAGAATGAGTAGAAGGAAGAATAAGAAATACACATGCGCATGAAATGAAATGACAATGCCGGTCCAAATACATATCACAAGGACACGACACATATTTTCCAAGTATAAAGATGCTTCAACCGGTTAATGCCTCAGATGTATTCACAACAAGTTTGTGAATAAGTTGATCTAGGGTGGTCTTGGTTGGATGTGGCGAATAGGTGAGAAGATGCTAGGGTGAAGGACCCGACACCTTATAAATAGGTTAGATCCTTTTCAGACTAGTCCACTCCATATACTTAGCGTTTGTTCCTTTTAATATGTGGGATGTTTGATCGCGACACTCTTCCTCACATATGACGAGTGAACCCATTTTATTTGAGTGTTCTTGAGGGTATACCAGTTAGCCCGAGTCTAAGTGACCGTTCTGTAGGTGTCCACTGATATCCTAGGTGTACTGAGTCACACACATCACACACACCTTGAGAGTTTACCTATTTATACTTGGACTTATATGACTGCATTAACTCTGAATGTGCCACTGGTTAACTTCATGTGAGTATACTGCTCCTAAATGACATATAAACGATGAAACTTGCATGAGTGACGTACTTTGGAGTTGTGTGTACTAAATTTTGCGAGAAACGGGCTCCAAGAAGGCCAGAATGGATTGTGTTCGTAGAGAACAAAAAATAAAAATAAAAATGAAAAAAATAATATATATTACTTGGTGATGTGACCCAGCCATGCAAGCCGGGTCGGGTCGGGTCAAACTGGGTCAAGTCTCTCACACGGATCCTAGGGCAAGCCAAACCTTTGTTTTCTTTTCACTTTAAATATCTTTTTATTTTCCCTTGTTGGCTGTTGGGCGTTGCCCCAGCCGCACCCTTCTCTTCCTCTCCTTCTTCTTTTCATCTTCTCTTCTCCTTTCCCTTCTTTTTCCCTTAGCTTTTCTGTGTCCTCTCTCTTGCCCATTCTCACATTCTATTCCCCTATTTTTTTCCTTTCTCTTCTACTCTCTCTTATTTCTAGCTTCTCAGTCCTCAACCATCTCCATCGAGCAACACCACCAGTAGGCCAGACCTTCACCAAGCCTCTATCCCTGTACCAGATTGCCAAGCTGCTGTTTGTAGCAACCCAAGCCGAGAAGACCTCTGTGACTCCATCAGAAAGACACCAACACGAAGCCTCCCTCTGCTGCAACCTCTGTCCTTCTCCTCTTCCAGCTACAACACACACAGCAGCCTGACTCCAGCACAGCCGAGGGCAGTCCGTCTTCCGCGAGCCACCTCAGCTTGCAACCTCCAGCACAGCACGCAGCAGCCTGACTCCAGCAGAACATAAGCACTGCTCCACGACCCTGCAATCACTCCACCACCATACTCTGTCTTTACAACTTTCGACCATTCTCCAGCAGCTCTCTCTCTCTCTCTCTCTTTCTCTCTCTCTCTCTCTCTCTCTCTCTCTCTCTCTCTCTCTCTCTCTCTCTCTCTCATTCTCTCTTCTTATCTATTCTTTTCTTTTACTTTAGTTTATTTGGATTTTATGTTTTTATTTTTATTTTTATTTTGAAGATTAAGTAATTTGGATTTAAATGTTTACTTATTAATATTCAATTAACTGTTGGTATTTTTGTTTTATTTAGTTTTTTTTATTGGAGTTTATGGAAAGATGCAATTTTGAACTGCTGCAAATTATTTAGTTATTTAGTGGTAGATTTAATTAATGCATTAGTTTATTTAATTAATCGAGTCGAGTTTGGTTCAGTTACGAGATAAAATAATAAAATAAAAAAATTCACACAAAAAGTTCATTTTTTTATTGTGCTCCGTTATAGTTTAGGTTGATTGATAGTTTAATTTTAGTTCGAGATGTTAATTTCGTCAAAGGTTAGGATTTTTTTTTTTTTTTTGGTGTGTTTGAATCTGGTTGAGGTTCCATTGTGTGTTTTAATCCCATGTCCTCAGTTACTTTCTTTAATTAGCGTGTATTTCGATGTTTCTGTGAAGTAGACTAGGGTTTTCTATTTTTTGTTCTTTAATACATTACATGTTAGTTTTAGGGTTTTGACTCATGCTTTCATTTAATTTGTCAAAAGAAGACTCATACAATCTTGAAAATTTGAATCTGAACCGAGTTCAGTAACTTTTATTTTTCGATTGGGCGAACGTAAAATTTGAGATTAAAACGCATTCCTTGAGGAGACAATCTAACCCTTGGGCTGAATATTACACAACGTAACTCCTATACTTGGGATAGCTCTCGAGCCGTTCATTTTTCGAGTGAGTCAGCTTTCAACTGTCGTACCTTTACATGGTTGCATTTAACATACACATGTAGCATTGTTCATATCATATTTTATTCTCATTGCTTTATTTACTTAGCCTGGATCTCATACATTTGACATATACTTTGTACAGATTCTCATGCCACACAATTTAGTAGTAAAATTCATACATATTTCTCATAAAATAAGCCAACTCACATTTAACATTTATATGCTCAAAATACATTTTATTTCTTATTTAATTAATTAGAAAATTCTTTTCACGTTCATTTGTTCACTTTCACATATACATAACTATATCGACAATCCTAAGCTCAGAAAACATAAATTTCATGGCTAGCATTTTAAACCCATATAAAAACATATATACATAAATAACACATAATCATTTATAATTAATGAAAAACCTGATTTAATATATAAATTTTTTCCTTACTTGATTTCTTGAACTACGCCAACAGGGACTCCAAAAAAAATACCTATAGTGCTCACCCGGACCTTGAATAAAAAATTCTAGTTTCATGTAATTAATCCTGAAAAAAATATTATTTTAATATTTCCTAAACCCATAAATTTTAAAAAATAAATATACCTTTAAATATAGTTAAATTACCAAAATTTTCAAATCCCACTCTCGCTTTGGAGTGGGGCCTAGAAAACCCCAATTAAAAAGTTATCCATGTCTAAATGACGAAAATTGCGACTAGGACCACGTGGTGATACCCGATCGTCGATTTAACAGCAGATTTAAAGCAAAATTAAGAAAATGGGGAAAAATTACCTTTCCCCATGAGCAGTACCTAAGCTGTTCCCACGACAAATCTATTTCAGTAGAAATATCAGCAGTAGAACTAGGAATCCAATGGCACATTCCGTTTCTCGATCCGCCGCAAATCCGCCGGGAAATTGAGAGAGAGAGAGAGAGAGAGAGAGAGAGAGAGAGAGAGAGAGAGAGAGAGAGAGAGAGAGAGAGAGAGAGAGACGGATGCGCAGGAGGGTGGCTGCCTCTGTAAGAAAAAAAAAACTTCTTTTTCCTAAAGCTTTGCTTCAGGAAGATTTTATATATATATATATATATATATATTTTATTTCAATTAGGTTTTTTTTTCATACTATTTATTTATTTATTTATTTAATACGTCAATTTAATAATATTTAACTAATTTATTGATTAATAATTTTAATTAATTAATAAATTTGACTTATTATTTTCTTTATTATTTTTCCTAATTATTTTAATTTTCTAGGTCTTTACATTCTCCCCTCCTTAAGAAATTTCGTCCTCGAAATTCATTCCTAATCTTTCATTTTTATAGTTTTATGATTTACTATATCTCATACCATAATCCCAACAACATAATTATATAATTTCCAGTATACATCCAAGTTTTTCATATAAGGACCAATCTCACTGCTAAGAAACATCACCGTCGATGGATTTGCCAAGGTTTTCTGAGACCGTCGACTGAATCAGAAAATCACAGAAGTCCGCCAAGAGATTTTTGCCTCCAAGTTATAAGACAAAATCCTATACTTCGCTACTTCATACCTCCTTTTCAACACCTAACCTAACCTATCCATCTACCATCCTTATCCTAACTGTTTCCAATGCTCTGGTATAAATTATCTCTAACCTAATACTCTAACATTTCCATATCCAGGCGATGTGAAATTAATCACACTTTCGGCTGAACATTGCTCTGATACCATCTGTAACGCACCGAACCCTTAAACCCTGGTCCGGCACGTTATACTTGATAAAATTCCTGATAATCCATAATTAATATATACACAATGAAATACATAAATATAATCTCCCAATTATAATACCAGAGTTTTCTAAAATCTATCTATAATCCATAATAAATTATCCATCACATGCATTTCCATAAATACATAACTCCAAAAACAATTCAATATTTTCACAATCATTCCTTACTCAATAGTCTTAAAATATAAAGACATAAAACATAAATATTTACATTCTTCAAAATTAACATAGAAATATACCATTTTATTTTTTTATTTCCCAATAATGCTATAAAACATCGAGCTCTCAAAGCTCGACCTCGAGGATGTCCTGAAAAAGAAATACATTTATATTCGGGTGAGACACATCTCAGTCAGGGAAGAAATAATATATTAAACTCAGTGTGTGGCCATCATGAGATTATACATATCATTTTATAATATTTGCAAATCATTAACATAATGCTGAAAGTCATTTTCTGAACCTAACAATCACATGCAAAGGTTTACCTAACAGTCATTTTCTGAACCTAACAACCACTACCCAAGGATAGGGGTGATTACCCGCCCATACAAGTAGCACCCCTCTGCTCTAATACTTAGGTAACCCGAAGGTCACTACTAAAACATACCAGAGCACTCACCTTACTCAGTAAGCCCTCAAGTGTTAACTTGATCTCGTACTCACGCATTCAACAATAGTTTACCGGAAAAGGCCTTAAGGATAGAGAATTCTACCCGCTCATACAAGTAGGTTCCCTCTGCCCTAGTGCGTTATGCAGCTACTGCCACATCTAAAACTACTAGTGCACTCGTCTTACTTAGCAAGCCCTCAAGCGAAGAGTATGTCTCACCCAATCGTAACATGTTTTACATACATAGATACTTCTAATATCATAATACATCATTTTTTTCATCATTATTCAATTATTCACATTCTTTCATGTTCATAGTTTAACATTTTCTTATCTTTCACTTTAAGTGACTCTTTCCCATTTGTATCATTCACATTTCACATTTCATTTCATTACATTGTCATTCCTTGTCATTTTATTTCATAACATTTTCATTTTATTCTTTTGTACTCCAGCTGCTCTTTAGCCGTCATTTGTTAGTCCACATAGAAATGTGTTCGAATCTGTTACAGTTAGTTCACATAGAAATGCACTAGAATCTGCTAACCCGGCTTTTAGCAATTATACCTTTACATGGTTGCATTTAACATACACATGCAACATTGTTCATATCATATTTTATTCTCATTGCTTTACTTACTTAGTCTGCATTTCATACATTTAACATATAATTTGTACAGATTCTCATGCCACACAATTTAGTAGTAAAATTCATACATATTTCTCATAAAATAAGTCAACCCACATTTAACATTTATATGCTCGAAATACAATTCATTTCTTATTCAATTCATTAGAAAAATCTTTCACTTTCATTCGTTCACTTTCACATATACATAACTATATTGACAGTCCTAGGCTCAGAAAACATAAATTTCATGACTAGCATTTTAAACCCACATAAAAACATATATACATAAATAACACATAATCATTTTTAATTAATGAAAATCCTGATTTAATATATAAATTTCTCCCTTACCTGATTTCTTGAATTACACCGATAGGGACTCCAAAAAAAATACCTGCGGCGCTCACCCGGATCTTGAATGAAAAATTCTAGTTCCATGTAATTAATCTTAAATAAAATATTATTTTAATATTTCCTAAACCCATAAATTCTAAATAAATAAATATACCTTTAAATATAGTCAAATTACAAAATTTTCTAACTCTCGCTCTCGCTTTAGAGTGGGGCCTAGAAAACCCCAATCGAAAATTTATCCACATCAAAATGACGGCAATCACGACTAGGACCATGTGGTGGTACCCGATCGTTGATTTAACAACAGATTTAAAGCAAAATTGAGAAAATAAAAAAAAATTACCTTTCCCTAGGAGCAGTGCCTAAGCCGTTCTCACGGCAAATTTGCTCCAATAGAAATGTCGGCAGCGGAACCAAGAATCCAACGACATTTTCTGTTTCTTGATCCGTTGCAAATCTGTCGAGAAATTGAGAGAGACAGAGACAAACGCGCAGGAGAGCGGCTGCCTCTGCAAGAAAAAAAAACTTCTTCTTCCTGAAGCTTTGCTTTAGAAAGATAACTTTTACATATATATGTCTTATTTCAATTGGATTTTTTTTTTTCATACTATTTCTTTTTATTTATTTATTTAATACGTCAATTTAATAATATTTAATTAATTAATTGATTAATAATTTTAATTAATTAATAAATTTAACTTATTATTTTCTTTATTATTTTTCCTAATTATTTTAATTTTCTTGGTCTTTACACATATCATATTTAATTTTTAATGTTTTACTTACTTAGTCTGCATTTCATACATTTAACATATATTTGTACAAAACTTTCATTTATTCATACCACACAATTTAATAATAAAATGCATACAATGCCTGTAAAATAAGTCAACCAACATTTAACGTTTATATACTGAAAATACCTTTCATTTCTTACATAATTATCCTGAAAATATTTTCTACTTTCATCAGTTCATTTTCATATATATGTATCTAATAAACAGTCATAAACTTGGAAAAAAATAATTTAAATGGTTGGCATTTTAAACTCATACCGAAACATATATACGTATATATAACACAATTTATTTTTCATTAAATTCATAAAAATTAGGGTTTAATATATATTTTTTCCCTTACCTGGTTTCTCGAACTATGCCAACAGGAACCCCGAAAAATACCTGCGGTGCTCACCCAAGTCCTGAAATAAAAAACCTAGTTTAATTAAATCAACCCAAAATAAAATATTATTTTAATATTTTCTAGGGCCATAAATTTTAAATAAATGGTTATACCCTCAAATATAATCAATTCACCTAATTTCTCAAATCTCACTCTCACTTTGGAGTGGGGCTTAGAAAACTCCAATTGAAAATTTACTTATGCCAAAATGACGACAATTGCGACTAGAACCACGTGGTGGTGCCTGATCATCGATTTAACGGTAAATTTAAGGAGAAAATAAGAATTTAGAGGAAATATACATTTCCTTAGGAGTAGTGTCTACACCGTTCCCATGATAAATTCGCTCTAGTAAAAATGTCAGTGACGGAGTTAGGAACCCAACGATACCTTCTGTTTTCTGATCGATGCTCGTTAGGCCGACTAAATTGAGGAGACAGAAGAGTGTGACGGAGAGTGGGAGATAGAGAGAGATGCCGAGAGACGACTGAAGAAGAAGATGGAATTAGATTTCAAATTGAAATCCAATCCATCCTATTGCATTTAATATATATTATTATATTATTAAATCTTATATATATATATATATATATCTTTATTCCAATTTTTTTACTATTCCTTTTTATTTATTTATTTAATAATAATTAATTAATTAATAATACTCTTAATTTTTTTCATACTATTTCTTTTTACTTATTTAATTAATACATTAATTTAATAATGTTTAATTAATTGATTGATTAATAATTTTAATTTATTAATTTTTTAATTAATTTTTTTTTGTGGGTCATTACAGAAGGAGTTGAATATGCGGTAAAGAAGAAGGTTGGAACTCATCAAGGATTATGACTGTACCATCAGCTACCATACAGGTAAAGCTAATGTGGTGGCTGATGATTTAAGTCAAAAATCAGGGGAAATAGCACAATTAGCAATAATAATTCAATGTCTGATTCATATGGACTTGGAGAGGCTTGGCGTGGAGTTAGTAGAGAGTAATCTCCAGACATTGATTGCCAACCTGGTGGTGTAGCCTACGCTATATGAAAAGATTAAAACAGCACAGAAGAATGATGTAGAGTTGACGGAGTTGATAGAGAAGGTGCAGGACAGACAGGGAGAGGAGTTCAGTATTTATGATAACAGAGCTCTGAGGTTTCCTACCAGGCTGTGTGTGCCTGCAAATGTGGATATCAGAAGGATGATCCTTGAGGAGGCTCACAGGTCCCTGTACACTGTACATGTAGGTCGCACTAAAATGTATAGGGATCTGTGAAAGTATTTTTGGTGGAGCGGTATGAAGAAAGAAATCGTTGAGTTTGTGCAGTAGTGTTTGACGTGCCAGTAGGTTAAGGCTGAGCACTAGAGGCTGGTGGGCCAGCTATAACCACTTTACATCCCGAAGTAGAAATGGGATCACATTTCAATGGACTTTGTGATGGGTTTACTGTTGGTACGATAGGGGTAGAATACTATTTGGGTGGTCGTAGATCGACTGACGAAGACCACTCACTTTATTTATTTTAAAATCAACTACTCCATGGATAGACTGGCAAAAATATATATTCAAGAGATAGTACAATCACATGGTGTGCCAGTGTCTATAGTATCAGACCGGGACCCACGTTTCATGTCATGATTTTGGAGGAGTTTGCAAGAAACTCTGGGGTCTCAGTTGTCATTCAGCACGTTATTTCATCCTTAGACGAATGGGCAGTCAGAGAGGATGATTAAGATATTAGAGGATATGCTATGGGCATGTATGCTCGATTTTGGGGGTAGTTGGACCCAATATCTGCCGTTGGTAGAGTTCGCATACAATAATAGCTATCAGACCAGTATCGGTATGACACCTTACGAGGCGCTATATGGTAGGAGATGTCGTTCTCCTCTATACTGGGATGAGGTTGGTGAGAGGCGAGTTGTGGGACCAGAAATAGTTCAGCAAGCATATAGTAAAGTCCGACTTATTAGAGAAAGAATTAGTGTAGCTCAGAGGCGGCAAAAAATCTATGCAGATAATCACCGTCGAAAATTAAAATTTGAGATAGGAACCATGTATTTCTGAAAATAGCACCATTGAAAGGTACACCAATTTAATCCAGAATACATGACGTGTTTCATGTTTCTATGCTGAAAAAATACGTCTCAGATCCCTCCCACGTGGTTAGTTATACGAGGATAGGACTTAGAGAATCACTGGCTTATGAGGAGATACTAGTGTAGATCTTAGACAGGAAAGAACAGGAATTGCGTAATAAGAAGATTTCATTAGTAAAAGTCCTGTGAAGGAATCATGCGGTGGAAGAAGTTTCATGGGAGCTTGAGGAAGAAATACATCAGAAGTACCCACATTTGTTCAGTGGGAATCAGCAGTAGCCAGAGGGAGAATTTTTATGTTAAGCAGATAAAGTTTCATTTATTTTATGCTAAGTAGGATAATGTATGTATAAGTGATATTGTAGGTTATAGGATAGGTAGTATTTTGGTTTTGGGAGAATTTTCTTTTATGTATATGTAATCTCTCAGAACCCTGATGTAACCACGGTATTCCTCCGCCATAAGTGAGGGTAAGTAATAAAATAAGTATCCATTTTTCTTAATGGATGGTGCAATACAGATAGTAAATTTCGAGGACGAAATTTTATAAGGAGGGGAGAATGTAGAGTCCCGAAAAATTATAGTAATTAAATAATAAAAGAAAGGGGAGAACAAGAATTTTAAAAAGGGGTTTCAGTAGGGTCTCGTTAACGAGTGTAGAGCGCTCGTCGACGAGCAGGCCTCTTGGGCTCATCGATAGGGACGCGTGTCTCGTCAACGAGAAATTATTGAGAGGGCTATTTTCAGGGCCTGAAACTCATTGACAATGAGAAGGTGTTCGTCGACGAACTCCCTTCATAGACTCGTCGACAAGGTGACATGTCTCATTGACAAATTCGTGTTTTATAAATATCCTAAGCTCAGGGTTTCAACTAGATTTTCATGCAAAAGGTTTTTCTCTCTAAGTTTTTGTCCCCTCTACCTTCTCTCTTCATTTTCAGTCCCGATTTTCACCGGTTCGACAATCGGAAGTCGCCAGGCAACTCTTGGGAAGATTCTCTTCAAATCTGCTGGAGTATGTCGTTGGTTAGGCCAACTTGGGCACCATCCCAAAATCTAGGTAAGTTGGTTATTTTAGACTTTATAAGATATTTGGTATTTCTGAACTGAGGGAAATGCTTTAGATAGAATAATACTGAAGTTTTGTTAGGAAAAATGCAATTTCAAGGTGTTGCGCTGGGGACACACACGGGTGTAGAGTTGGAATAATTGTGAGCTTCTCAGTAAGTCGGGTAAGAGGATAAATTAAGTCAATATTTTTCATGAAATTATTATGAATTAAATAGTAATTATTTTCAAGAAAGTATGTATGATATAGAATTACGTTTGGGATTACTGTTGTTGAATAGGGAAATGATTTTAACACATTTTATATGTAAATGTGATTTCAAAATTAATTATGAGTTTATAAGGCTATGTATACTTGTGTGGCATGAGTATAATATTTCCATGAAAATTATGCTTTATTGAAATATAATGAGTTTTCCCAGATAAGTATGTTATAGCAGTTTTCAGGAAAATCCTAAAAATAGTATACGAATTATGTTTTAAAGATTATGTTAAATAATGCAAGAATTTATGATTATCACGTTATGAATTATGCCGGTGAAAATTCCATGATTTTACGTTATAAATTATGCCAGCGTAAATGCCGTGATTTTAGGTTTTGAATTATGCCTGTGTAAATGCCATGATTTTACGTTGTGAATTATGTCGGCAAAAATGTCGTGATTTTACGTTACAAATTATGTCAACGCTCATGCCATGATTATGTATGATATGTAAGAAATCATGAAATATGTTTATGTCAGATATTACTCTGAATTACAAAACAACTATGTTTTAATATGGAATGTATTATATGTTATCAGAACCCGGATAGTTTAGTTCAGTTTTATGAAGCACAATACTGTAGTTATATGTTTATGATTATGAATATATTAGTGCTACCACACGTCTTATGTAGAGTGTGGGAGATGACATTCAATGTGGCTTTATGGGAGTATTGTAGTTCCCCTGATAGTCCGACACAGGTGGAACAGGCGCATCGTACTTACAGACCTATGTTTGACTTAGCATGGTTCGCTAGTCATTGCTAGGTCCCGCCTTCAGGTCGCATAACCCTGTCATATGGGGGTAAGACATGACAATAGTTAACTAACTATCTATCCTAAGTAATAATTCAAGTATGATATGATTATATAAGATGATTTCTCAGTACAGGAATTTAGTACGTTATGCTATGTTATGATAAATTATGTTTTATTCAGATATGATACAACTGTTTATACCAGTTATGAACTATCTACTATTTATATGTATATCACGAAAAATACTTATGTTGCCACACACTGATATTAGTTTATCTCCCTTATTGAAAGGTATCTCACCCCAGCATTATAAACATTTCAGGAAATCCAGGTAGGAGGGCAGATAGAGCCCCGCAGTAGTAGAAGTGGTTTGAACTACCCTGTCTATAGGGTAAGTGGATCAGTTAAGGCCAGATGGATTTTCTAGTGGAGACCCTAGGAGTACTTTTGAGTTTTTTTAATGGATGACTGTATGTATATGAATATGACAGACTTAGTTGGACTCTGGTATGGTTTCTGGTATTGATGACATATATATATGATTTTATGTTTCCCGCTGCTTCGGTATCAAAGTTTTATGATAGATATATCCCTAGTACCCATGGGTCTAGGTTGACCATGACTATGATGGTTTAACTGAATATTACATATGTTATTATGTGGAAAAATATATATATATATATATGGAAATTAAGCAAGTCGTTATAGTTTGACTCGGGATACCTAGCGCAGATTTCAAATTTGAATAAGGGGACATTAATATGGCTGGGGTTTGGGGGGAAAAATTTTGGGAACTCTATTTATATGTCTTTTGTGATGTATTTAGAGTAAGATGGTTGTACATTGTTCATTTCCTTTGGACAAGAAGATAGTGAATTTTTGTCGTTTGCTCTCGTGGATGTAGGCATTGCTAAACCACATAATTTTTTGTGTTATTTTTTGTTCTTGCTTTCATATAATTGTTGCGGTTGTGGATTGTTCTGTATATTCATCATTAAGTGTTGTATTGTGTGTTTGCTCCTAAATATATTCCATTGTGCAATTCATTTTACACAACAAAATGAGAAAGTTTGATTTAGGTTTTGGAGAGCTCGAAACAACATTGTTTAAAAAAAAAAAATTGGCACACTCAAAACAACATTACTATATATTATTTATGGTTAGATTGAATGATTTTCAAAAAAAATTCTTTATGCCTTCTTTTAAATGAATTTCTGATTTGGAAATCACTAACACTACTTTGACATTAAGTCATAAAGGTATGTAGTTTATGACATACATGTAAATGGATGTATTATGCTATAATTTAGTATTCTAAATTATATTGGAGGTCTCAGGTTCAAATTTTAGTAAGGTTGGTAGGAGTACGAAATAGGAGATAGACTACAACCCTACGTTCAAATCTTAGTGTGTTTTGTAGGAATATGAACAGTAAACTATCATGACAACATTCCATTTATCAACACCTCATGCAAAAAGAGACAAAGGCAATAACTCTATTGTATAGCAAAATAAGAATTTTATTTTATTTTTTATTTTAAAAAGAGGCCAATCTAATGGACAACTTCAAATAATACGAAAACAATTAACTATTGGAACAAGTAATTAAAAAAAATTAAACATATCAACTATCGAACAATGAATAATGCGATTCATCATTGAATTATGATGAGTGTTTTTTCTAGTACAATCCTTGTAACAATCCACATTGCCTCTTTTTCTTCTGCTTAGTTA
The DNA here is from genome assembly GCF_029873635.1 of Malania oleifera. Classification (NCBI taxonomy): domain Eukaryota; kingdom Viridiplantae; phylum Streptophyta; class Magnoliopsida; order Santalales; family Ximeniaceae; genus Malania; species Malania oleifera. The sequence continues at coordinate 40,389,676 of NC_080419.1, forward strand.
GTTGCTTTTAGTGTCCATGTTACACATCACTTGTTCAACAAAATGTCCCAAAGAAGTGTGTGAAGATCCACCCTCCATGATAGCCTCCTGAGCCTTCTCACTCATGTCCTTCACCTTTTTCCTCATCTCACCATCTCCCTCCATCACGCCTCTTATACCCATCTCTATTTGCTTAGCACTCACCAAATCCCCTTCGTGCCCATCTCTCTTGTAATCCATTATGATCTCCACCCCTAGTCCCAGTTCCTTAAGCATCTCGAATGCATTTAGGTGCTGCTCCGCATACATAGGCCATGTTGCCACTGGCACCCCCCACCACACACTCTCTAGTATAGAGTTCCACCCACAATGTGACATGAAACCTCCGACTGCTTTATGGGCTAGCACTGCCACTTGCGGTGCCCACCCTATGATCTTCCCAATCCCAACCGTCCGTTCTAAGAAGCCTTCAGGTAGTAATTCCTCAAGGTTAGCACAACTTGTGGGATACGTAATCCCATTTGTTGATGGTTGGGATCGGCGTAGGGACCATATGAACCGTTGCCCACTATGCTCAAGCCCACGCGCAATCTCTCTCACTTGGTCCACACTAAAGCTCCCCATGCTTCCGAAGCACAAGAATACCACTGATGATGGAGGCTGATCATCAAGCCAAGAGATGATGCTAGACTCCTTTTGATCGTCATTTGTTCGATTAAGTAGGGGTCCCACCGGGTAGATAGGTGGGATTTTTATCGTGCTACTATTAAGAGAATTGATGGCATATGATTCTAGCTCTGCACATGTGTTGACTAAAATACCCTTAGACTTTCTCAAACTTCTGGCGAAGTTGAGCGTCATGGCATACCAGCCTTCCTTGTTGAGAATCGCGTGGGGCAACACCCTGCTGGGAACTGGGTTGGCAAAACAGGGGACAACCAACTCAGCATTCGAGTCGAGGAACTCCGTGACGTCTGCGCAGTGGTCATCATGAAGGGACTGCAGATGGAACAAGAGTCCAAGAAAGGCAGCGCCAGACGTGAAGAACACGTAGGAAGGCACGTGCATCTCGTGGGCAAGGTCGATCATCGTAGCGGAGCAGTTCATGTCGAGGACGAGACCAGCGAGTGGGCCGGAGTCGAGAGATTGAGTGAGTTCGACGATGGCAGCTCGAACATTGGGTATCTGGGCATCGACGGTGGTTTGGAGGAAGGTGTGGGGGGATTTGAGGGAAGAGAGTTCTGGGGGTGTTTGCTGTGGCGGAGGGAGGTTTACAAATTTGACGCTGCCTTCGACATCGCTAGAGAGTGATCGGGTGTAGGCGGTGGCCATGGAGTCGAAAGGGAGGTCCATGAGGAGGATGGTGATTGATAACCGGTGGTTGTATCTGCTGCTGAGGAGATTCGCAATTTCCACTGCCGATATGATATGGCCCATCACCGGAAACGGTATGAAAATTAACTCTACTTTCTTCATTCTTGAGTATGTTCTTTTTGTTGATCGATCAGCTGCTCTGGTAATTAGTTGCTCGTGGGAAGCTGAGGCCAGCCCACACCTTTATATATACATGAAGGGAGAGTGGGGAGGGATGGCTGATTTGATCACTGCAAACGTCGGCTTGGGTACGACGTACAATTGTACAAATCCATTTTGAATTGGCTTCCGAAAACTCAAGGAAAAGAGCAGATGCAGGCGTGTGGTGGTGAGGCGTCGGAATTAAGAGAAGACCAGCTGCAGGTCCATATGGTCGTAGTCAACCATTAGCTTTTTCCAATTTGGGTGCTTCCGTCTTCATCATCATCTTCTTCTTTAAATATTGTTATTAACTATAGTATTTAACTAATATTTGGTTTGATCATTTTGCATAATAAAAATTTATAGAAAAACAGTGAGAGGGAAATTTTCAATCCCCATTTTCACGCACAATCACAAGCCGGGATTAAAATGAAACTCAATTAATTCTGTTCCATTTCTATATACCAAAAATTCAATTAATTCTTCTACTACAATTTTAAAAGTTCGAAAATATTCATGATATACTTAAAAATTTGCAAGAAGAAACTCACACATACGACTCATCTATTACACACGTAAACACCCAAATTTGCAAGTCTATGTAGCAAACAAAGAAAAACCAATCTTCGACATAAAATTTTTAAAATTAATTGAACAAGTGTATCACTCAAAAAAATAAGGCGAACGTTATGGGTTAGTTTGGATAAAATATTTTATTTGAAAAAAAAAAAGGAAATGAAAATAGAAGGAAATTTATTTTTTTATTGTATTTTCTCTCTATATCAAGTACCATTAAAAAAATTAAAAATTATTTTAATATGATTAAAATTTTAAAAAGATAAACGATAAGGGTTTTTGAAATCAAAATTTTGTTCATTAATATAGTATATATTTTCTTTCTCATTTTTCTTGATAACCAAATATCAAAAGGTTTAATCCTTCATATTTTCCTTTCCTTTCCCTAATATTTTTCAAGTTCCAAACAGCATAATTCTATGGAGAATCATAAATACGTTGAAATTAACTTTGAATTGGTAGTACTAGGAAGCTAACTTTGTGAAATCTAGCTAATAAGTATTTTCTTTTTTTGTATAAATAAAAGAATTTTGTTGACTTTTTGAGTTCGATCTCTATTTTGATGCTGACAAACACACGTGTTACTTATGTATGTAATGTGATACCTCATGGATGAAAGGTTTAACAGATTAAATGTTACTACCCATATCAATAAGGTGCACCTTTCTTTTCGAGAGCTTTCCCATTAGAACTCCATAATTAAACGTGCTTGACTTGGAGTAATCTTGGGAGGGGTGACCACCTAGGAAGTTTTCTCAGGAAGTGTGTGAGTGAGGACAAAACACACTAAAAAGGACACGTGTTGGTTTTTGGGGTCAGTCATTAGTATGAAAAGACCCGCCCCCTTATTGTCTGGTCCAGGTGGAGGAGGAGAGACGCAATGCTCCCTGGCAGACCCAGGTTAGGGCGTTACATGTAATCTAGTGACTGAACATGTTATAATTCAACACACACATAAAGGGAAGTGGAATATAGAAGGAACTTCAAGTTTATCATCGTTCTAGCGCGTTCTATGGAGTCTTGAAGAGCAAAAGGAAGACGGAGAGTTTTGTTTATTTCATTTGTAATGCATTTATTTTTTAATTTGGTTGTAATAATTGCATTTATCTTGCATGATATGAATGTAAGCTCAGATAGAACCGTAGAAAGACCTTAGGGCTGACTTCGGTCGACCAACACCAGGTTTTTTAGGGTAAATTAAAATGCCTAGACCTTAGATTGACTATAAGTCCCTGCACATAATTTTACTAAAAATCAAAACAAAATCTTAAGTGTGAAAGGGCTTCGGGCAACCGAATTGTGTGCGTTGAAAAAGCCTCGGTCGACCGAATGGTTGACTGGTCAACAAGTTTGACTTGGTTTGGGCGACCAAACTATTGACCTCATAGGTCACACCCGATTTTGATAATGACAAATACTCAAGTATTTGATAACTATCTAGTTTATGTGCAGGTTTATATTCACAGATACTTTGATGTTACATGAAGTAGAGTATGAAGACCCAAAAGATCATTTTATATTGTAATTCATTATTATTCAATTTGGGTCAGTAATAGAAATTAGGGAAAAATGTTTGTAATAAATCTCTGCATATCATGCATATAGGCTAATTGTAAGCTTATAGACCGTAGAGAGACTTTAGGTCCCTACACATATGCACAAATAGTCTCTATTATCACTTGCACTATCATGGGATTGAATTGAAATGAATTGGACTAAAATAGGCAAATCTGTACGAGGTCGGGCAACTGAACCCATTGTGTTCAAAACACATCGGGGCGCTCGAATCGTGGACAAGTCAACATGTTGACTTAGTTTTGGGCGACCGAATCAAAATGAGTGCACTGTCCACAGGCAACCGAATCGCTGAGGTGATCGTTCTCACCAACTTATCCAACTGAACTTTACGTTCAAAATGGCCCTAGGCGACCGAACACATGAGTTCGATTAATCGAATCATAGACCGGGCGATCAAAACACGGACAGAATGAATTTCGCCTTGTTTCAGCCAATCGAACATATACCTGAGCACCTAAACGTCTAAAAGAGACCTTTTCTACTAAGTCTATTCAGGCGACCGAACCAAGGTTCAGCCACCCGAAAACTCTCGGGTTGCTTATTTTTTTACCGAGGTTAAAATGTTTAAATAAGGTTAAAATTTCTAAATTGTTTTAAAATAATTCTAATAATACCCTACATGTCCTAAACGGTCACAATTTGCCCTACTTCTATATATAGGAGTTCATTTGTGTGGATTAGCATAAGATTAGCAAAAACTATTAGTAAGAAATCCTTTCAAACTTAAAATCCTATTTCGCCTATAATACTTCCAAATACTCTCATACCTTCATTCCTTTGATCAATCTTAGCATTGTGAGAGTTTCTTGTTGTGCTATTGCTTAATATAGATTGCTTAATACTCTCATTACTCTTGCTTGATTGATTGATCTATTTTGGGGAGTTAACCAAAGTTTATCCCACAGATTTAAGTTTAATAAATCTTATGTTGGGACAAACTCAGTAGCTTGAGGATCTTTGCATTGTCATTGCAAGATTCTTATAGCTACATTTTTGGTGTGCAAATATTTTTTACAATCTATAATATTTTTCAAACAACTCTTGTGCCTATTTCATTGAAGATAATATTTTTGACTTGATTTGAATATTTGATTGACATCTTTGAAACCCTGATTTATTATTGAGATTTGAATATCTTGTTTCAAAGAAATAGCTTGTTTATACACTCTTGAGCATACTTGTGATCATACTTTACTAAGTGTTTGCTTGCACATAATCACATCACTGAGCTTACATTACCTATACTGTTGATGTGTGGTTGATTGATTATATTTGGTACATATTTGTTTGATTAAGAAGCATAATCATTGTACCCTATTTGTATTGTGAAAATACTGCTGTATTTCAGGCGTGGCCTAAGGGGGTAGTAATCCATCCCGGTAAGGATTGTGTGTAAAGGTTGCCGCTCCACCCATTAAGCAAGCTTATAGTGGTAATCCTTGTACTTGTTAGCCAAGATAGGGACATAGGCAGTTTGCCGAACCTCGATAACATTTTTGGTGTCGTCTCCTTTACTGCTTTATTGTGCATGTTTGGTTAATTTATTTGTGTAATTTAATTTTCGCTATCTATTTATATTGATTTACTTTATCTGCACTAGATTGACCTTAGGTTTGTGTAATACTGCTATTAGGGGATTGACCTAGGGAATAAAATTTGATAATATCAATTCACTCCCCTCTTGGGATTACGGTAAAACTAACATGAACCAAATTGAACTGAGTGTCATCGGATGACCGAACCTTTGATCGGTCACTTTTCACCTCCCTCGGGCGCCCGAACTTCATGTTCAAATCCACCTCGAGCAACCGAACATGTAAGTTCGGTAAACCAAACTTTAGGTCGGGCAACCGAACTGCGGTCTTTTGAAATCTCCTTCGGTTCAGCTATCCGAACATATTTTCAGGCACCCAAACCTTAAAAACTCGCTTTTTCTCTTGTGTCTGTTCGGGCACCAAACTTCAAGTCAGACGCCCGAAACTCTCGGGTTGCTCATTTTTAACTGGGGTAATTAAGGTTAAAAATTAATTTAATTTTTTTAATAATTCCCAAAGTGTCCCCAACGGTCAAAAATTTCCCTAATTCTATATATACCACTTTCATAATTCAAATTAGCAACTTTGATTGACCCATTTTCTCTTTAATTTTTATCCTAATCAAAGTTCCCCCAAAACATGTTTTTATTGTAAAATCTTTTATGGGGTAAATTTTATACTCTCCCAATACTCTTTGTTACCTTTTGAAAAACATTTGAAAGAGTGTATTCATTTTGATTTGGCTTTTATTTTATCAAAGTGCATTTACTCTCACCTAAACTCATATTTTTTTAAAATCATGTTGAGGGTAAATCTTGGAGTTTCTCCCCTTTATTTGGTTGATAAATACTTTTAGAGAAAATGTTTTATAGAATTTAAATCTTTATGTGCTTATCATATGCATCTTGTTCATAGATTGAAAATATTATTTTGAGTAAAATACCCTTACTCCCTGAGCATTATTTCATATTATTGGAGTGTGTATTTTTTATAAGCTTAAATGTATACATTTCTGCTTGTATTTAGAAGCATTGTATTATGTACAAAAATGGTTTTTGTTGTATTGGTTGGGTTTAGCCCGTTAATTAAACTAGGGAGTCTCAGCCCCATAAGTGAGGCAAGTTTAGTTCAGCCCGAAAATTGAACTGGTGAGTCTCAGCCCCGTAAGTGAGACTAGTTCAGCTTAACCTAATAATTGAACTGTGGTTTTCCTCGCCCCGTAAGGAGAGGTTGTAAACGGCTTCAACTCCACCCAGTTAAGTGAGTAAGTTTAGTGAAATCCTTGGGGGCTATGCCCAAGGCGGGGACGTAGGCTAGTTGGGCCGAATCTCAATAACAAATCTTATCTCTCTCTCCCTGTCTCATTTAAATTACTGCACTTTAAATTCAGTATGTGTATGCCTATTTATTTACTGTTATATTTAGTTGCATGCACACATTTACTTTAAATGAGATACACATTTATGCATGAACCGAATAATTTAATCTTTTTACATACACGCGTTTAATATTGAATGAGATATGATATGTGGTGAATTGGCGAAACATTTAAATTAGTCGAAAAATTTTTAAATCTTCAATTCAACCCCCTCTTGGGATCACACCATTTCCAACAAATTCCATTAATTTTCCATAGCAACATGGAAAATATGAGAAAAAGAAAGGAAAATATATTTAAAAAATTACTTTTTTATGTTTTATTATCAAGGAAAGTGAGAAGGACAATAAAATATAGAGAAAATCCATGAATAGAATTTTTATTTTAAACACGATTCATATTTAATCTTAATTCTTTATCACGTTTGAACAAACTTTCATTTCAACACTATTGGATGTAGAGAAAGATACAATTTGAATTGCATTTCCTCCTTATTTTTCTTTCTTTTTCTCAAACAAAGTCCTTGATTCAAGTAGTGTGTAAGAGTTTGTTTGGATCAAGTATTCTATTTATATAAAAAAAAAAAAGGAATGGAAAGGAAAATAAGAAGAAAACTTATTTTTGTCATTATATTCTCTTTGGGCATTTACTATTAAAAATAAAAATTATTTAATATAATTAAAAATTGATAAAAATTAAACGCTATTTGGAATAATTAAGCACTAATATATTAAAAGGAGGCAAAATAGCAAATAGTACAATGCAGATCAAAGCCGACTACAGTCAAAAATTAAAGTTGAACACACAAGAGAATTGAGGTTAGAGTCAAAAGCCTTAAGCCCTAAACATCTACCTCAGATATCAAGAATTATTTGAGTCGTATTCTGGAAACATTAATAGCAACTCCTTCAAAGATTAGAAAATTGTGGTCCATGTATTCTGGAAACATTAATAGCAACTCCTTCAAAGATTAGAAAATTGTGGTCCATGTATTCTGGAAACATTAATAGCAACTCCTTCAAAGATTAGAAAATTGTGGTCCATATATATTAGCATGCATAAATCACAAGCACTTGAATTATCCAAAAAGGGAATCCAATTTAGATTTTTCTTCTAGCACATTGAAGCCCTTTGAATATTGAATTTAGCAAACGCAACTATATAGTTTTGCTGAAAAATTCGATGTCTAAAAAAATGTGATTCTACTTTCAATCTCCTTTAGAGTGTAAAATCAAAATTCTGTCAATTAATTTACTGTATTTTTATTTTCTTTCTTATTTTCCTTAATAAAACATGCTTGATGAAAAATGAAGCACCTTTTGATGTGATGGTGTGATAAAGAAATCATAAATTTAGGACATTAATCCTAATTATAAATTCGATCCCTTTATAAACATTAACCTAATCATAAATCCAATTCATTTCTAAACATTAAAGACATAATTATTATAGTTGACAAATCTTTATTGTAATTAACATGCTTCCCCAATGCTTATTCACCTTGTCACCAAATGACTAGACGACCTTTGTCTAATGACTAGGAGACCAACATTGTAACGACCCGAAGAATAATGTTATTTAAATAATAAAAAGAATAACGACGCATTTTGGAAAGGATAATACCGAGGAATTTTTCAGCTGCTCGTTACCGAACACAATAGACTCATCGACGAGGGTATAAGAGGAGCTCGTCGACGAAGACAGGATTCGTTGACGAGAAGATACCGAGAGAGGATTTTAGGAATCCTGAAATTCGTCGACGAGGGTTGAAGTTCGTTGACAAACTTTCTACAGGGCTCGTTGACGAATCCTGCAGGATAAATAGGGTTAAATGTGATTTTTCAATCATTTTCCTACACAAAACTTCTCTCTCTCTCTCTCTTACCCTTTGGTTCCCCCTCCTTCTCTCTTCGATTTCGAGCCAGATTTTCGCCGGTTCGAGGATCTAAAGCCACCACGATGCTTCTAGGAAAGTTCTGTGCAAATCTGCCAAAGCGGATCATTGGTGGGGCTGAGGTGGAAACCATCCCAAATCTAGGGTAAGACTTTCTGCTCAATATTTGAATTCTTGATAGTTGTAGAAAGCATAGTATGCATAGAAATACTGAACTTTAGTTCTGGAAAATGTTATTTTTAGGGTGTTGAGTAGGGAACCCTGCGGGTGTAGGACATATTTTCTTAGGGGCTTTTCAAGAATCAAGTAAGGGCATTAACTAAGCTAGTATTTTATGAAAAATTTGTATATTGTTATAGCATTTGATTTTACGAAAATAAATATATTTATATATGATTTATATTTGGGGAAATGCTATTGAAAGTGATGATATGTTAAATATACGAAAAACCAGTTTAGTGTGGCATAAGTAGAAATTAATATGAAATATTGTTTTTGGGAATGTGTTAATGATACGGATTTTTATAATGGAAAACCGGCGTACGGGTCGAGATTTTGATATGTTTGTTGGCGTACGGGCCAAGCTATGTATATGATTTTTTGCCGTACGAGCTGAGCTATGGAAATGATTTGCCAGCGTACGGGCTGAGCTATGGATATGATTTGTTAGCATACGGGCTGAGTTATGGATATGATTTGCCGGCGTATGGGCCAAGCTATGGTAAAATGTGAAATACCGGCATACGGGCCGATGATTTTCATGATATACGTAAATATGCAAAATGATATGATTGATTTGAAAATTAATGATATGAAATATCCTTGTATCATAGTTTCAATATATGTTATATGGTATCAGAACCTGGTTGGCTTGGTCTAGGCTAGCACTTGCACGGTACCATTGCTATGTGTCCATGGACATCATGATCATGATATTTGTGTTAACGCCGCTATACGAAGTGGTGTGAGATTGGATGGTCGATGTGGTTTTTAAGAAGTGTGTGAGCGCCCCTGGTGTATGGACCAAGTCAGGCAGACCCATCAGACTTACAAACTATACTTTTGACTTTGCAGTGGTTGGCCAACCATTGTCAGGTCCCGCCTTCGGGCCACACAATCCAATCATGTGGAGGTAATACATGACAACAGCTAGCTAACCTACCAGGAATGTTTTTGTATTATTATTATATGAGATGATATATGTTTATGAAAATGTTGTATGTTCTGCCATGTTTTGATGATATATATGTTTTCCCAAATATGACATAACAGTTTACTGAATATGTTTTGTATGGTATATGTATAACACAGGATACTCATGTTGCCACACACTAGTAGTAGCTTATTTCCTTTACTGAGAGGTGTCTCACCCCGAATTTCATAAATATTTTAGGAGCCCCTAATAGGAGAACGGGTAAAGCCCCGCTGATCTAGTACGGTAGATCTGCCCTTCTAGAAAGGTAAGTATTTTGATAGGGTTGGATGTATTTTATGGAAATGACCCTAAGACATCTTTTTGGGTTGAGTGTTGTGTGTGTATATATATATATATATATATATATATATATATATATTTATATATATTGATTGTAGTAACTCTGGTATTGTGATGTATGGTATAATGAGATGTATATGATTGTATGTTTCCTGCTGCTTAGACTTCTGCTATATGTTTTGATATATCCTTGGTACCCACGGGTCCAGGTGGGCTATGATCTGCCGAGCTTTGTGATATTGTATTTATTGTATAAAAAAAATGTAAAAATTAAGAAGGTCGTCACAAACATAGTTTCATGACTATAGAAAATGCAGGACACTTTCATTGATGTAGAGATGTCCTATATATAGGACTTGTACAAGGTATAGTTGTTACAAATTGAAATACAAATTCAAAAGTATTTAAATACTAAATCAAAGAGATTCTAGACTATCAAATACAAACAGATATTCAAGAATACAACTGAAGAGTCTCAGATCACCGTTGACTATCGGATAATATCAAATCTTCAAGTATTAGGTTCTTAGTAATTCAGCAATAGGCATAACCATCAAAGCAACCATCGAGGGGTTTATTGAAACTGTCGACAGTTTGTTGGAAAACGATATAATTTCCTTAATACGCCATCGCAAGATAGGTGTGCCATCAGTTAAGCCAATCTTGGAGCACAAAGAGTGAAATTTGTGACGAGATAGTGCCTTAGTTAAGAGGTCTGCAAGTTGATTGTGGGTGCTAACATGAGAGACTTGCAGCAAACCTTTGGTAACCAGATCATGAACAAAATGAAAATCAATATAAATATGCTTCATCCGTGAATGCATAGCAGGGTTAAGACTCAATTGGGTAGCACCAATGTTATCACAAAACAGATGTGGGGGCTTAGTAATTGGAATACCGAGTTCTTGAAACAACAAGCGAATCCAAACAAGCTCGGAGGATGCTAAAGAAAGAGCCTGACATTTTGCCTTAGTAGAGGAATGAGTAACAGCACGCTACTTGTGCATGTTCCATGAAATGGGACAATCACTCAAAAAAATAAGATAGGCGGAGATGGAGGATCTGGTATCCCTATCATCAGCCCAATCAACATTAGAAAATCTTTAAAGAATGAGATTCCTAGTGCGTTTGAGGAGGATGCCATGTCAAAGAGTGCCCTTTAAGTAGCGTAGAACACGTTTGACAATGGTCCAATGGAGCTAAGATGGTTTATGCATGAAGTGAGCCAACTTATTGACCGAGAAAGCAATGTCGGATCAGCAAGAGAAGAGCCATCGTGAAGCTGAAGAAGATCCTTTATGGCAAGAGGATTCATCGCTACCTTAGTAATATCCCTTCTTAGTGTGGGAAAAAGCCTCCCAAATATACTTTTGTTGGGAGAGGAATAGCCCATGGGTAATTGAAATCACCTCAACACCAAGAAAATAATGCAAGGGATCAAGATCCTTCAGGGAAAATCGATGACCGAGTTGTTGAACAACTTTAGAAATAGTAGCAGAGTTACTCCTAGTGAGTAAGAGATCATCCACATATTCCAAAAAATAGAGAGTAACATTAGCACTAATGTAGATAAATAGAGAGGAAATAGATTTAGACTGCTAAAAATCGAGTTGAAGAATACAAGCATTCAGTTCTTGATACCAAGCTTGAGGTTCAAGCCATACAAAGATCGCTTTAACTTGCAAACATGAGAAGGCATATTAGGATCAACAAAACCCAGCAGTTAAACCACGAATACATCCTTTTGAAGGCGTCCATGGAGAAACGCATTATTAACATTTAGTTGGTGAAGGGACCAATTTTTCTAAGCAACAATGCAGAGAATAGGCTGAATAGTCACTAGCTTCACAATAGGGCTGAATGTCTCATTATAGTCAAAACCAGGTCGTTGATGAAAACCTTTGGCCACTAACCGAACTTTATAACGAAAAATACTACCATCAGGATTCTTTTTGATATGGAAAATCCATTTGCAGCCAATGGGTTTGATTGTAGAGTGCAGTGGAACTAGCTCCCATATACCATGTTTAACTAATGCAATGAACTCTTTGGACATAGCATGCTGCCACTTAGGATCTTTCAAGGCCTAAGACATACATGTGGGCTTAACAAGTTTAGCAAAAGGGTGTCTAGTGGCAAGGTAAAGTTGTTTGGGTCTATGAATATTATTCATAGACTAGGTAGTCATACTATGAGCATGGTTGGACCGGGCCAAAGATGCAGGTATGGCGAAGGAAGGGATTACCTCTGCCGAAGAAGTGCAGGGGAGGGTGATGAAAACTATGAAGGGGAAGCCAGAGCTGCAGGAGCGCTGTCCGTCACGATGGTAGGAGAGGAGGATATTCGTCCAATGGAAAGCACCGCTAGAATGGCAAGAACTTTTGTGATAGCACCTGAAGCTAATCGAAAAGGCACATCAACATGGGCAGGGGAAGAAAAGGGAAAAACACATTCATAAAAAACCACATGCCTTGACATGTAAATGTGAGAGGTAACAATATCCATACACCTATAGACACTTTGAGAACTCGAATAACCAAGAGAGAGATAAGGGGTAGATTTTGGTTGAAGTTTACCAGTGGTATAAGGTTTAAGTCATGGGTAACACTGACAGCCAAAAATACGAAACTTTTATGTAATCGAGGAGACGACCAAACAAACATTTGAAAGGACTTTTATTTTTCAAAATAGGGGTGTACATACAATTTATTAAATTAACTGATGCCTAAAATGCATTGGACTAATAAGAAGGAGGAAGACTCGCTTAACTCAATAGGGTGAGACCGGTTTTGAGAATGCGACGATGTCGGCGTTCACTTGTACCATTTTGCTCAGGTGTATGAGGAGCAATGGTAAGCCTTAAATAAGAGAAGAAAAAAAAGAGCTTGAAATTCGCCCCCATTATCCGAGTATAAGTGTTTGATGGGAAAACCAAACTGTTTTTCAAGTAGCCCTTTCAATTGACAAAAAATGTTGCAAACATCACTTTTTTGTCCAATGGGAAACAACCAACAATATTTAGTAAAATGATCAACAAACAAGATATAAAATCGAAACCCATCAAGCGAAGTGGAATTTGTAGGCCCCCAAACATCAGTATAAATGTATTCAAGTGGATGAGTGCTAACAAGAGAAGTGGAAGAAAAGGGCAACTTGTGACTTTTATGGTATTGAAAAGCATTACAAATGGAAGATGAAGGGACACGAAACACTACAACTAGTAGAGAAAAAGTATGAATAACAAAATCGACTACTTTATTTAACGGATGCCCAATTTGTCTATGCCAGGTGTCAACTGTAGTTTGTTGACCAACAAGCGCGAAAACAAAAGACGCTTTAGCGGAAGACGCCATTGACATTGGATAGACACCATCCTGACAGTTACCGTGAAGAAGAGTTGCCCCTGTCCTCCGATCGTTCACAAGAAAATAAAATGGGTGAAATTCAAAATAGAAATTTTTGCTACAAGTGAAATTATGAAAGGAGATTAAGTTTTTGTGAATATTAAGAACAAAAAGAGCATTAGTCAATTTAAGAGGCTTCAAGGAAAAGAGAAAAGACATAGAGCCAACATGTGTGACTCGCAAACCTGAGCCATCGCTAATGATGACCTCATCCGTGCCATCATACTCCGAGTTAACGGAGAGATTGGCAAGATAGGAGGTGATGTTGTGAGAAGTAGCGGAATCCACAAGCCACTTTTTGTTGGTGGACGCATTGGTAGCGACACAATTTACAGAATTTACTCTTTAAGCTGAGTAACAAGTCTTGGCCTAGTGGCCGACTTTGTCACACAACTGACAAATGATCTGGGGCTTACCAGACTGCACCCTGTGATTATTGCATCCAAAGTTGGGGTGATGTTGACTAGAGGAACTAAGGCTGGAACGTTGGTTTTAGTTGAAAGTGGAAGCTAGAATGTGGCGTTAAGTGGAGTTCGTAGTGGCAACCACGACAACATTGGATGCGTCAACACCTCGTAAGTAACTTTTGTGGCCATCTAGCATATCATGAAGCTCCTCAAATGTAAGAGAAGTCTCACGTGCTCAAATAGGTGCTGCAATCTCAAGGAACTCAAGGCCAAGACTGTTGAGGACATACAAAGTAATGTCATCCACTGAGACAGGAGAGTCATTCACAACAAGTTCATCAAATAATACCTTGATGGCAGGGAGATACTCCGAGACCAAGCGGGAATCTCACTGAATGAGAGTCAACTCCTCCTTAAGTTGCATAACACGAGTGTGTGAACGATTAGCGTACAATCGTTGCAACTTGGACTAAGTATCATGAGCAATGGTTGAAGAGGAAATAAGCGGCATAATCGGATCGGAGACAGATGCAAGGATGGCATGAAGGATTAGCTTATCTTGTCGAAACTAACGCCAGAAAGTCAGATTGGAGACACCTACAGAAGATGAACCGGTAGAGGAGGTGCTAGGAGAAAGGGTTTGAGATGGACAAATGGTTGTACTATCAAGATAGCCCTGAAGGTCATAGATAATGAGTAGCACCAAGCAGGGAAGTTGGAAAATGTAAGATTCAAGGGAAGTTAGGAGCCGACATTGATGGCAATAAGAGGAGAGTTGGCACTTCCAGGAGCATCGAGGGTGGTGACAACAACAGACTCGGAAGAAACAACTAATAAGAAAGGATAAAAAAACTCATTAGAAAAAGAGCTTTGATACCATATAGAAAATGCAGGTAACTTTCATTGATGTAAAGATGTCCTATATATAGGACTTGTACAAGGTATAGTTGTTAAAAATTCAAATACAAATTCAAAAGTATTTAAATACTAAATTAAAGAGATTCTAGACTATCAAATGCAAACAGATTTTCAAGAATGCAATTGAAGAATCCTAAATTGCCGCAAACTATCTAATAATATCAAATCTTCAAGTATTAGGATTCTCGGCAATTCAGCAACAGGCATAACCGTCGAAGCAACCGTCGAGGGGTTTATTGAAACCATCGATGGTTTGTTGGAAAACAATACAATTTCCTTAATAATGACTACGTAACCTCTGTTTCTTGGATGACAATGTGTGATTCTTAGGTCATTTGGGCAATATGTGATTCGCCTTGCCCAAGCGACTTACCATTGTAACTCCTTCGATCATTTTCTTAATTGAACGATTGTAACCATACTACAAGGGAGTGCACAAAGATGGCCCAAACAATGCCCTCCAGGGCTGCTCCATTTAGTTGCTTTTAATGCATATAAATGAGCAAGCACAACTTTTTTTATTTTTGACATAAAATGTGTTCTTATTTTCTTAGACCAAACAATTTCTTGATTGATCAATTATTAATAAATGATGCTTCCCAAGTAAGTTGGAGCATATTTTATCGATCATTGATGGGGATTAATAGACGATAACTCGATATTAGATCTAGGATAGGCCAAGGGATGGTCCTCACATAACTCAATTTTTTGTCAATGAGTTTGCCAATCTCTAGATCAAGCTTGAAAGCATCCTCATTCTCAAGATCTCAATGGCTTTCAATGAGCTTTGAGTCCTCCATCAAAAATGAATTCTTGAATTCTTCATGTTTGGCCAAGTTAAAGTCTTCTTCGTCCTTAATATAGTTGGTTGTTAAAGGATCTTCATAATTTTTGGACTTGGTCAAAAAGGATTCATATAACCAACCCCACCTAGTGAGACATAAGGCTTGGTTTTGTTGTTGTCGCAAATTGATATTATTTTGAAAGATTATTTTATTATAGATAAAATTTATTTTTCGCATATAC